>NC_079421.1:7034842-7067342 GCF_026213295.1 Gadus chalcogrammus | reverse complement strand
TTTCTGAAGAGGATGAGGTGCTCAGATTGTCAGTGAATGCGTCTTTTAGGCAAGTTGATGACCTTATTAAAACTCAGAGGAGACCAAGATTGGGTTGTGAATATATCAGGGCGGTGGGGAGGCAGGCTGTAGTCACGGTGATGCCCATGGATGGGCATTACCTGGGGAGGGGCCATTCATCACATGCTATAGCACCTTTCATTATGCTGCAAAACTCTCACTCTCTCTCTCTTATTCTGAGGACTTTATTTTTTGCCATCTCCCATTTTCACTTGCCCCTGGCCACTACCTCGTGCTTTTAATTAAAAACAACCAAGCTGAGGATTGTTTGGCTGTTTTCCTCAACCCCTTGTTGAGGGAAAGGTGTCAAAATATGCTAATGCCAACCGCCAATGTTTAGCAATGAGAGTTTGTTCCTGGAAATCCCTGTTGAACTTAGAAAAATGACCAGTTCATGGGAGAGTAGCTTTTGTTAGGGAATGAAGAAGCTTACTTTTATGAAGAAAAGCACCTAGCACAGGTGAGGTTAAAGGATTTGGGGTTCTGAGGGTCCTTTGGAAAATCTCCACCAAAGTAAATGAACATCCACATATGGAGCCATCTGTGATTCACAGAAGCTGAAAGGCACATGATTCCAACAAGACACCAAGGCTAAACACAACTAGAAGATAGCAAAGGGGAGGCCATATAGCCTAATGGAATGTGTGTGTGTACGTGATGTTCTTGATTGATCCCTGATTGTTTTCAATAATGTTTTAAATTAAAAGAGCAGTGAAACAAACTGGCAACAGACAACAAATCATTAAAGTAAACCTTGAAGTGTTTATAATGGAATACAGTTTAATTCACGAAGGCAACTCTTCTTACCAAGCATGGGATTATTTTTGGAAGAACTTAAACAACCTCTGCAGCAGTGAGGTTCTACCAAAAAACAGCTTACAGAGGATAATTACTGAATTCCACTCAAAATGAGTTTGCTTAGCATCTGCTATGAGTAATGCAATGTACAAATGATGCAATGGCTGTAAGAGATATAATAAAATATACATGTGCAATTATATATATATATTTATTTGTACACACACTTTTTCTATATGATACAACCCTTTGAAAAATATATAAATATATATGTGTATATAAATATTATATGTATACACACATCATATAAACTATCAGTCATGCTAGAGCGGTACACCTGTTCTGTAGGGTTTGGTGATCAATCGCTGTGCTAAACAATAGTAGCAGTTTTTAGTTCATGTATGCACATGAAAAATGTACACTTTGAGCAAATCTGAGCAAAGTCCCAGAGGACGCCTCAAAGATAGTCCAAAGGGTGGTTTAGCGGCCAGCAGCTATTCATGGAGATGTTTGTGCAAATGTTACATACGAAAGCCAAGGCTTTCTGCAGACCTTTTGTAGTAAGATTTTACATCATATATATATATATATATATATTAGTGCTGTCAGTTAAACACGTTATTAACGGCGTTAAGGCAAACCAATTTTAACGGCGTTAATTTTTTTATCGCGCGATTAACGCAATTCTACGGAAAAAATAAATAAATAAGTAAACGTTTCTCGTGAGCACGAGAAAGTATCTGGTGCTCACGAGGAAGTATCTCGTGCGCACGAGATACTTTCTCGTGCGCACGAGAAAGTATGTTGTGCGCACGAGAAAGTATGTCGTGCGCACGAGAAAGTATCTCGTGAGCACGAGAAAGTATGTTGTGCGGACGAGAAAGTATCTCATGAGCACGGGGAAATATCGTGCGCATAGCACTGGAAGTGTGTGTATGTGTGTGTGTGTGTGTGTGTGTGTGTGTGTGCGTGTGTGCGTGTGTGCGTGCGTGCGTGCGTGCGTGCGTGCGTGCGTGCGTGCGTGCGTGCGTGCGTGCGTGCGTGCGTGCGTGCGTGCGTGCGTGCGTGCGTGCGTGTGTGTTTATGTTTGACGTCAGCGAGTAGGTGGACGAGCGAGGAGAGCGAGCGATAGTGTGCGTGTCAGTCTAGTGAAGTAATGAACGAGTTCGGTTGTGTCTTGTGTGTAAGAATAAAGTACCCAGCCTGTCAAGAATCGGTGGCCGCTTCATTCCATCATATTCCGACCTATAAGCAGACTCACTGTCGGTCAAAGTGAAAGGGTGTTGCCCCCGAGAGAGCATCGGCCCTGGAGGGAATGTATCACCTGTGCTCCTCGGTCTGGGAGCCGACAGCAGGAAAGATGTAACTAACCATCTCGTAGTTGGAGGCGGAGCGCAAGAGAGTATACGTGATCCAATAATTTGAGATAAAAATAAAGCACATTAATTTGAAAGATTTTAGCTTGTGTGTGATTTATCGCGGGCACGGGCACACACAAGCTAAAATCATTAAACTGAATGTGCCATATTTTTATCTCGCTCTATTGGAGTGCGTACACTCTTTTGCCTCCAACTACGATATTGTTAGTGTGCCTTATAGGTCGGAATATGGTCGGAATGAAGCGGCCACACCTTTATTCCATGGGCGTAAGTTTGGTCTCAGGCCTTGGTAGGGACACTTCACAGACGTAACCCCAAATCACTAGACTGCATCATGCTGAACAATCAATACTTTATTAAAATAAAATCGAGATTTACATGTGCACTTATTCACATTTAAAGTACACACACACACACACACACACACACACACACACACACACACACACACACACACACACACACACACACACACACACACACACACTGCCAGTGATATGCGTACGATACTTTCTCGTGCTCACAACATACTTTCTCGTGCGCACAACATACTTTCTCGTGCCTTTACGGGTTCCGTACAATTCTATTATTTTTTTAAAAAAAGATTTTTTTTTTTTTTTTCTTTGGCTCAAAACAAAGAAGCAGTAGCCTGACTGCTATGTTCAAGGCAGTATGTTTGTATGTTCATCGTTTAATTGCACTATAGGCTTTCTTTTTGTATTGTCCTGTTTTGATCAGTATATGCCAATGTTGTTATCAATAAAAAAACATTTGCACAAGGCAAGCCGATGCACTTCTCCATGTTGATAAGAGCATTAAAATGAGAAAAAGTAATGGGCTATAGAAATCAAGGGATATTTAGCATAGAAAAACCATTTGCGATTAATCGTGATTAAATATTTGAATCACTTGACAGCACTAATATATATATATATATATATATATCCATACATAGAAAATGAATAAATAGATCTGCAAATTGTGATCAGTTTTGCAAAATCACTGATCAGCCAAAGGCTTGAGGAATTGCACCACAAAAAACAAAAGGACAAAAAGCAAATGATTGCAGTAGATGATCATGCTAATGAGCGGAATATTTGGTTGGTGATTTTCCAGGCATGAACAATTCACGATATAGCTCTGGAGAGGCTTGGCAGCTGAGAGACTGTTTAAAAATGCTAATTAGTATTCAAGGCAGACACAGACAGCCGCGATTCAGCTCATTCTCAGCCAGTGGTAACTTCATCTGGTCTCCGAGATGGACTGGACGCCGCCCGCCCACACGTGCTCCAAAACCTTCAGATCAGCTTTCTCAAGTCATTAAGCTTTGAGTTTTCCATCTAAATGGTTTGATTGGTCCAGGGTTGCATATCTAGATTTAAAGATACTCTTTGTTGTCGAAACAGTACATTTATTTAGGCATGCCTTCATTGGACAGAGAGTACTGCACTTTGCTCTAATAGCGCACACCCTGGGAACACACACTGTTGTCATTGTTTTTATTTGTTTTGTTAACAGAACAATCTCCTATACTGCCTGCAAACCTCACCATTTGTATGGCCTACTTTCATAATGAATATAAAGCATATGGCAATCGGAATGGCAAACATAAAAGATTTACATGACATGTCCTAAATTATGGAATAAGATACCGTGTTTGGTATTATTACCAGCAGCAAGGCAGTGGGATAGGGGTGATTCAGCTCCACTTGACGAGCAAGAAGCAGAATGAGACCGATAAAGTTGAAGTTATGAACATAAACCAATATGTATATAATCAAGCTCTATTGTTCTACATACATGCAACAAAAAAAACCTTTGAGGCTCCGGGGAGCACTGTGCAGAGAGAAACCATTTGAGGCTAGGGGGATCTGTACAGAGAGAAGACCCAAGGCCAGGCCTGAAGCTCACCTTGACCAGCTCGTAGTGCTGGATCCCATTGAGGCCCACGTCGGGGTCGAAGGCCGAGGGCACCGGGTAGCGAGTGTTGATGGCCGTGTTCTCGGGGATGGAGATGTTGATGACAGTGGACTGGAAGAGCGGCGCGTTGTCGTTCACGTCCTCGATCAGGAAGCGGATCTTCACCAGGCGGAAGATCTCGTCGGGCAGCACAGCCACCTCGATCTCGTAGTAGCAGCGCTTCTCGGCGAACACGCCCGAGCACAGCTTCTCGCGGTCGATGCGGTGGTTGGTCGTGAAGATCTCGCCCGTGTTGGCCTCCACGCGCACCAGCGGCACGTCGCCCGTCTTGTACACAGGCTTGAACTGCAGCGGGGAGGAGAGCCGCACGGCCGGGTCCAGGTTGAGGTCGAGGTCCCGCCGCAGGTTCCCGATGCGGACGTTCTCGGGCTGCTCCTCCTTCACAGTGTAGTCCTTCTCCTGGGCCAGGCATGCCAACACCAGGCAGGACACCAAGACCAGCAGCACATGGGCCGGGCTCACTAAGTCCATACTCAAAGAGTGGAGGGGTGGAGGGGAATGGGGGGTTCACGTTCCAGTGGCGGTGATCCTGTCACAACAGAGGATGGGGAGGGGGGAAAGAGGGTGAAATGGAGGGGGTGGGGGATGGGGAGAAGAAGCAATGTCAGTGATCAGAACTACATGACATCCATGTTTTGTTGTAATTAGCACTATATTCCCTCATAGAGAGTTTTGAACTTGACCTTTTCCTCCTAACTAGCTCTGGGCCCACATCCTTCTTGCGTCTTTGAGAGCAAATTAACGTCGGTTTTGCACAATTAACCTTTGATGACATCCATTGAGCAAGCAGACACGTAAAGGTTAGTAGTTCACAGATCCCATCAATCTGCTCTACACAGCCGACCAACACTTTCATATTTTTCTAATGAACGGCTGGAGTCCATTGTTGCATTGAACTAGTCGCAAGCAGTTCGGAGGTTGGCCTTGAGACATTGCTAAAGAATTTTCAAAGGGATATCAGTTCATTATCGGGTCTTAAGGCTCTTATCAATGTTATTTCGATTTTTTTTAAATCACAAAGGTTTTTTTGGGGAAGCCAAGCAAAAATACAAAAACACATCCCTATCCATGTTCCTGCCAGTTTGGGGAGCACAGTGTGTGCAAACTTTAGCTGCTGTGGTCGGGGCTGTATTACAGCCCAAGGCAAGCCGGTGTGAACACACACACACACACACACACACACACACACACACACACACACACACACACACACACACACACACACACACACTCAAGCATACATACGGATAAACAGACTGACAGCTTGGCACACTCAAACACACATGAGCGCACACAAACACACACAGGCAAACACACTGAACCAAATAACTTACGTGGGCAAAATTACAGACACACACACACATACACACAACTACATTCGTAAAATCTCTGGTAGCTGTTTACATCAACTATTAATAGGGGGTGACAATTCCACCGAATGTAAACATTCAAGCTCTCAAACATTTCATGAACCCCTTCCCCCCCCCCCGAGCGTAAACATAAACAGTATAATAAGAGCTCTTTAGCCCAACCGTGGCGGAAACAACACTGCCTTATTTATTGTGTCCCTATCAGTCAAATTACTGGAGTTCAATCATTACTATTGCAAACCAGCAGCAACAACAAAAACACACACATACAGCTGACAACTTTATAAACCCTTAAAATAAACTTAAAGGAAATGGTAGAGGCTGACCGACATGTGTTAATTAAATGGGTCTTTCTTCTGTGAACTAAAATCATAGCTGGAAACGCATCTCCAACACTCTGCAGTCGCAGTGGAGGAAAATTATGTTGATTATTTATAGATTTGTGTTATAGGAATAGATATTGTCTGGGATTATTATGGGTATAATAAAAACGTGTTATAGGTATCATGGTGTGGTTCCCATCCAGGTCTTTAAGGTTAGGACCACAAATCCTGTTGTTCTCATATTGAGTTTTCTGTGGCTCAGATCATTGGCTGCCTTCCACCCATTTAGACAAACTATGTGCATTACCAATAATAACTAACCATATTTGTTCATATCATTTTTATACAACTAAAATGTATGACGTAGAACCACATTACTGATTCTTCAAAACATTGTGATAGAGGGCATAGGTTGACTTTAAACCGATAACAGATTAGGTTGGCTAGCCAAACGCTGAGCTTATTGAGGGAAGTTCATTAGGGACGTTTTCTTCACAAATTTTTTAATCTTACTCTCACCAATACTAAGAGTAAGATTGTTTATTGTTTAGTATTATAAAGCATCTTAGAAACATTCTTGTAGGTGCAAGGATCAGTCTAATTAAAAAAAAAAAATACATAATTACTCCATCCCACATTCATCATCTTAAGGATAGGCTACCAACGTTAGGCCCTGGTTTAATGTTTCTCTAATAATTAAATAAATAAAAACTACTATCCCAGGAGTATTTTGAGCTCAAATGTATTCAAGGACTAATACAAATTCATTACTCATATCCAACTGTGTGTTTAGGTCAACCTTTCCAGCCCCTTGAGTCTTTATTAAAATCACATGCTTTTTGCCGGAGAGATATTGGATTACACCCGCGAGGCCGCTGTCTTTAAATCAAACATCTACTCTATCACTCTCTACGAGAGCACCGGTAGAAAAAGCAAAAGGAAGCGTGTGACAGCCATCACCAAGACGATGCACAGCTGCAGCATCGAGCGCCAGAACCCTCGAGCAGCGAGGGAATCGCACGTCCCTCTCTGACAATTACAATGTTCTTTATGAAATTTACATCCATTACCATGAGGCGTGTATGCAAACACAATATCTTATATGAAAAACCAAACTACAATTCAGAGGATTCATTCTTATGATTGGTAAAGGCAACATCCCCAGTCACAAGCCAAACCAAATTGATTAAAGTGAAGATCTCAATATAGTGTTTTGTTTTTATAAACCGAGAACAATAACTGGGGCATTATCATAGTCTGCGCAAGAAACTTTTCAATATATTTCATAAAGCAATGACAAAAGTCATTTATTTATATATTTCTTTACGTAACATACCATAGCCATATCTGTATGACTAACCCTAGCCATATGCACACCTTGTGCCAATCGCTGTATCGTACGTCCGTGTGAGAGTATGTTATAATGCTGCAAGGATAAAAGGGGAATATTTCATGCAGTGCAATATCGGGAAACCCTTTGATGTGTTCGCCACTCCTGAGAGGGAGCAGCCATTTGTACTAAATGAGACAAAAGTCCAGAAGTTAAAAGTCGAATCAGTGCCTAATTATGTTTAGAGTGCATCCTGGAGTGACTGGGGATTGTGACGGGGGGATATGATCCTCCTCACTGTGTCCTCCACACTGAACACGCTGCCGCTGATATTGAAGCACATAACTCATCCGCCGAGCTCACTTGTCATTCCTGTCTCCAAGGTTGTTATTGCTTTTTGAAAAAAGGAAGCAAGACTATTAATACAAATCATAATTTGTGTAATTAATGTTGACGTTTTGAATCTGTATACATTTCTCTGGTGAATGCTAGTTTGGGGGGGGTGGGCGTGGGGGGGAGAGAGAGGACAACCCTACGTGTCAGTCAGGGTGTCTGCTTTGCTTACATTTCACTAGTCTCCTGAAATGCTATTTTGAGCCCCAGACAGCAGGTTGAATCCAGCAGGCAAACTCAAGCCTCCCTCTTGGGAAAAACAAGAGAGTGGGGAGAGCGAGAGGGAGAGAGAGAGAGCGAGGGAGAGGAGCCGGCTGGCTGTGGATCAGTTTTCCCCACAATGTGATGGACAGGCCGGTGCTCTGTTTGTCTTCAGCCAGAGGAGGAGAGAGAGAGGAGCGTGACACAATCACAATCACAATGAGGCTGGATGGGGAGTTTGGAAACGGAAAAAAAAGGACTACAAAAATGTGAAAAATATACCAGAATTCATGAGGAGGGATGGGGTCGGTTGGGGGGCCGGCAACAGGAGGGCTTAGATGGTGATAAATATTGTGTGTCTGGACGCTGCGACCTGGTCTACTATTAAAGGCATACAGAGGGTATCGGTGGACGACTCTGCTCCACATCTGCCCTTGGTGCTGCTTTGAATATATCTGAAATCTCTTGACGCTTCCATCAAGATCGGCCTGTTCCTTCTCAGTGTACCCCACTGAATCCACAGAATCCATTTCTTTATTCCGCAATTTTCTATTGGGGAAAAACTTTCTCGACTTGACAAGTACCCTCTACGCTCTTTTAGTGTTAGTTAAAAAGGAATTGACAGAATATGAAATGTGTGTTTTTGCAGTGGTGGTATTGTTGAGTGAAAGCAGTGGCAGAAATCAACCAGAGCTTCGTGGTTAAACTGCAAGTGAGCGAGACATCTTTAAGCAGACCAGAACATATCGATTGAAAATGAATAGAAAGTACCATGCAGTAGATTAGAAATGAATTATGAAAACGAAACTTATACTAACACAATTACTAAAACGTATACTAACAATAATGTCATTGTTTTGCCTCTTTAAAATCAAACACTAGATCTTGAATAAAATGTTCTTGATGAGTACGACCACCCTTTGAACATTAAGTGATCTAGAATGTCCTTAACTCACAGCGTTATGACTACGCCCTGTTGGTCTACACGATTGTAGTCCTATATATATATATAATATATACCCCAAGCCATAGCAGATTACATGCAGATAGGATCATAAAACAATATTGATTGGTTTTGTTTGGACACTTTACATATTCTTAAGGCATCTGCAAATCCTTTAACTTATCCATCATTAACGTGAAAGAATAACTGTGTGTAAGAGTTTAACCACGGGATGTGAAGAAAACCTTAATCAAAGAAAATAATGTGTTGCACTACGAAAGTCATTAACAAACAGACATTCATTAGGAGCAACATACCGTCAGAGTCATTCTAATTAAACCAGCACTTCATTTGCTGTCTGTCATTTGCATCAATTGCTATACAGGATAAGTGCATAGAGCCAAGTGTTTTAAAGCACAGAGACCAGCAATCAATAACTCCTTCAGTTGATTCATATATACAGTTGACAAAATGTTCAAGTAGGCTACTGCATGATAGGTATATTAAGGTAAGAATGAAGATAATTCAGCATTCATTACATTTGAAAATGAAGATCTACAACCAGAAACATTATATCCTGATCCTGACGCTCAACCCCAGAGCATGTTGATTTGAAACATGAAAACACCAGACAGGGAGTCAGACACAATGACCTACAGGCTGGTTTTGATCAACTATTCCCACAGGACAATTTACTTTTTTTAATGCCTTTTTAGTTTTTTCCAAAACAAATCTTGTCTTCGAATTACCAAAGCTATAAACATGCTTTTAGACTTAATGCATTAGAGCATCTAATTTAGAAATGCCACAATGCATTCTGCTAGAAAAGGCTGCCAACATGACATGATATAGCTGTAGATTATAACAAAATTGCACCCATTTAAGTGAGAATTTCAATTTCACTGGGTTGGCTTTAAGTGATGGGTTACTCTCTATATGTTGAGCCTCATTTTGTTTATATTTCAAATTAACGAGCCAGATATCTGGTTAAAATACATATGTTGAAGAAACACCCCATTCATCACATATAACCTGACGCGTGGATCCATAATCAACCCTCACACGAATAGTCTAATTAATAAAAGAATAATGTTTGGTAATTCTATCTATCCTAAGTTTTAGTAGCCTACTAATTCCAATAGTAAAATATATTCTCACTGGGCAAATAAGGGAAGTCACACCGCTTGCAGGTTATGTATGACGGTCGAGCCGGTTGCTTAAGTGCGCACTGCCGCTATATCAGCACCCACGCACCCTGAGCTCAGGGAGCTGCCGATCCACCTGCAATGAAAAGTACTGATGCACCCTCCTCGTCTTATAAAGTGCATGCAACCTCATTGTTTGATAAAGTACATGCACCCTGCTCGTCAAGTAGGCTTATAAGATCGCAGTGGTCCCGAGCAGCCTCATGATAATTGAGGTATGGGCGATTCGGAATCAAACCAATAAGGGGTTCTCAGCAACAGCATCGCACTGCCATATTCCAACACGACATACACTGCATAGCTAAATAATTAAGTATATTTAATTGGCATCGTTGATTTAATCGAATTTCTGAGTGTTGGAAGAGTTTGGTGGCGATCATTTTACGGGGAATCAAACGACACGCTGTGGGAAATAACGGCGGAGTGGAGAGGACGGTACGGGCTGGAGCACTGTCGTAATTTTCAATTACGCACGCCGAGGTGTCGCTCTCTATCGTTTCAAATGTGGTGCCGATCGATTTGCAGGCGATTGGAAGTCCTTTCATTGCACAGCCCTAACGCCAGATTCCGCTATCTCTACCCCCTGCTCTACCACAACATACTGCTGGATACGTTAAACCGAAGGTCTGCGTCTTCCTGAAGACTTAATGAGATCACGATGTGGACTATATGGTCCAATTTGTATTTAATACTCTTACGACTTACCTTTTCCACTCGAATTTGAAGACAAATCAATCGCAAGTCCGGTCACGTCGCGTCATCATTGATCTACCAGATGAAGTTCCATGAAGTGGAGTGAATGAGGAGGGGATCCACGTCCACAGAGCAAAACGCGATGAAGACGACGAAATCCACTACCAAAACTTATCCATGTGACACCATTCTCAGTCCTGGATGTTCAGCGGAAAGAAAAAGAAAAAGTGTAAGCAAATAACTTTGTTTTAAAGCGATGTGCTGATAATTCCTCTTGTGCTGGAGTTGGGGAACTGTGTGATCCGACGGCGGAGATGCGCATTGGTCCAAGCTCCGTTTACACAACGTCGTGAGTCCCGGTTTCTAACTTACTACCCGCATTATGAACCATCATCATCCTACCTTGCTCTGTGGATGTTGAACATCACCGGCATCGGACTACAGTGCAACGTGTGCTGTGGTTTGGTGACCGAGGCGCGCGCAAAAAAAGCTCAATCCAAGTGTACAAAAACGTGCATCATGGCAAGAAAACTGATTACTGAATGTATATATTTTTTTTCACTTTTTTGATGAAGTCGAGGCGTGTAGACGCTCAGAGCGCGATGGAGAGCGGCGAGCGGGCACAGTGTGCGCACAGTCCGCCCAAAACGAGTTGGGGAAAAAAATGTGTGCCACCAATGTAGCATCACTTACAGGAGCCGGGAGAGGCGGTTCACCGTATCTTTCTGCTAAGCTGTAGCTGTCTCAGTAGTATTGTATGAACTAACTCCCTCAGTACTGCCTACCTCTCTCTCTCTCTCTCTCTCTCTCTCTCTCTCTCTCTCTCTCTCTCTCTCTCTCTCTCTCTCTCTCTCTCTCTCTCTCCTCCGATTGACATCACACTAGGAGGAGGAGCCAAACGCACAGTCAAGAGCTCCCTCTCCTTTTAAAGCCGCACTGCGTTGAGGATGGAGACGGAGGAGACGGAGGAAGCGCAGAGATCTTGCTGGAATAACTGGTAGCTATAGTAGAGCACATTAGAACAGCTCCTCTCCCGTGTTCAAATCCACCCTCCGCCTGAAAGGAAGAGGGGGCACTGTTCACTTTTCTAATAAGTCCTGTTTCTTGCATTGCTGGTTTTAAATTACAACTTTACGACGTGTGTGTTAGTATTAAAAAATGTAAATTACGACTAGGCCATCAAACAGGGGCGTAGCCACATGGGGTCAGAGGTTGGCCACCCCCCCCCCCCCAGTCTTAAAAAATAAATTAAATAATAATAATAATCCTGAATGGAAACGGTCTAAAGAAAGCTGAAATGTATGCACTATTAGTTTGAGCTAACTTTGACTTATTATTCTTATTCAGAAGAGTGTTACATTTTGATCTCTCTTTTTGCTCTCCTCAATCAATTGCCACCCCAAATATAAGACTTGCCTGAGCTGGCCACCACAGTAATAATGTTCTGGCTACGCCCCTGCCATCAAACACCAAGAAGAGTCCCTAAGGGCTACTGTTGAACTTCTACCTACCACTGGTAAGGGGGGATTGTCATAATTGTCTGTTCTCTGTTGTCTCTGTCTCAGTCTAGATATGACATGGTCATTGATGTTTATTGAGTGTTACATTTTTAACAGACACGTGGCAACAGATACTGGAACTAACAGGCCTAAATTATCATCTATTGGACGAGTGAAGTGAAGATGGAATTCATGATGGGTTCAGTTGTCATGTGGCCACCTGCTACTATGGAAAGAACACAAACCAGTTATGTCAGCAAAATGCAAATACCCACAAATAGGAAATATGCAATAAATATCAGCCTTTTCTTTTTCCTCCTGCTTGGTTCAGGAGACCAGATTTTGATATTATTGCCGCCCTAGATTTAGATGTGCCACTACAAAGTCAAAGGTTTTCATGAAATCCCCAAATAAATTCAATTAGATTAATATTAAGTAAACTTGAATTATGAGCCCAGTGTTAACGTTTACCTCTAAGAGGTTCAGATGGGTTAGCGCTCATGTCCTCTGCAGAACCCCGTCTCGGCACCTCGCTCTTCTGTTTCCGTTTTTGCTGTCATGTTTTTCTTTATTCCTTTGAGGGTTGTTATAATAGTATGAGGAAATTGTGTAATTGTAAATGTTCATGTTAATGTTTTGAGCATGTGTCAGGGGAAATGTCGGATGATTACCGGAAGTATAGCGAGTATTTTATTTTCTAAACCTGCTCTTACCGCGTTGCGTCGGGTTCTACTTCCTCTTTCCTCTGTGACTTTTCCCAGAAAGGTACGCAGTGCTGCTGCTCTCCCTATTTTCATTGTTTTTTGTTGTAGAAGTGAATATAAGTTACTTAAAAATATTTGTAAAGTATAGTCACAGTGTTGATTTGTAGAACTGTTGTGTTATTTAATTTCATGCATGAACTTGCTAATTAGAGGAGAAGTTGTCTGGTCTGTGTGTACTGCAAGGCTGCTACGTAGCTTGCCGCGCTAGAGTGTACTGTTGAGACTGATTATTAACAGGAGACATATGCTCTTTCCTCTGTGACTTTTCCAAGAAAGAGCACAGAGAGCATGTATGAGAAAACTTTGAACACCTGTGAATGTTTCTTCTCCATAATGCAGGTATATATATCCCCTGGAATAAATCATGTTGAGACCATGCAGGAGTGTGTCTTTACCTAAAAAATAATGCAACTCAGAATTAGATCCACTACCCAATCACATTTAAGATCTTCTGTTGCATTATACAATTGTATAATGTTAATAATTTGCCTAATTTGCAAATCGCAAAAGGTCTGTCCTTCACCACTAAAGACACCACATACAATCCCCTACATACAATAATGTCGTGTCAAATCTAGTCCATGAAGAAAAAAATAGGTATTATGTTTTCATGAAGGCCCTGCCTTACCAAACAATGATTTAATGATTTATTGATTTAATGCAACACAGTATTAGATCCACTACACGATCACATTTAAGATCTTCTGTTGCATTATACAATTGTGAAGCCTAATTTGCCAATCGCAAAAGGTCTGTCCTTCATCACTAAAGACACCACATACTATCCCATACATACAATAATGTCGTGTCAAATCTAGTCCATGAAGAAAAAAATAGGCATTATGTTTTCATGAAGGCCCTGCCTAACCAAACAATGATTTATTGATCGTCAGTGGTCAGGAATAGTTTGGGAAGAAGCGGATTCATACCTTGAATTAAATTTCTTATTTAATTTAGTACATCTGGTCCCCTGGTGGTTAGCCTAAACCTGAACCCTGATGTTGAAACTGGTTTCTCTCAGAGATAGGCAACAACCCAAAGAGATGGTTCCAGTGTAGTTCTTGAGAAAACACAGGTTCTAACAGATGATTTCCTATGTTGTGATGGCCCAATGAAGGCCACATCTCCCACAACCCTAACCAAGCCTTACAACAGAAACATTTCAACAGTGACTACCGGTCCACTTTTCATGGCTCCTGCTCTATCATTTTCTGATTCCACTTTTCACATATGTTCTGCCAGATCTGTTGTCCGGGACATCTACAAAGCTCAGCAAAAAGGCGGCACCGTCAAGCCTTGGGACCGTGCAAAAGCAGGAACAAAAACAGCATGGAAATTAAACAGCGTGTAATTGAAACACGTGGTTCAACACGTTTCAATCTAGCCCCCTGTCTCATTACCATCAATACATCTCCAACATCCACCAGTCCTATAAAGACCGTGCTTAGTGTCTAACCTGCCCTAGACCTACCCGATAATCCTAATCTTTAGGCCTTTTGAGACCACCATGCATATTAACCACCAAAAAGCCAGAAATAAGTGCCCATTAGTGATTACTGAGGCTGCAAGTATGCTCTTCCCAGACTGCATCACTCCCATTATATGATTTTGCTGAGAGCCTGACACTCTTAAGGGAATACAGCATGTGACATTCAAAAGCAAAAGATAGCGGCTGTGCAACATTTCAATCATGAAAGGAGGAATAGAAACGGTGCCATATGCTGACATTATTTGGGCATGTTGTACAAGGGGAATTCATATATAAACCGTTGCGTCTCGTGAGGTGACCAAGGGGGATTGATGGCATAAGCTATGTCGAATCCTACTTGGAGAGTGTGCATTGATGACTCAGGACCGGCGTAGAGTGGTAGTTTCATTAGCATATCATTAGCATGATAGGCTGAGGTTTTAGTAAAGCAAAACCAAATACGTTTTTTTTGGATCAGGGCCCGATAAGGCGAGTGGCAGAGAGTGAGATCAATGACATCTCTGTTTAATAAAATGTGTTATTTAGCCAATAGCGCCAAAATATTGTTCCCCCAATTTGATATACTCATCATAAAGGTCAACATCGGTAGAAAGTTACTTGAGTGAGTCATCAAAAGATAGTATTTATTTTAGTTAGCTCAAGGACGGAGCCATATGGCTCATTCGTATATGGATTAGATCATTACTCACTGATTACAGTAAAGGTAGCCCAGATACCTGCCTCCATCCAACTCCATTAATCATGGCGAAGTGATGGGGTGTTTCGAGCGTAAATGGGTTAAATGATTTGTGTCTGATGTTTTACGGGGTCAGCCGAGGTCACAGGTCATAATGTAAGACAGTCATCACTCCCATGGCCTCCTTTGTGTCCCAAAAGGCAGACGATGTCCTTCTTGAAAATACCTGCACGGAACAAATAATAATTACTTTTGCATTTTAAATGCAAGCCTCTGGCAAGGTTTTTTTTAAAGAAGTAGCAGCAGGTTTATAGATTTTTGTTTCCCTTTCGACAGTCCATTCTCTATAATCAAACATAATTTTTCTTATCTCCCAAGACAGTGGGAAATGGGGATGGGGGAATAGAGACCCCATCAAGGCTTTCGATTTTGCATGAAAAGTGCAAAACACCAGTGGTGCAAAATTCGTGAGAGGCGTATTGACAGAACCTTGAACATTACATAGATAACAATCACACATTAATACAGAGGTAGAATGCGACAATGTGACAACTGCTGTACGACCACCAACATCATTACTTCCTGATAATGTCCTGAAATTATAATAATGATGAAAAAACCGCTGCTCTAAATGAAATAAAAAAGAACCCTATATTAATCTGTGGTAATGTCAACATTACAATTTAATTCCAAAAATAAATACATTATTGTGCCATATTCTTAGAACTAGCCACTAACTAACATCTACATTGTATAGAATTTTTTTTTGTTATCATTGAAAACGGATAGCAATCTATCAGTCTGTCAAAAATGTTAGTTATAAATGTCACTTTAAAAGGAGAAGGCAAGCATAATTCAGTATTGTCTTTCTTTCCTTATTGTTAAAATACCCTATTAATCAACCAAAAAGGGTTTTATCTTCTTACACTAATTAGAATTGTAGGTCCATCTCGCTACAAACATCAAATACATCCTGTATGTTTTACTGTCACAGTCAACTCTACACTATGTGCTTGGTGTCCCTAGCATTTTTCAAAGAACATTGTTAGTGATAGTCAAGTCAATTTAAGGTTGAAGAAATGTGTTGTGCGGAATGTGGTTTATTTCTTTACCTGGGTGTTACCTAAAAGGGGAATTGAAATGTTAGGCTATGAAACACATTTTTTTGTATTTTAAACATTCCATTTACTGGAGTGCATGCATGTTTTTCAACAAACAGTATTGTAACTGATATGTAGAATTAAGACCTTCCGAGCTGAGACCTCAAACTAAATTATAAATGTTTTACATTAGGTTACGGCTGAAGCAATTGTTATCGAACCAATGTTGGCTGCGCTTAAATGGTTTGAAGTTGTGTTTTCCTACTTTTCTAGGCTGACTGTGCCTGCTGCGTTTGTCGCCAAGAGACTTAGTATTGAGATGTATTTATGGGATGGAAATGTGAAGCCTAAAAGCAAAGATTCAAAGGCACAAAATGTATTATGCAGAACGCTAGGCTATTCCTCTACAACTGAAGATCAACTCTAACACTACATCAAAATATTATTTATAATGTGGCGTACATGTGTCAATCATGAAGAAAAGTCAAACCTGACCATCAATATATCATTTGGAGTCATCACTAAAATATTACATCAACCACTTATTTATTTACTTTGTAGTTTTTTCCAAGTTTTAATAGGCCTACTTTCAATTTAATCTATTCTAAGTCATTACACAAATGTATTTCTATAAAATAACAGATAGAATAAGCTATGTTCAACAACATGATACAACTTAAACTTGACAATTTAACCATTGATGTCTGTGGATATATTAGAAGTCTTTCCCTTACAAATCCCAAGTTAATTCACATTGTTGATCAGAACATCAACTCTCTAAAAACACCACCCTGAGACCACCTAAAATAACCTTTGTGTTTTTCTCCTGCTTGTTGTTAATGCTTTTGTTCATAAGCGATCAACCAGAACTCCTCCCTCTGGTCTAGACCCTAACGCTAACCCTTTATTCACCATATGCTGCTGCAGTGGCAGTAAAGAGAATCCCCACCCAGATCTATGTCTTGGTATTCACAGACGTAGAACAGAGGACCTGGATGCTGTCATTGGATGTAGGAGCACAGTCACTAATATACCTTATCTGCCCACCACAGACGCCGGCCAGGAAATTGGTTAAGGATGAGGTTACGCTTCTAAATTGCACGGTAGGTCTTTGTGTATTAACATTCAGTGGTTTAGGGAGGGATGGAGGGGGTTCCTTCTTTGCTGGTTATTCCTGATTGGCCCATGGTACTTTGTTCAACATTATCCTTCCTTCCTAATGAGAGCCTTCTGAGGGGGAGGGGGATGGGAACCGGCTCTACCGGGATCTATTCGGAACCGGCTCCGGAGGGCTGCTTATGCCTTTGACCTTTTAGCCTGGCAAAGTTTTGATATATTTTTTTGATGGTTCAATTTTATTCTTAATGTCTAAGCACTTTTATAATCCCTTTTTTAAGGTTTATGTAACTGTATTCATGGATGATGATGATGATGATGATGATGATGATGATGATGATGATGATGATGATGATGATGATGATGATGATGATGACGATCCAAAGTCCAGTGGCTGTCCTTTCAATTTCCTCTTTTACTCTCTTTGACCTAGGATCAGGGTTTTTATTTTTTTCTATAGTTGGATCTTGGAGCCAACATTGTTAGTATTTCTTTATTTTGTTGCAGACCTTTCATTTGTCAAGAAGTTACCTCCGGCTTGTCAGTCAGCGCCTGTGCTGTGCAAACAGCTCCAGCATGTTTTGAAGGAGCAGACATGCTTGAAGAGGTGTACATTTCTTAACAAAACATTTCTTCTTATCTTCACAGACAGGGATTGTCTCCATGGTTACCTTCAAGAACAACTGAGTTGTATTACAATGGGCAAAAATCAGTGTCTCTTGGCCCTCTCCTCCAGGCCACTCCTCCTCTCTTCCCTACTTCTCCAAACTCTCTGGAGACACACAGGAAGGAAAGGTTTGAGAGCGCTGAAGTGGACAGGGCCGGATAACCCAATTATGTTACCTTATTGGCAACAGAGATGGGATTTGAGAGGAACTGAGAGGTATAGAAACAAAAGAAAGGAGCCCTGGAGCGCGGCTCAGGCAGAATATGTGCATGCAATGTGCATTCTTTATGTTGGGGCTGGAATTCACAATTATCAAGCCTTACGTAAATCAGGTCGATTCGTTTGTGAGGACGAGTATCAGAGTCGGAACCTGTAGTCGTTTGTGTATTTGAGTGATGAAAGGCAAATCTTTCTCGGTACAATCCCAGTCCACGGGTGAAGGGGATGCAGAAACTGCTTCCCTCTTTAGATTTCTGTTTCACAAAGACTTCATATTCTGTGTTCAGTGGCGTACTGGCTACCATATGAGCCATAATACACAAGTAATGCCACATCATAGTAGGTGGGTCGGTCTTGGTCAAAAACGTCTGTCCTGGGGTGCACAGAGAAAACTGGAAAATGGCATGCATCAGTTGTTAAGTGTGCTCTGCTCAATTTTTTCATATTGAAGAAAACATGTGGTTTGGCCCAAACTTAACACATGGCTCAGGACCAGTTGACACTGAAAGGGGAGAAAGCCTTCAGGCTACTCAATGGCTGAGTATATTTATTTGGTGGAAATGTCTACAGATAAACTGAGATTATGTTTGTCATTGTTTGTGCAAAATTCAAATCAAGTGCAAAGTAAGTTTTATTGTTGGGTTCATATGCTGAAGATATTGTGGAGGAATTGTGTTTGAATGCATAAAGAAATGAACAGCAATATTCATCTCACATTTTCTAATGATTATTGCCTAGTAAAAGTGTATTTTAGCTGAAACTCACTGCATGCATGGCACTTTCCAAAGTTACCCAAATCCCATATCAGGAACATGCCATCAAACATTACGATTTAATTATATTGTAATGTAATATATTCAAAAAAACGAAACTCCTAACCTTGGACAGAATAATGATGTTAAATATAGGGCACATGCTGACCCAAACATAACAGACCTCTTGCAGGAGAGAAATTTAATTTATTTTGGCAACCTTGTGTATACTACACAGAAAAATGTCCTTCTTTTTAGGTCAGTCTCAATCTGGCTGCCATCTGTTGACACAGGTTAAAATGTAATTGTTGAGAGGTCTACTTTAAATAATACCATGTGCCATAGCGTTGAAATACAGTGTAATACGATGGGAAACATAGGATAAAGTGGAGGAATGACGAAGGTTGGGACACTGAGTGGCACACATTTCTATCAAACCAATTACTGTGTTTCTTCGAAGCTAAAGCTATGGCTTGTATCCCGATACCACGAACCAAACCGTGGCTGTGGCTTATTCTCCGGAGCGGTGCAGAGGTTCATTTTGCAAACACAAGCACGTCAAAGAAAAAATCTGCGCCGTTTTCAGTGATTAGCGTTTGAGTGATAAAACATGAAGTGCCTAATGCCGTCACTATGTAAATGCCTATTCATATTACAGGTTTGTGAGTTTGCACAAGGTTATATTTCTTTACAAGATAACCTTGTCAAGTAATAAACATAGGCATTATTTCATACCTGACAAGAAAACATTGAAGACCGTTTTCCACAGTGTACACTCAGTCCATGAAAGATAGTTCAAAGCCATAGCATCTACAAGAATTGCTTGCAAAAAAAGGAATAAGGATTTAACTAAAGCTTGATTCGGCGCTATCTCCAATCACTCACTGGCGCTTCCTCAACCGTCAGTTGACCAGCTACGCATCGCTGTCCCAACTAACATGGTACTATTTAAAAGGTTCACGCAAGCATTAGGCGGTAGATGTAATGTTACTATATTGGTTGTGGGCAAAGGTGCGTAATAAGATTAAACTTGGAGCAGCCCCATTTTCCGCTCCTACGGCTAGTAGAAAATGCGGCTTTACTTTTCGAAAGATATATGGTGGAACGCAGGACTTCCCGCTTCTGTGAACAACCGATTTTAGAAGGGTGGTCAAAGCTTAAGTTTATCTTGAAGATGATGAGGCTTTTTACACTCAGGTTGTAGCCATCTGACAGACATTTTGCTGTGTTGCTAAACATTAATGGGAGGATCAGACTGGGAGAATGGGAGATTTTTTTACTTTATCCGCAATGAATGTGAAACTGAAAAGCTTGAATGTTGAGACGTTGGGTTAGCATAATGTTTGGTGGGTTTTACAATGTGTTTTTTTTACTTTATGCTAATCCTTTGTACTTTGTCTTGTTTATCAGTCTATCCATCCATCCATTCACCAATCCATCAAATATCTCATCCATCCATCTGTTCATCCATTCACCTATCCATCTATCTATTCAAGGAATGAGATGCCAGCTCATTCAGTTAAACAAACATTTCTACTTAACTATTATTTTACTATAGGCTATAGGCTATTTTAGATCAAATATGTGCGGCATGTATTACAAAAAACACACGTTCAAAAATATGCTAAATTGTGTAGACTACAGCTCTTTGTATCACAACCCAAGTTCGCTGTCACATCAGATCCATGTATTCAAGGGAAGATATGAACAAAAATACATCAGTTCTGCTCCGTTTCCTGACGCATCCTTCAATGGAAACATCTGCTTTCTGTCACTGGACACTGTAGCGTCAATTTCCAGTGCACGGAAATAGCATGTTTTCAACACAATCTCTGCTCGTTCCTTTTTTCTTCAAGAAAAAAAATGAAATGTGCTAAATTCCAAGTGTTCCAGCATGTAACAGCTTCATTTATCATACACTGCTGTTCTTTGGAAGCGGTTGGATTGAACCTAAAACATACAGATGTGTTCTATTACCTCCTCATCTCTAGCACATGAATGTGAAAAAAACGATAGTTGTGTTGTTCATCTTTTTTTTTAATGAAAGGGCTTGCACATGCGCTGGAGACGCCTGCTCCCATCTGCTTACTGTGAAACGGGGCCTTGGGCGTCTCTGTCAGGATGGATGCTATGCTCGCCTATATTGCATAATTTCCTTTGAAACAAAATCCATTCTAACCTATGTTCTTTGTTGTTTGTACATGCATACTGGTGGAAGGACTAACCCTGACCAATAATACTACCACCAGGAAATATACGTGTTTACAGAAACAATGAACATTATTTGCAAATAAAAACAAAATAAAACATGTTTTCTATCTGCTTCATCACTGTGCTTGTACAATTGATTTAAATCATGCATGCATGCCATATTTCAAAGTCATCTTCAACATAGATCAAATGGCAAGGGAAACCACACACAGACAGATACACACACACAGACCCTAACACACACAAGGTAAAGTGTAAACCTATTAAATATCGCTCACCAGGGACCGATTAATTTAGGCTTGCAACACTTCTCTAATGCAGTGGCTCAAATCTTGAGGAAGCTTGACAACGCATTTGCCTTTGCAGTGGAAAGGTCACCGAATTGATTTCAAATAAAATTTAATGCGGTGAAGATTTCAATCTTAATGCCGGCCCTTTGTGAGGTCGGGAGGCGCTCGGGCTCTGGGGACAACAAAAGCAGTTGGAGAGGCATTTGGCAGGAGGGACTTAAGGGTCTGGACTTGGAAAAGTTAATCAGCCTGAAGGTCTTTGACTTTGTCAATTTGTTCAGAATTTTCCTTCTTTACGCTTACATTGTTTTCTACATTGATAAGATTCTTCAATGGCCATCGACTCAGCCGACTGTGGATGGATTTTGTTCTAAATTTCTTATTCAACTTTCGAGGTACATTTCTGGGTGGAACTTTCAGGGGATGTCACAGCGCAAGAAATATTCAATATTTTACCAGTAAGGAGACTTTATTCTGCCCCCATCCATCCCCAGACGGCCAGACGCTTGATGTTCTTGTCACGTTGGATTGCATTTTCCCTCCCTTGAAAGGCCTGTGTACATAGCCATTGTTTGATGAGCAAAATTGAAAGCAAGCCTTTTAAACTAGTGGTGCCCTGTTGCCGGAGACATGGCACTGCAAAGACAATGTGTGTCGACATCTCTCTTGTGCTCTCCTGCTCTTTTTACTCCAGGCCTGGAAAGAGCCGAGGCAAGCGCTGTATCTTAAAGCCCTGTGGAAGGCCACACACACACACACACAGTGTACACATGTGTACCCACCCAACATCTGTACTGTTCAGTGGTTATGGGGTTTGACCATCAGCTGAAAGATCTGTAGACATCCTTGAGCCAGATGCCTAGCCCCTTCCCTGCTCACTATGAGCTGTATCAAGTACAACTTTCAGTACTTTTGAACAAAGATGTCTCCTACATAGTAGTAACAGAAATATGCTTCAAATTTCTATACATCTTTTAAATTAACAATTTGTTCACACACGCAGATATCCTCACTTTGACATGAGGAAACTTCTGGACCATCATTAATTTCAACCTTTCCTGAAGGGAATATTCAGGAGCTGGAGGGATCCATGTCGGAGTTTGAAGCGAAGCTTGACAAGAGAGGGAATCTACATTGGACAACACCCCTGGGTTCCTGCTTAGATCCATTATTCAAGATACCATAGCCCACACTTATTATCCCTTTCCAACTTTCAGTTCATTCTTTACACCCGCTTTCAGTTTGGTGAAGTGTAGCTTAAGCCGCATTGCGATAGAAGCAGAACTGCTTACAATACAGGCATTTTGCTCAATTATTCTATCATTGTGCAGTGAACAGTACGTTTGATTGAAGCCTTAGGGGGGAAAGGAAAAAGCATGTGTGTTCACACAGACTGTACGTTGCTTTACTCAAATGTATATGTTTTAAAGTTTATACGTTAATATGGGCTGTGTTTGATTTCACACAGCTGTTGCTCGGATTGAAGAGGCTGTCGAAAACACAGCAGGAGTTTGACAGAGCTGGGGAGAGGAGAGCTAGGGGGGAGGAGGGGAGAGAGGAGAGGTGAGGGGAGGCAGGGAGAGGAAAGACTGTAGGAGGGCAGATGAGAGAGTAGAGTCGAGGAGAGAGGGGAGGAGCACTAGGGAAGGAATAGAGGAGAGGTGGGAGACAAGAGAAGGGAAGTTAGAGATATGGGGAGAGGCGAGGGGACGAGGGGTGAGAAAGGGGAGAGGAGGCAGACCTGGGAAGATTGGAGAGGAGAGAGGAAGTGATAGTGAGGGGAGGAGTTGAGAGGCAGGGCTGGGCAGAAGAGAGAGGAGGAGGGGAGGAGCCAAAAGGAGGCAGGGATGGAGAGAGGAGGGAGAGATGGGGAGGTTGTGAGAAGAGAGAGGGGAATTGACAGATGGGGAGAGGAGAGGGTTGGGATGGGGAGATGAAAGGGGGAGACGGGAGGACAGAGGAAATTAGCAGATGGGAGAAGAAGAGTATAGAGGAGAGGGGAGTAGAGGAGAGAAGGGGAGGAGAAGGGGTAGAGGCTGGGGAGAGCAAGAGAGAACAATGGGAGAGCTGGGTAGAACAGGCGAGGAAAGGAGAAGTGAGGAGAGAATATAGAGGAGCAGAGAGGGGAGGAGTCAAAAGGAGAGAGAATACAAGAGGTAATGAGGGGATAGGAGAAAAGGAATAGGATACATGAAGAGAGGAGGTGAGAGGAGTTTAGGGAGGAAAGGCGAGGAGACAGCAGCAGAGGAGAAGAGAGGAGGAAGAAAGGAGGAGCAGGGCGCGAGGAGGAGAAGGGGGTAGAGGAGATGGGAGAGCAGGGTACACGAGGGTAGAGGAGGAGAGGAGTGGTAACGGGAGCTTGGGAGAGGACATGAGGACAGGGAGTGAAGAGGGGAGAGGAGAGGGGAGGGCAGAGGAGGAGAGGAGTAGAGAAGAGGGGAGGACAGAGGAGGTGAGTGAACATGTTAGGCCGACTCTGAAGCAAATGGCGTGGTTTGGGGATGTGGGAGGATGGCAGAGCGGCTGCCTGCACCGGGACAGTGTAAACCCAAATGAGCCCACATCGCCAGTGTTTACCCACGGACGCTTTGTCTTTGCTGCTGTAGACACAACCGCAGTCGCCTTGCAGGGCCAGGGCTGCCATCTGGGTTTGCTTTCTGCTTCTAGTGGCGTAGTTTGTAATTAAAACCCCAGACCCAACTCTAGGGGTCAACCCAGTAAGCTGAGAGCTGGCCCACAGAATTTGTATTTTTACTATGAACATAAAAATAATGAAATATGTTGTCAAACAAACCGCAGGAATGTGTTGGACGTCGAACAATAGGATCCGTGCACATGCATTAATACCAAGTACCTGCAATTTTCAACTAGCTAATGTCCCTCAGCAACGACAAACAAGATTGGACCAGAATATAGAATTGATATGTGTGACAGTTAAAAAATAATAATTAACGGGAAAAACATATATTTGACATTCAATCTATTTGCCCATCCCCCCATTCCAGCCATATTGATTAGGATGTAACCATACACCCTCGATAGCATTTGTACTATTGGCAGTGTGTATTGCTTGTTATCTAATTTGACATCAGGTTGCAATAAATGTCCACGTTGTCTTTTTGAATCTACCGAATCTGATCATCATGTTAAAGCTGCCCTTTTGATAATGCATGATCAGCATAGTCTCATCGCCATTCCCCATACACCCACACACCCACAACACCACTAGAATATGCATACATATTACAGAATCCTCTGTAATGTTAATATGTCCCCCGGCTTTGAATATAGGCAAATTGCCAGGTTATGTAATTTTACAAGTTGAGCCTATAGCAAATGCAAGGAAAGGAGATCATTAAATGTCGGTTTGTCAATCTAAGTTTCTCGAAATATCAAGTGCTTGGCAAAAAGCTGTTGGACTAAGTTGCATGCAATGCATCTTGTATGTACAAGCATTGTTTAACATTAAACATAATCTCAAACCATGCAAAATATATAAACATAATAGAGCTATCATCCATTCGAAAATCAATACAGTCAGGTACTGTGCACACTTATGCCAACCAGTCTGCTCCCATGTAGCGAAAAAAGGGACAACAAAACAGAACAATATCATCTCAACCACCTACGGCTGACAGGGTATTGTTATTGTCTGAACAGCTATGAAATGTCTCCAAACAAATGTGTGCATGTATATCGATTCATAAGCATGTGAAACGCATTCTTATAGTCCCATCCATCCACAATGCTGTCTCGATGCAAAAGCACTCTAACACATCATAGTAACTGTCACCAAGACATTACAATGGAAACCACGAATGATCAATGACAGACATGCCCCTTGGACATGTGTCTGCCAAGAATTGGGGATTTATGTGTGCGATGGTGCGATCAAGCACAAATGTGTTAAGGCAACGTTGTGTATTCGTCAGTTATTATTAGGATTTTGCTTAATGCGTGTTGGTGTATATAATCTCATTGTAGGAGTTGGTTATGATTGTGTGATTGTTGTTAATGATGTCATCCTTTACAAGGGGTTCAAGGTAAAACTATTTTCCCGCCAATTACAGAACGTGAATTGTATATGATAATGTGAACAGAGAAGCATTAGCCTTATTTAACCGAATATTTAGCTGATTTAGAAAAGCCTTTTTTGGTGACAGACACAAAGAGAAAAGGAACTGAGAAGGAGAAACAGTCAAAGGAGGACTCGTGCCTACAACTAAAATGTACATTTTCTTTGCATCAGTTTGCATTATTTGTATTATTTATTTTTTTCTTGTCATTTTCAATAGATCCCCACAGTGGATTTTGACACTTCTCTCCTGATGATTTCGGGGCTTGATCAAACCTCTGTCAACATTGTCATCGCACATCGTCACAACTGATTGATATTTCATACTACAACAAATATATTAATAATACAGAACACAGTGCTTTTGATGATTTAGGAGCAAATTATGTTAATCGTTATGTTGAGATCTAGTTTGTTCCAGAACAATTTGAACAAGCTTGTTCACCAGCATAACCTTGTTCAGCTATTACCTGATCAGATTTTGAACTAATCATGTTCTTCATCACCATCGCGCCTTTGTGTTCAAGGTAAGACAGACTTGTTAGCAGATTGTTTTAATGGCAGGGCCATTCCAGTGGTGACTGACAAACTACGCATTTCATTATCTCTGTCTGGCTAGAATGTGTGAAATTGAATGAACAGCTTTTCTTGTGTCCAATAAATATGATGATTTTTGTCCCCTCCAGCCTTCAAACTCATTTAACCCAGACATTATTTTCAGGGGCATTCTGTGCATTAAAACACAATAGTACCCTCCTTGACCTGAAACTCACTCATACGTATTTATTTTTTGTGTGTTCCTGCACAGTCAAGATGGTAAACACTTCTTTTGGAGACTCGAAAAAGTACACTCTGTTTTATATCACTAATATCGGGTTATTAAAATGGAAGGCTTAAATGCATTGATATAGAAAGGGAACGTTAATCCCATGAAAACATAATTCCCATCAATTTCAATATCTTCGTAAAACGACTTTAGAATTCAGTAATTCTTCTGCGTTAAACCTAAGTCACACATTGAGCTACAGCATGTGTTTCAGCCCAGCCATAGAGTTCACCTACCGCTGTGAAATGGCTTGTGAAATGCCCGGTCAAATCCAAACCAAACACTGCACCTTCCTAATTAAAAGAAAATAAGGTAAAGGTCCTTTGACGTAGCTAGAAAAGTACTAGCCAAGCTATACCATGGCAGCTGAATTTTGTAAGGCTTGTTATATAAATTTGATGATCTCTTTGCCTATATTATATAATGTTTTTGTTTGTATGTTTTTCCTCTAATGAGCTTCAGTTGTACTGTTTCAGATTTGGCCTAAAATATAATGATATCATAAGCAGGATGAGATATTGTTGCCAATTTCATTCAAAGTTTTATTAGCACAGGCTGTTGCTCTTCCCATATTTTCTGATCCCCACATTAGCTTGCTCGTCATGCCTGAGCAGGCTTCACGGTCCTCTGAAGAAGCATCAAGTTTTCATTGACTATGGGCGAGGTCACAGACACTTTCTCCTCCACATCCTCAACTTGTTCCGAGTTTCTCTTATTTATTTCAAAATGTCCAAGGAAATAAGCAATGTATTTCAAAATAAATGTATTACATTTTTAAAGCTATGAGTGTGTTTATCATTCAATCCAACATTTATCCAGACTGATTAAATCAATGCAAGATTTATCTAAACCCATGAGTTCTGGTTATCACTATCCCCCGACTATTATCAATTCTTTCTCTTTCTTTTTTTGAGGATTGTTTATAGAGTTTAATTTAACTCTAAAAAGGGTCGGCTTAGCTCAGGAGGTAGAGTGCGTTGACTTCTAACCGGAAGACTGCTAGTTCGATCCCTAATCATCACCTTGCATGTATAACTCCGCCGTTGTTGTCTGAATGTGCGAATGTGTGTATGAACTATTTCAAGTCGCTTTGGATAAAAGTGTGTGCTACATGCCGTAAATGTAATTATTAATTAACTAATTATGACTATGAGTCCTGATGGTTTGTAAACCTTTCTGTTCTTGTTGGATCCGAGCAATAACCCAATTATTCAGTATAGCACAGCTCTTCAGCAATGAATAAGTCCAAGAAGCGTTTACCCAATTCAAAAAACGGAAACATATATATTATACAAACACAATATATAACAGATAAACATTGTATAACAAAGGTAAGTGCACAATTTCTGAAGTGCATTTGAAGTGCACAAAATAGATACAGTTGAATTCAGCTAAACTGTATTTCCAGGTAACTATAATGCAATTACTGTTTCTCAAGAGTATGATGCTTAGGTAGGTACAACACCTTAAAACATCCGCTTCACAAAACTATTGTGAAACCAAATATTTGTTATATATGCTTTTGAAATCATGTTATAAATAAGCTGCAATGACTGTCATGATCTGAAGGCCATGTCATTGACATTGTGTGTATCGAGCTGTGTGTATCGATACATTTTCAATGGAACACACATGGGTAGCATGAGAACAGAAATCCTGATAACCATTGCCAGTATTTGTCCAAAGCTGTTCGTTTAGCAGATTCAAGCAATACTAGAGTGCTTGCCTGGATGCACATCACCATCTATTGTGCAGGCAGACTATGGCTGTCATTCGAGCAAGATTCCTCACGTTGTTATTTGCCGAATCTCTTCAAGAGTGCTCGACGGGCCATATGTGCCAAAAGTATTTGCAGAGAAAAGCAAATACGAGACTTGTAATCAATGAGTTTTGAGTGGACCTTAATCAAGATGAAGTTGTCATGTATTCAAATAAAATACAATAACAAATATTGTTAACTTTGTTAACAGTTTATAGTGCAAGTGTACGATTGTCTATTGAATTTACATATCACAGATTTGCAGACACTTATAATACTATAGTACTATAATACTATAGAGAAAAATGAACTCCATAGATTGTCGCCTCATCCACTATCATTTATTTATTCGCTGTCCTATGCATCGGTGTGGAGTGGTGATGATGCTCTCTGCAGTGCAGACATGGATCCCAGGTTTGAAGTTTGTGGTGAAATGCCAGCCAGGGCTGAATACAGGGTGTATATTCTGTATTCAACATAAAATACAAATATAACTCCTCTTTACGATATAAAATATCTATTTAATCTGTGATTAAAGACAGGGCCTGTGTGTCTACACACTATGCAGTCTAAAGAATATAAACAATATATTATGCACTATGAATGACAAAGGCACTGTATAGGTTCAGATTGCACTAGCACATATCAGATTTACTGATTTCTGCAGTTTGCCTTCATTGGACACACACCACTGTCAATTTGTCTTTTGGAATTTGGTTTCGGCAACTTGTATTAGTGGTAAATTGGAATGATATGTTTTATGATGCCTGCAGGCCGCTGTTGGTATGTGAGGGTTTAAGAAGTTTTCTGTTTGATTAAGGTTGTTTCTTGCAGAATTTAAGAATTTGAGATGGTTGTGCAATTCTCTTTTCTGTAATATCTTCTCATTACTAAGACTCAATGTTTTTGTTTTAATTTTTGTTCCTGTGTTGGTCAACTCACGTGACGTCTGCACAAGAAGTGGAGGATTTCTACCACGTTCGTCCCCACATTTTATAATGTTAGGGTGTTGGAAAGAAAAAACCCTGGGGGCTGCAACAAGGTATCCAGGTAGATTCCTGGATATTTGAGTAATTTTGATTGATTGATAGTATTATGGCAGTAAGTCATAAGTTCATCTATGAGTTGACCTCCAGCCAAAGAGCTAACAGATTGACTGTGTCCCGTTTATTTTATTTTTTTACCTTGTCTATATACTTCCGAATGGTTTTGTTGAGCTTTTTAAGCAGACTCAAAGCTGAAAGCCTACACCAAACGTTCAATGGTCTCTTTCAATGGTATTGGGATAGGACGCTTGTAAGTCCAGTTCTAACAAAAGTCTATGTAGAAATTGATTACCATCCACATTCATCCATTGACATCATGTGTTCATACTTTTTCAAAAGGGGGTATTTTATTGAATCTGATAATTTCACACTTCTCTTTGAAGTTTTTTAGTCATCCTCAAAATTTGCATAAAAATCCTTGTCTGCAGTCGTATTTTTAAACAGAATCTGGCTCAAGTAGACTATGGATGTGTGACCAAATGAAAAGCCTTACGGACAGGGCAGAGCGGTGGCTGTCAGGGTGGTGGGGAGGTCTGGGGGATCTAGTGGGTAGTCATGGTGGGGGCGGGTGGTGGTGGAGGTCGTGGTGGGGGAGTTCTGGAGGATGAAGCGGGTAGTCATGCTGGTGCTGGTGGTGGGGGAGGTTTGGAGGATGAAGCGGGTAGTCACGGTGGTGCTGGTGGTGGGCGAGGTTTGGAGGATGAAGCGGGTAGTCACGGTGGTGCTCATGGTGCTGGTGGTGGTGGTGGTGTGGGAAGTTTGGAGGATCTAGCGGGTAGTTTTAGCCTCTACGAAAGCCGGCAAATCCGCCTTGGTTTATAAACAGAGGCTCCAGGGGGCATCAGTTTTGCGTGCTGCTGCAGACTATAGGCCCAAGCCCTCTGTGTGTTTCAACTGAAGTTAAGCACATTGAAACCGCTGCAGAGAAACGGCAGTAGCACTTTCTGCGTGCACACACTGCGTCCACATACCGAGAGACTTGCATGCGAGACCTTGCACACTGATTTCCCCTTCTCATACTCATACTAATAAGCAATCAAGTACTTTTAGTACACATACTAAAAGGCAAAACTAAACATGCTTTTACAATATGGCAGCAATGATAATTGTGTGTGTGCTTGTTGTCATGTTGTTGTGTAAGTATAGATAGATACAATATATCATGATGCTGTGTGTAACTTTTCATAAACAGCCATTTCCTGTTTTTTGTCTAAGGTTAAAATGGGTCTAAACAGATGTTTTTTTGTTTGTTAAAATCCTAACAGTGTCCTATAATACATAAACCAGATGCTTCGGCTTATTAAAATGCGCAAATTGTTTATCCTTTTCCAAGGTAGAATAATGCTTAATTTAATTAAAGTCTTCTCCTCTGAATGAAGATCAGCGGGACTCCCCTGAGATCTCCTCGTGCTATAGGCTCTTTCAAAGAGAGCACCTGTAATTTGTCTTCATCAACTTGTATGGACATCCTGAGGAACAAAAGCCGGACCTGTAAAGTATCAAATCAACTGCACATTTTTCAGAAAATGGCAGATCCAATTTTATTCATGTCCCGAGGGTTCCCCCTAACTGTTGGTGCTCTGACCCTTCACTCATTCAGCTCCACTTGCCTGCTGCCGAAGAAGAGCCCTCCAAGATTGTTTCTGTCTCCGCCAACCCCTAGGCGAGATGGGCTTCAGCCAGGAGGAATGCTAACAAGACGGGCCCCAGACATGTTCAACAGAAGAACCACGCAGACATGCAAAGAACGAAATAACCATGCCATGCCTCATTGACGATAATCTACGGCAGAAAGGGGGAAGCGAGGATGCTGTGATTTTGACGTCTGGTGAGATACTGCTGTCTTGTTCTTCACTCATGCTGACGTGTGCTGAGGTAAAACAGAGAAAGCTGCAAAAAAAAGCGTTGTGTTGCGGGTTGCGTTGCGGGTTGTGTGCTGTAAATAACTTCAATGGCGTTGCAATGTTTGTTGGAACTTATATTCACTAGACGCCATGTTTAAAGACCTTTTTGAGAGGTAAGAACTTCATACGTTGAAAAGTGTTTGCCCTTTTTCCTTTTGAACACTTTTGGATGGATGTTTTGACAAATTACTTGTTTATTCGATCTCTGTGAGATTGTAATTGGTATTGTAGTACGGGCAGAGTGTGTTACTAGAATGACTTGGTGATACACAATACTATTTGGTTGCACTTGAACAGCAATTGCCATGCCTAGTTTTACAGCTAATGGGTTTTCATTCACAGGAACCCTGTCTTAAATCATCACAAAGCGATTTTAACCATGAATAATGAAAAATAATGAAAATTCCTTTAAGCCCATTAGACACAGACAAGAATTCTAAAGAATGTATTAATGACAGCTTAAGTATCTTGACTTTCCAAAAAAAACACATGGGTTACTATTATAGTAGATATATATATATATATATATATATTAGTGCTGTCAGTTAAACGCGTCATTAACGGCGTTAACGCAAACCAATTTTAACGGCGTTATTTTTTCTTATCGCGCGATTAGCGCAAAAAAAAGAGGAAGAAGCAGTAGACTGACTGCTATGTTCAAGGCAGTATGCTTGTACGTTCATCGTTTGATTGCACTATAGGCTTTTTTTTTGTATCGTCCCGTTTTCATCAGTAAATGCCACTGTTGTTATCAATAAAAAACATTTGCACAAGGCAAGCCGATGCACTTCTCCATGTTGATAATAGCATTACAATGAGAAAAATTAATGGGACAATGAAATCAAGGGATATTTAGCATAGAAAAAAAATTGTGATTAATCGTGATTGCTCGCGATCAATCGTGAGTTAACTATGACATTAATGAGATTAATCGCGATTAAATATTTTAATCGCTTGACAGCACTAATATATATATAGACACACACACAGCACATGGATCCCCTTCTTTTGAATGTGAATAAATGGAGAATGAAAATTGCTTTTATTGATTGACCGTTAGTTTACCTTTTTGTATAATTGGAACGTTTCATGCCTGAAACATTACATGTATGAAGCAAAAATATTCTAATGAATGAATAAAACATATTCTTTATATTTTATTGATCAAATATTTTCCTTGAGGTTGTCATTAGCCGGCTTTTAAGTTCTACGGACAGTTGTATTTAAGGAGTGACCCGATGTTTTGGAAATGTAGCATGTTTAGCATTTCTTTATTTCAATGTCGCATGAGCTCAGTTTTAACTTTGAACCATACATCAGTTTAGATATGGATGTTTGTGGTATCAAACAATATGGATTCGACCCACTCAACAGGCTGCACCCTGTCAGGTTAAATGATAAAACTGGTCTGAAATTGGCCTGTGTGCAAAGG
>NC_079421.1:7011306-7034742 GCF_026213295.1 Gadus chalcogrammus | reverse complement strand
CCCACACACACACACACACACACTCTCTCACTCAGTCACTCACTAACTCAGTCACTCACACCTCCTAGCGGGCCAACAAAGCACCACCGTTTAGACCAGTGGTTCCCAACCTTTTTTGGGCTGTGACCCCATTTTGACATCAAAAAATTCTGGCAACCCCAGAGAGATTCTTTTTTCTAGAATTTTTTTCTTAACGTGTTTTGTTATACTGTGAACAAATACAGAGTAGCCAGGATAAGTGCACAAATTGACAATTTTCCAAAGATGTCCCGTGTATATGCAAGGAGGCACATTTTCTGCTGGTAACCTCTCGACAACCACCATGCCTCTGTGTGAAATAGTACGTTTTCATATTCAGAACCCTTGTCAGGGCACAGTGTTGCAAACAGACGTGCGCGCAGAGGATGTGGCTTGATGTAATTCACTATGGTTACGACCTGGTGCAGTATGTCTGCGATGGGCGCAATTCAGTTATTTTTTTAGCTTCTTCCTCCCCGCACATCTTTTTCACCATACCGATGGCAGCTGGAATATTAAAGTCTCAGCAATGCTATGTGGCTTCATATTCCTAGCAATGAGATAGCTCACCTCAAGAGAAGCTTTCAGGGCCCGTTCACTAGCAGTCACAGCCTTTTTGAAATACTACACTTGCTGTTTGTCCGGTCGGCAAATTTATTTTCGAAAAAAGCTCTTGGTTTGCCGACATGCTCTTTGTGTGGTGTCTCAAAGTGTCTTTTGAGTTTGTTTGGCTTCATACTCTCGGCAGACAGGACCTTACTACATAGCAGACATTTCGGCTTCTCCTCGTAGCATTCCATCACACTTGTAAATCGCACGCACGCACGCACGCACACAAACATTTTCTGTGGGAGCGCTGGTCGGGTCGGGGTTGGCGTGTGCTGGGGCCGAGTGCGGTCGCTGGCAGCCCGCATTGTGTGAGCATTGTCCCTTCACGGTCATGCATGCACAACACTCAAGCCATAGGCCTAACGTACGTATCCAAACTCACCCTTACATTTACACTCATCGACACTCTGGAACAGTTAAATGAGAGGCTTCTGTTGTCTGTTGATCACGTCTGCTATTACCTAACTGGAATGTGGCGCGATTTGTGTCATGTCAGAGAATGTAGACGGGCTCTGGTCATGTGCAGGTGCTATGGATCGCGTATAAACCAATAGGGTGTCAGAATGGTATATGTTTCTATTCTCACAATACAATCACAATCAAATTCACTCTATCCGATGGCACGAATTATCTGTCGTTTTCTTTTTTGTGTTTTTTTTAACGATGACGCCGGAATGAAAACAAGCCGAAATTAAATAGGAGCAACGAGGCCATTTTTAAATAGTAAGGAGTAGAAAGTACATATAAGTGTGTGAAAATGTAAGGAGTAGAAGTAAAAAGGCTGAAAAAATAATTACTCCTGTAAAGTATAGCTACCCAAAATTTCTACTTAAGTAAGTTAGCGAAGTATTTGTACTTCGTTTCTTGACCCCTCTGGATTTCAACAATCAGCTACGTCACTGGCATGATAACCTACTCCTACTCTGTGGCTCTAGCAGCCATAGCAGGTAATGAGTCAGACTCTGAGGCTTGCTGAAATGGCTACGGAATACCAAACAACCAGTGCCATGTTCCAATATCCATACTATCCGTACTTACTAGCCTAAGTTTGAGTACGTAGGGGGTTCCGATTCAGATCGGGCGAAAATAAGTGTACTGAAAGGACCCGGATGGTGTACTCAAAACGGTCAAATTGCGAAGTGTGTGGCGATGTACACTTTTCGTACTCAACGGCAGCCATCTTAGCTACGTAGCGGAAGAGGGCAGAGCCAGGCTGAGCCAACGTCGGCGCATTTTCCACATAGCCTACATTAATAGTCATTTTGTAGTTTTTCATAGTTTTCATAGCTTTTTATAGCTGCTAGGAGTAAAGTGTTCACAGTTCAAAGCGGGACGTTTATTGCGGGGGAGGAGCCGCGGCGGCAGTCGTGATCGTAATTTTCGGTTAGTGCACCACGGAGTATTCGATTTGGAACAACAATGACATCGGAAAATTAGCGCACTTAGTGAGTGCGGATAGTGTACTTCGTTTAAGTGTACTCATGGAAGTATGGATATCGGAACACGGCACAGGTCTGATGTGCTCCACTTTTTTTGGTTGAGAACCAGCCCCTTGAATATGTAGGTACTGCAGCGTTTGTAAAACTCGTTTTCGCAATGAGTCCGTCTTTACGGAGATATTCCTGAAACGCATCAAAGGAAAATGGAGGGGGAAAGATCGTTTTCGCCTTGTTACTTGTTCCTCTCGGACTGACCGATTCAATGGCAGTGTCCATGATCCGGCAGCACCCACACCAGTCACACCCACACGATCCGAAGGTCGAGATGGAGCCTGAAATTGATCCCTCTCCACAAGGTGGTAGTCGGACACTAAAGGCATGTCCCTCACAGGCTAACCAGCCATATTAAAATCACTATTTAGGGTTAGGGTTAGGGTTAGGGTTAGAGTTAGGGTAGTAGCGAGAAGAACCCGCTTCGCCGGGTTCTTCCCGCTACTTCCTGCTTGTTGCGATGCAAGATGACCCACTTTCCCGCTTTCCAGTATCGTCAGAGCCCGAGTCGCGTCACAGTGCTTAAATTTGCATACGTGATCTGATTGGATGACGGATCCGTCGCTGCCGAAAAAGTTGAAAATTGTTCAACTTTTTGACTGAGCCATGACTGAGCCGACGGCTCCAACGGAACGGACGGATCCACAATGCATTGCGCGTCCCTCCCCATTGAAAGTCAATGGGGATCAGTCGACGGACGCATGTAGTGGGCACGGGGCGTAAGTCTTACCAAGCCAGTGACGTCATAGAAATTGTCGGTGCTGTGATACTTACAAACGCATTCTCTTCTGTTGCTAAAAAAAGCTATATATTATATATATAGTGTCATGTTTTTATAATGGTCATAACTAACACGTTATCGATGTGGATATTTCAGTTCAGTTCATCTTTTAAACCTATTTGGCCAATGTAGCAAAGTCTAACAAATCATAAACATAAGCCTACTTGTCCTGGTCCCACAACCTTTCAGTCAGTGTTAAATAGAATAAAATTCCAGTTTCCAATTGTCTTTTGCACTTTTATTTACAACTGTCTGTATTTCTCATTATATATACAGGTACACATTGTGAAACATATTGTGTATTGGCTACAAAGCTGTCCGGAACAGTCATATCAGTGTTTCCCCTTGATTTCTTTTTTTTGCAGCGCTGACAAGTGTTTTCCCATATAGGGAAAAGGGGTGTAAGGATACATCGATGTAGATCGATACATCGATTGATTGGCGAACGATCCAGCTGCATCGATGCAACGCCCAAACATCGATGCATATCGCTGTATTACACGCTTTTATTATTATATATCTCCTTTCGCGGGTGTTTGTGAAACTATTTCTGCGCAAAGCGCCAAGCCGCTCGTATCCATTCACCGGTTAAGCAACAGCGAGCACATGTGTGAGTGCGAGCATCTCTAGTTTCGTTTTGTGTTGCCAGATTGGGCATACGTCCCGTTTTTGTAACGTGATTAATAGTAGCCAAATCGGGCTGAAAAATGTGCCCAATCTGGCAACACGGACGGCTTATCTTTACAGCCAAGATGATTCCGAGGGATGTTTTGTTTTTAGAAGAAAACTATCCACACAGATCGGTTGGGAATGGTCTACGTCAGGGGTGTCAAACTCATTTTAGCCTAGGGGCCACATGGAGGAAAATCTATTCCCAAGTGGGCCGGACCGGTAAAAATTTGGCATAATTTTGTAAAATTAAACATGCTGTGAGCACACCAAACACAGGTTTCCCATTTACTTCCGTGAATAAAAAGTACGATGACCATTTTTCTTGTAAAACTCTGCACTGTGTCCACTTTTCGTCTTTTTGACAGAGACATTTTGGGGCAATGAGAGTGCCAAAGCGCATAATGTTGGAAGTATAAAGGTACGGCCACACCAACCGCGTTGCTCGCGGTAGGGGCGTTGAAAATCGGCATTTTTGCATAGGGAACCATTGGTCTAGGCACGGTACACGCGTTGAAGCGTTGCGTTGGGGGCTTTAGGCGCGGAAGTTGCACGTAATTACGCACGTAAACGCAGCCTGGCGGACTATTTCTCTGCTGATCAACACTACGAATGCTGGAAACACACCAGACACACCATGTGAAGTTATTTAACCCGATTAGTGTTATTTATATCAGAGATTATTTAATCTAACCCGATCTAAACTCTATCATGCACCCAAACGCGGCGTTTGGGTTTCCTACCTCGGACTCCAGCGCAGCCACGGCCGACATCTTTCTTTATTCTGGGTGGAAATAGTTATAGTTACGCCATTAAATGCGTTTATGGAAACATTTTTAGCGAGAAATGTGCATTTTAATTTCATAATTTTTGCTCAGTGAATGTGAAGGATGTTTGGTTTGATAGTTATGACGAAGAGGGAACGCTCCGTTCACTTGCATGGACATGGACTCATCTAGCTGCGGTGGCGCGGTGACGCGGTGGAAGCGTTGAACCACCACACACCGATCAAGCGTCAGGTTAGGCGCGGTACTCGCGGTATCCACTGCGAGCAACGCGGTTGGTGTGGCCGTAGCATAAGGCAGAGCGACAAGGTAGCTCCGGGCTAGCTGCACTACCTGTTTATACTTGCTCCCTGCTCAGCCCCGGTATAAAGTTTGCTTGTTTAACATAATTGCTATTGCGATTTCTAGTGGACACATTAAGAACAGCAGTTTCTTTCATTGAAAAATAGCAGATCATTTTACGTTACATTCCAAAGCGACTTCCAGTTACACACAATTGTCCAGTAGTTCAATGTACAACAAATTAGTCAGTGCCAGTCAATGCAATTCATGTAATGCTAGGAAGGATTTTTATAATTTTTTTTTTTTTTTTTTTTTTTTTTTTTTTTTTTTTACAATACTGTACTTCACAAAATCATCTCGCGGGCCGGATTAAACCCGTTCGCGGGCCTGATCCGGCCCGCGGGCCGTACGTTTGACACCCCTGGTCTACGTTCAAAATGAAAGATCATTACAGGCTCTTTAATTTAAGCCATAAAAAACGCTTGGCACTTAAATGCAATTATGTGGCACTTTATTATTTGTATTAAAAATGGATTGTTTTTGATTTAAATATCCGGAAGAGCAAAGAAATAAAATGATGAAATTATAATTAAGTTGATGTGAGTTGATGTGATTGTAAGAGGTTGTGTTAAATGGGCATATGATATCGTCTCATATCGATCGCATGCCCCTGAATCAAATCGTATCGTATCGTGGCAGACTTTTGATATCGGCAAATATCGTATCGTTGTCCAATGAATCGATATAATATCGTATCGTGATGAAACCAGAGATTTACACCCCTAGAAAACACTGGTCATATACAATACTGACTAAAGGCATGATGGATATCCATCAAAACCATATTACCACCATGCCAAGTCTATCCTGTAAAAATCTCAGATGAGCAATTATAGGTGTTTATAAACCGCATTGTATCACAGAAAATGAAAGAAATAAATCTAAGGTAAATAAATGACTAATATGTAGATGTGCTCTGAAGTTATTAACATATTCGTTTAGTTTTAATTTACGTCACCTGGGTCTTTAAGATGCACCCCTTTGTAACATATCGGGCCCTATCTTGCATCCGGCGCAATTGACTTTCTCCCTGGCGCATTTGTGTCGCTGCTAGTTTGCAACTGGCGCAGAACGTTCTTTTCCCTCCTGCGCCAAGCGTCGGTATATTAGGGAATGATCTTGCGCCTAAAGGGGCGCCTAAAGGGACGTCCTTCCAAGATTAAATTTTATGTTTCAAATGTTACCGTGTTACCTATCTACAGATTTTTTTAATACTTTAAATAGACAAATTTCTAAATTTATTTGGTGCAACAAGATGCACAGGATAAAACTACTGACTCTTATGAAGCCGGAATCCATGGGGGGTCTCGGTCTTCCCAATTTTCAATATTATTTTTGGTCAGCTCAGTTACGAAATGTAGTGACATGGTCACTGGGAAGACAGGACTCACAATGGATTAAAATGGAAGCCAAATTAGTTGACCCTTTACCTTTGGACTCTCTCATATTTATAAAACAATTTAACAAAATAAAGGACATAAGTGACTGTTTCACTATTGTTAATACACTTCGAGCTTGGAAGGACAGTTCAAAAAAACTTGGTATTACCAATTATGCTTCCACATTTTCTCCTATGTATCGTAACCCAGATCTAGACAAAGTCCTAGCGTCGATTAATATACAAAAATGGGCTCAGTTGGGAATAAAGCAATTCAAGGACTTGTTTCATAGAAATATGCAGTTGAAATCCTTTATAGAGTTAAGAATAGAATACGGCATTCCAAATACAGATTTCTTTAGGTACTTACAAATGCGGAATGTTATACAGTCACTCAGAAGAGAAAACATGCTAAGATCTGATCTTTACGAAATTGAAGAAATACTAATGCTGTCAACCACAATCAAAGGTAAAATTAGTGAACTATACAACATATTCTATAAAGATTGTCAATCATCCTTTGTACCTTTGATGAAGATTTGGGAAACTGACCTTGCAATGAAACTTGATGAAAACACCTGGCAAAATATTATTGACAGAATACACTTTCCTTTCACAAGTAACAAAATCAAAGAAGCCAATTTTAAATTTATCCAGAAATTTTATTTAACTCCAATAAAAATGCATAAGATCTCCAGAGAAAACTCCTTGAACTGTCCTAGATGTAAAAACAAACAGGGGACATATATGCATATGTTTTGGCACTGTGAAAAATTGAAGGATTTTTGGAACTCGGTTCACTCATTCACAAAGTCAGTCTTGGAAATACAATTCAATGCATCTCCGTGTGTTTACCTATTAAATGATTTACCAGATATTCGAACGGACTCAAAAAAATACAGACTATTAATTATTATGACATATTTTGCCAAGAAATGTATTCTTCTGTTGTGGAAAAATGACTCCTCACCAACTGTTGCAATGTTTCAGGATCAGATAGCCCATCTTCTTCCACTAGAAAAACTGACTTTTGAAAAGCATAATAGAGGACAAATGTTCCAAGAACTTTGGTCTCCACTGATATCTCAGTTAAACAGAGCAACCATTAATTGAAGTGTTAAAAAATAACAACTATATGCTCTGTTCTATAATTGACCTACCAACAAAGTATAGATAATGCTGTGGTTATTGTTATGATATATAGTCTGCTTCTGTGTGTTTATTTTTATTTTTAATTTAATTTATTTAATTTATTTTGTTTGTTTTGTGCCTTTGTTATTATTGTATTGTCATCTTTGCTATGTTTGTCAGGTTGGGAGGGGGGTTGTGGTGCGCTGTGGGACAAGTCTATGTTACCTGTCTCACAAATAAAAAGATTAATAAAAAAAAAATAAAGGGGCGGTTCGGCGAAAGGAGGAGGCGTGTTCTGGCGCAAACGTTCCCTGGTGCTATTTTGCAGTTTCAGAAATCACTTGAGCCACAAACCAGGAAATATCTGGTTTAAAGTCAGTGGCGCGTAGTTCAGATCAGAGATGGAAATTAACCTTTTTGCCCACCAGCCACTGTGGCAGGTAGATGAAAAAATCTACCAGCCACTCATCTTTTTTACCAGCCACTTTTTATGCGCTATATATTTTTTTTAATATATGCATACATTTTAAACAATATAATAGTAACAATAGATAAGAAAATTGTTTTTCATACACATCATTTTCTCCATCAGAAGTGATTTTTACTGTAAGTAGGTGCTACCAAGGAACTGAGTTGAAAATGTTACACTCTTACCGCATATGATAAACAATGCACAGGTATCTGCCATATTAAGTCATGTTTATTTCAAAGGTGTTACGATGACAAGTTTGGGGATAATTCATCTATACAAAGTATTTTCAATAAAAAACTAATTGACATATTAACAATAAAACAACATGCATGGCTACATCATCATAAGTCAATAGGAACATTTGTTTTTTATATTTTCATGTGACTGCATACAAATGTGTCCACAGACATGGTAACTAACGTATGATGGTAAGCATTATTGGCCCCTAACACTAATATTCAGAAAAAAACTCTGCCTCAAAAGGCTATTGGCTTAAGCAATACAAGTAGAGGCATATACTTGAACTTTATACCCTGAACTTTGAAACGTTGCAAACGTGCAAAAACATAATTATATATTTATGTGGCATTCAGTCCAATGCTGAAAATATATCTGTGGCATTCAGCAGGCCAATGCTGTGGTAAAGTGTGCAAAGTATGACCAAGTGTTTCTTTCTGTTCAATAGATAGAACTTTATCGATCCCCTGTAGGGGAAATCTGTTAATGTTTGTCCCTATAAAACAATAATGGTAAAAACATAAATACAAAACTCGAGGGTAACTGAGTAAGTCAAACCCTCCAATCTGAAGGCTCTACTTAACCACTCCCCCTACTCACTTCCACCAACGTAAAGCGAACAGAACTGAGTGGGGGAGGCCGTTGCCCAACTAGTTTGTGAATGACCCAGATAAACGCAACGCAAATTCAATGTGAACATCTCTGAGGCTTTAATAAAATCCCGGACGATTTTGAAATCCCGCCACACATTTTTCGCCGAGGGCAGAGGGCATGTCCGGGCAAAATAGGATGTCTTGTTACCTGGCGTACGGGAAACCCATTTGATTCCTACCTGTAACACTGTTAAATAGCGGCCCAAATTGGTGGGCGCTATCCTGGTAATTTCTCTGCGTGAGAAATACGAAGTTTGGCGTGTGAGTGTGTGCATGGGTTGAATTGCGTGTGTCTCATGCTGAATGTGTGAGACTTGAGAGCCCTGTTACTGGTATATTATCCCGGATGTTGACAGTCACAGTTCAGCAAAAGAGGCGTAGAAGAAGAAGGGGGCCGGAAGTTGACAGTAATGGTTGTGGAACTGTGCAGCGCCGTATGACGAATGTATTAAATATGCACATTTTATCCGACCGGACTTGAAAGTATAACCCGACACAGTGGCGGGCGAAGTGACATAATTCACCCGCCACCATACAAATCCACCCGCAAATGGCGTGTGGCGGATGTTAATTTCCATCCCTGGTTCAGATGCTATTTTAAGGGCGCATGCATAATGTTGCTAGTGCACCTTGCGCATACACTTTGCTTCTCTCATCTACCTAGCCACACATTCTTGGTTAATTATTTGGGAAAGAACAGCTGATACAGCGGTAATAAGTTGTATTTTTAAATCAATGCATCTGCAAACACCGTACAGCAAACACATATTTTCTTGACACAGACATCGTGTACATGCCCATAACTTTTAGGATTGATGAGTATTTGATCGTGAGAAAACATTGTTTTACCGCGAGTGAGTGTTAAAAAGAATGAATGAATGCGGGCGCACGTGTGTGTATGTGTACAATAATTAATCAATGCGGGCGCACGTGTGTGTGTCCATCTGTTTAAACACACGCAAACTAAACACGTAACGCATAATACAGTCCATGGCATTGATATTAACGGGGGGGGACACATGCATATTAGGAACACAAGTGAATAACGATAATGCATACAATACTGATAAGAAACAATGTTTATAATGTATTGCGTATATCATTAAATAGAACCACAGTTACTGCATATCATATGTGTGTTAAGTTTTCTTTGCCGAAATTTATTTGAGGACTTTATTTGAGGAATGGAAAACCATTCCATGCGTTAATTAGGCCATATCATTTGGCCATAAACTGAACCATTTTAAATTTGGAATTCATGTGCATCTGTCTTAGGGCTGGGCGATATATCGATATTTAAAATATATCGATATTTTTTCAAACGCGATATGAAACGAGACCATATCGTCAATATCGATATAATTTAATTTGCGTTGAAATTACAGCACATTTGTTCCAAATAACACCAGTTTCGAACCGCGCCTGCCGCCTGCTATTTCGTAACTCTGCTTATGTCTCTCCCGCTCTGCCTCCGGCTCACACACACAGTCTCTGCCTGCCCCCCCCCCCTCCACTGACTCACGTCACTTATTGAGATCGCGAAACATGAGCCGTGTTCGAAATTGTTCACTATTCATTGGGTATTTTAAGTGCACTATATTGTGCATGAAATTAACCACTGATAATTCGAACACCACTACAAAATGACGAGTACCCTATATAGTGCACTATATCCGTGATAGGGAACGATTTCGAACACAGCTATGGAGTCCGCCTGCACAAGCAGCTCCGAGGAGCTTGTTTGCAAGCGAAAGACCAACGGCTCCATAGTATGGAAATGGTTTGGATATAAGGTGCCTGACGAATTACAAAATCACGTAATTTGTAGAGGGTGCTTAAAAACTGTCGCAACCTAAGGGTTGCCATTCTGTGCATAATATTCCGGAGGTGCACACAGCTTTTGGCAGTGATATTATATATTATAATGTTCTCAAATACGAGGCGGAGGCAGTGTCTAGTCCACGGTTTATTCAACCATCAAACTGTATTCAATTCTGAACGGTAGGAATAGTAATTGTAAATCGAAACGGTAGGTAGGCTATAGTAATAACGGTAACTCCACAGTAACTTCAAGGTTTCTCACTCCGCGAGACCCAAACATAAAACATTAAAGGTCCCATGACATGAAAATCTCACTTTATGAGGTTTTCTAACATAAATATGAGTTCCCCTAGCCTGCCTATGGTACCCCAGTGGCTAAAACTTGCGTTTGGTGTAAAACGAGCACTAGCTGTTCTGCTCGCCTTTGAAAAAACGGAGGCTCAAGCGCGCTGATTTGGAATGTCTTTAGGTTTGTCACAAAGCATCTAAGCTCCTCCCCTTACTCTGCCTGGCCCGCCCAGAGACGTTGGCCCGCCAATGAGACACGACCGTGCGAGCGCCACGTGTGTGTGAATACACACACTGTAACGCAAGTGTTTCTTGTCGGTTCTTTGACGTGTCTTGTATTTCCACAACGAGACTGTAGTGGGGGTTATCTGAGCCATGGTTGAGAAGGAATTGGGGGGAAAGGAACTTTGGCTTTGACTCGCTGAAGTACATGAACTGCGACATGCCTCCGTCCCGTGTGTTCTAGAATATTTACAGAACACAGCTAAAGGCTATGTGCGCCACATCCACTGTAAACAGAGCGCATGGTACCGTGGTTGCAAGCTGCTCAGGGCTACAGACAGACACCAAAACAGCGCATTTGGGGGAAGCTCAATGTGCGACTGGCTCGGAGTGGCTGTAACTCTGCACCACGGCAGAATTTCGGGAACGTCTTTGAATACTGTGTTAGTTGCCCACTAATACCTATATTAAAGAATACATAAAATAGCATGTCATGAGACATGACATGCAACGCCCCCCCCACGCAGTCGATACGGTTCATAATATTTCGGAGGCGCACAAAGCTTTTGGCCGTGATGTTATATATTATAATGTTCTCAAATACGAGGCGGAAGTAAGTAAGTAAGTAAGCTTTATTTGTACAGCGCCTTTCACAGACCAGGGTCACAAAGCGCTTCACAGTTAAAACAAAAACAATAACAATACACAGTTAAGAAGTACATACAAATTTAAGTTTAAAAGGCCAAGACAACTAGGTGACAAACATAGCAGCCCCAAGACAGCTAAGCAAAAGCATGAGCAAACAAATAGGTCTTTAGTTGCTTTTTGAAGGAGTCAACAGACTCCATCGAACGCAGAGAGAGCGGAAGATCGTTCCAGAGCCTGGGAGCAACAGCCTGGAAGGATCTGTCTCCTCTGGTCCGGAAACGAGTGTGTGGCAACGTCAACAGATTCTGATCCACAGACCTCAGAGCCCGAGTTGGGGTGTAAGGCTGGATCAGATCACTGATGTAAGGCGGAGCCTGGCCATGCAAAGCTCTGAACGTTAAAACCAAAATTTTAAAATTGATCCTGGACGAAGCAGTGTCTAGTCCACGGTTTATTCAACCATCAAACTCTATTCAATTCCGAATGGTAGAAATAGTAACATCAAATCCGCGCCGCCGCCCCCCCCCCCCCCCCTCGACAAATATCGATATTTATCTTATATCGATATTCTGCTTGAAGATAACGAGATATGACTTTTGGTCCATATCGCCCAGCCCTAATCTGTCTCATCGGAGACTGCAGACGCACTGTCAAAATATCAACTCGTCAGATTCAAATGCGCTCATGGCTCTCAAAGGGGATGGGAGCTGGCACTCTCATTGGTTTATTGCACGTTACGCCCAAACCACACGGGTAATTAGGCTACTTCAGACCAACCCTTTTTAGATTTGCGCCCGGCGCAAGAGGCATTTTTGTGCCGGTAAACTAGCAACATCGCCATAGAACCGCCCACAAAGCTACTTGCGCTTGGCGCTTCTCACCTGCGTTTCAGACTGTTAAAAAAGGGCCCATTGTGTGTTTGTTTCAGATGGCGTCTCTGTCTGTGACTAACTGGCCCAAACCCATTCCTCTGATTCCCTGTCTCTCCTGGTCGACTGCATCGAGTGTCTTCACCACGGTAATGATTTCAGGCTACTGTGTGGCTCTAGATCTTTGTTTTTTTCTTTCAATCTTGTTTTTAATGTTTAGGACAAAATTGTTTGTTGTTGCTTAATAATAAAACAAATTAAAAATAACGAATGAGATATATTTTATTATTCTACATAAATTAGGGATGCATATTTCAGGAAAAAAATTTGATGAATTTTCTCTTCATCGCTGGGCAGAATTGTCAGGCACAGCGGCCTGTTCTCAGTCGCTTGCGAGTTCCAAAAAAATCACCTATGCAAGTGGCATGGTATGACGCATGCATCTAACTTTCTTCGATAATCTTAAATGGTTTTGAAATTAGGAATACAGTCACCCACTGTATAATCCTTTAAGTTATACATTGTATAACTTAAAGGATTTTCCTTCTAGTAGCCAACTAATGCCCAGGTAAAACTCATGCAGCCCCCCCATCCTGTAGGAGTCAACTAGTAGTGTCACTGCTATGCAGATGATGCCCAGTTATAGCCCTCTAAAACCTAATGATCCTGACAGCTTAAATAACTTCACCACATTAAATGCTGGATGCTTTCCCAAATTGATTGTCAACCACTTGTTGATTGTTATCTACATTTACATTTAGGGCATTTAGCAGACGCTTTTATCCAAAGCGACTTACAATACAACCCGGTATCACGCGATTGCGTGCTCATGCGCACGAACGTTAATCTATTGAAGCGTGTTCCAGAGTACGATAGTCCGACTTTTTGCGTGCTACACAGAACGAAATGTAAACCAATGCTTTCTGAATGGGAGTGTTGTCAGACAAAACGTGCTCCACAAAACGGTACGAGAGAGAGAGAAAGAGAGAGAGGGAGGGACAGAGAGAGAGAGAGAGAGCGAGAGAGAGGCTTCAGAAAGGGTGTGCGCAGATAGTACAGTGCACCCTAGTTATGTTTATGCCAAAACCACAAATGCTATATGTATATATATATATATTGCCTAATTATATATATTGCCTATATATATGTATAGGCTATATATATATATAATTAGGCTATAATTATATTATTTAGCGTGTAATGAGACAATCTATAGCCAAATTGTCGAAGATGCCCGAGAATCTCCCAGGATATCAGCATGGGAAATCGGCGAATCAGACCCATGAACCTATAAAGAAAGACGTCATCTCAAGCGGGAGAGAACGTTTACGGTGCTGGTTTGTGTCACGTAAGTACAGTGCCGTGTTCCAATACCCGTACTGTCCGTACTTACTAGCCAAAATTTGAGTACGCAGTACGTTCCAATTCAGATCCGGCGAAAAGAAGTATACTTCAAGGACCCGGATGCCGTACTCAAAACGGGCTAATCGTGAAGTGTGGATCGAAGGACACTTCCCGTACTCAACGGCAGCCATCTTAGCTACGTAGCGAAAGAGGCGGAGCCAGGCTTAGCCAAAGTCGGCGCATTTCCCACATAGTCTGCATTAATAGAGTCATTTTGTATTTTTTTATAGTTTTTATAGCTTTTTATAGCTGCTAGGTGTAAAGAGTTCACCGTTCAAAGCGGGATGTTTATTGCGGGGGAGGAGCCACGGCGGCAAACGTGATCGTAATTTCCGGTTAGTGCACCACGGAGTACTCGATTTGGAACAGCACTCACATCTGAAAAATGTACGTAGTAGACAGTGCGGATAGTATACTTCCTTTAAGTATACTCGATGGAAGTACGGGTATGGTCTCACGAAAATACGTGACACTGTCACGTTATTTAATCTATTGAAACGTGATCAGGGACACGTAGGCCTATTTTCTAAATTTTGTATTTCAATTGGAAGTAGGCTATTTGTCGTGTCACTAAGCATGACTTCCAAACTAAGGTTCTGTCCGGGAGCATTCTCCCTAATGTCCCTTATGGAGCTCCGTACAGATCATTCATTGTTGCAAATTGTTTGTGATAACTAACATATGACAGCTTTTGGCCACCCGTTTCTACTTTCACCTTTGATACTGAGAAATTGTGACAATACACGGATATATTAAATGCAGGTGCGCTGCTCTGTAGGCAAACCGCGAAGGAAAAAAGGGTAGCTGCTTCATCTGTTCTTTTTAGAATTGTATGTCTTGATGTTTATTTTATCTAGCCATCTATTATCTTGTTTTTGGCTATGTGAATGAACGTCCGCGTTGATGCCTCGATCGCAAGTCCAGTGTCGCGAGCGGACGTTGCCATGACATCTAGAAATCATACCGTATTTAATGGGTTGTAGTGAGTGTAACATAATTCACCTACAGTATTTTGTTATGTGTTGTTCTTTCAATTGTGTTAGGCAGGAGCGTCGCTAGCAATTGAAAACATCCGGGGCTGTAGCCCAAGAGTCCTTTTAAAACGGGGGTTTGGGGGTTTCTCCCCCGAGGAAATTTGAAAATCGGGCTGATGAACATGCAATTGTCACGTAGTTTGAGAAGTAAAAGAAAGACAAATCGTCATGTCTGACTCACGTCGGGGCAGGCCTACTGAATAGGTTAATGTTTACGTTAAGGATAGGAAAGTGCACCACATACAGCAGCCAAAATTAATTAGAAAAGCCTGTAGCCAAATAAACACTCATGCGCCTATGTCAAGTGGGCCGGCTTGAATTCACTGCGGGTCTCCTGAATCTGTGCAAACTAGAGCAGCACTAAACAGCAATATCAACATGATGGGCTTTGCATAGAGAATCAAATTTGCAACATTTTGCAACTAATGATTCTAAATTTGCCCATTAATGTACAAGTCAGAATTTTGCGATTTTCACTGGCTACAATATTGCATCTGTCAGTTCTCAAATTTGCTGAACAAAATGTTAAACTTCAATAATTGTTCATGGTCAACGTATATAGTGCATTTATTTAAGCTCTCAACAGCATAACCATACAGCTTCGCCACATCGGCGGGAAAACACGGCACACGCAAAGTACATCCATGGAATCAGCCGTTCAAAAACCAGTCTGCATGAATCGTATGACAACTGGATGGCAGTGGATGCGGACAAGGAATACACCGCAGGGGAGAACATGAGAGCCCCAGCTCGCCGCATAGTAGCCTGGGTGCTTTAAGCGTGGAACAAGCTGGATCCGGAGTGGGTGAAAAACTATGTGTGTGTGTGTTTGTGTGTCACTCTGTTCGAGCCTGCATGAGAGTTCAATGTTGTCATTAGCTGTTACGTCTTTCTGACCAATCGCAGTTCAAGGCCGACCTGGGCTGTACCACTTCGGGAGGGGGCGCTCAGTTACTCTCCTCTAGACAAAATCGAATTGGTTGCGACGTTCACCCGGCGCCCTCCGAAACGTTAACGGGCCACAGGGAATTCTCCCAACTATCCCGATTACCACTCTGCGTGTGCGTGCGTGCGTGCCTGTGTGTTTGTGCAGGCGATATTCAACTGCCTGGTAAACATGTAGGCCTACGCTAAATACTGGTTTAAATAATGCATTTGATAGTAGGCTATTTCCCATCGTTGCTGAGCAAGAGTTTTGTTCGAAAGTTCAGTGATAGAAAACAAATAATAGCCCGGGCTATTGACGTTTTACGGTACCACTGTCATGCACCTACCCGATGTCAAGTGGACCGGGTTGAATTCACTGCGGGTCTCTCTTCTTATATCCATTTTACCAAAGATATTTTGGTACTGTCCTTCTCAACACTCTCTGATCTCACTAAAAGGCTAGCAGCACGAAACAGCAATATCGACGAGATGCGCTATTCATAGAGAAGAAAGAATACCGACGTTGAATTTGCAACATTTTGCAACAAATTATTCTAAATCTGCCCATGGACACGGCAGAATTTTGCGGTTTTCACTCGCTACAATGTTGCATCTGTGGCTGCTGGTAATTCAATCACAAAGAAGTAAACTCTACGGGTCTATTTTCAGCATTATGGTTTTTTTTTCTTTTGGGAATAGCCCCGATCCGGGGCTATTCCCAAAAGATCCGGGGCTATAGCCTTGAATGCCCAGGTCTAATGACGCGCCTGGTGTTAGGCATGTCGTTTACTATCTTGGTGGTTCAGGGATCGCTGTCCCTTTTAAGGATTACGAGCGTCTCATGACGTCAGAGCCCATGCGGGATTTGTTTACCTTCAGCACGTTTTGATTTCCTGTTTCTCTCTTACTAAATAAACGAGTCACACAACTGTGTGCTCAACATGCTAAATTGTATCTCTCACTTATGGCAATTTCCACAGGGTTATCATTAATATTGATGTGTAGGGGTTGTTTATAACTCGTGAATAATATTGTTTAGACCACGGTCTGGGGGAATACTCTGATTCTGATTGGCTGCAGTGCGTGCATTAACTCCTGATATAGCCCTACAGAGACCTGCTAAGTAGTTCCAGTCAGTGTTTAGATTCTCTGCCCGAGCCCGAGCCCGACGCGGGCCGGGTCGGGCCGATATTTCCCACCACTATACTCGGGCCGGGCCTTTGATCGAGCGTTTTTATTTTTATTTTACCATTGGTTTATTGGCCTAATCTGAGGAGAAATCTATGCCATAAACAGAAATATTATAGGCCTTTATTACACGGGTCTTCTCAATGCCGTGGAACGCTCCGTTCATGGGTAGTAGTCCGGTGACTTGTCTATCCCAGCGTCTTCCGTCACCGTCTTTGCGGACAAATTATTTCTCTGCTGATCAACACTACGAATGGCCAAAAGACATGTATCCCCCCCCCTTAAATAAATACTATGGCAGAATTATTATTATTATTATTCTCATTCAACTTGAACATGTGTTTTTACAGTAGAGTGGTGGAGGGATGACGTATGTTGGCCAACCCGGAAGTGAGCGTCGCCCTGGATTCCCTCGACAAAAAGCCAACGGGTTTTGCCATTGGATTTTGGATTATTGCTGAAACATTTGCATCTTTGAAGCACCTCCTCAAAAACTGAAAATAAATGAATATATAAAAATAACCGTGCTCCAAAGAACGAAATGTAAACCAATGCATTCTGAATGGGAGTGTTTCTCTGATTTTTCCATGCTACACAGAACGAAATGTAAACCCATGCAAATAAAGACTTCATGGTCATAATAATTTAAATATCATTAATATCCTGAGTGTGTAGGGTGGTATTCAATTTCTTTCAACGGGGCTGCATCCAGTCACTTGACCGTTATGGTTGCTATGGTGGTTGCTATCGACCGCCCCCTCTAATCCTTACATGGCTCTAAAAACCACGCGGCAAAGGAGCTGCCGTCCATTGTGTTGTTTTTGTCGTAAACTAGGGTCCGATGGTTAGAGAAAAGGCAGATATTCCAAGGTATCCTTAAAAGGCAGCTTGGATGTTTTTATTTTCTGCAGTTTAGACTTCTACTATAACCTATTTTGGAAAGCAAAACACCCAGCTCATTGATTTAACGAGGCAGGGTTATTTGAAACAATTGATTAAATAAATATTTGTGAGATGTCATTACTTCTCCTGAGTTTGCTTCCTATTTATGTCGAGTATACACCCCTACTGTCCACAAGCATCCCCCCCCCCCCCTCCCCATATGGATTTGGAGAATTGTTGCCACGTCCCAGTGGTGGAGGTATCATATATATGAAAGAGGGCATTCAATTATACTATAATGATCAATTAGGAGGCCGAAGCCATAAAGGAAGTGATGCAATAGGTGACTGAGGGTCAACATTTGAGACCCCCTTTTATCAAAGGGGGTCTCAAAGGATGCATACGCTTCAACTTGTGGCTCCAGCCCTACAGGTAATGACTCAGCAAGTGCTCCATCTCGTTGCACCTGCACCCAGCGGCTCGCTTGCAAGATTTTGGCCTGAAGTTCTTCCCAGACCTACACCCTAGCCATCCAACATGCATATCTGAGAATCAGACCTCACTTCCTTTAGGGCTTCGGCCTCCTAATTGATCATTATAGTATAATTGAATGCCCTCTTTCATATATATGATACCTCCACCACTGGGACGTGGCAACAATTCTCCAAATCCATATGGGGAGGGGGGGGGGGGGTGCTTGTGGACAGTAGGGGTGTATACTCGACATAAATAGGAAGCAAATTCAGGAGAAGTAATGACATCTCACAAATATTTATTTGATCAATTGTTTCAAATAACCCTGCCTCGTTAAATCAATGAGCTTGGTGTTTTGCTTTCCAAAATAGCCAAGCTGCCTTTTAAGGATACCTTGGAATATCTGCCTTTTCTCTAACCATCGGACCCTAGTTTACGACAAAAACAACACAATGGACGGCAGCTCCTTTGCCGCGTGGTTTTTAGAGCCGTTATTATGACCATGAAGTCTTTATTTGCATGGGTTTACATTTCTTTCTGTGTAGCATGGAAAAATCAGAGAAACATTCCCATTCAGAATGCATTGGTTTACATTTCGTTCTTTGGAGCACGGTTATTTTTATATATTCATTTATTTTCAGTTTTTGAGGAGGTGCTTCAAAGATGCAAATGTTTCAGCAATAATCCAAAATCCAATGGCAAAACCCGTTGGCTTTTTGTCGAGGGAATCCAGGGCGACGCTCACTTCCGGGTTGGCCAACATACGTCATCCCTCCACCACTCTACTGTAAAAACACATGTTCAAGTTGAATGAGAATAATAATAATAATAATTCTGCCATAGTATTTATTTAAGGGGGGGGGATACATGTCTTTTGGCCATTCGTAGTGTTGATCAGCAGAGAAATAATTTGTCCGCAAAGACGGTGACGGAAGACGCTGGGATAGACAAGTCACCGGACTACTACCCATGAACGGAGCGTTCCACGGCATTGAGAAGACCCGTGTAATAAAGGCCTATAATATTTCTGTTTATGGCATAGATTTCTCCTCAGATTAGGCCAATAAACCAATGGTAAAATAAAAATAAAAACGCTCGATCAAAGGCCCGGCCCGAGTATAGTGGTGGGAAATATCGGCCCGACCCGGCCCACGTCGGGCTCGGGCTCGGGCTCGGGCAGAGAATCTAAACACTGACTGGAACTACTTAGCAGGTGTCTGTAGGGCTATATCAGGAGTTAATGCACGCACTGCAGCCAATCAGAATCAGAGTATTCCCCCAGACCGTGGTCTAAACAATATTATTCACGAGTTATAAACAACCCCTACACATCAATATTAATGATAACCCTGTGGAAATTGCCATAAGTGAGAGATACAATTTAGCACGTTGAGCACACAGTTGTGTGACTCGTTTATTTAGTAAGAGAGAAACAGGAAATCAAAACGTGCTGAAGGTAAACAAATCCCGCATGGGCTCTGACGTCATGAGACGCTCGTAATCCTTAAAAGGGACAGCGATCCCTGAACCACCAAGATAGTAAACGACATGCCTAACACAATTGAAAGAACAACACATAACAAAATACTGTAGGTGAATTATTTTACACTCACTACAACCCATTAAATACGGTATGATTTCTAGATGTCATGGCAACGTCCGCTCGCGACACTGGACTTGCGATCGAGGCATCGACGCGGACGTTCATTCACATAGCCAAAAACAAGAGAATAGATGGCTAGATAAAATAAACATCAAGACATACAATTCTAAAAAGAACAGATGAAGCAGCTACCCTTTTTTCCTTCGCGGTTTGCCTACAGAGCAGCGCACCTGCATTTAATATATCCGTGTATTGTCACAATTTCTCAGTATCAAAGGTGAAAGTAGAAACGGGTGTCCAAAAGCTGTCGTATTGTTAGTTATCACAGACAATTTTAAGTAGAAACGGGTGGCCAAAAGCTGTCATTTGTTAGTTATCACAGACAATTTTGAACAATGAATGATCTGTACGGAGCTCCATAAGGGACATTAGGGAGAACCTTAGTTTGGAAGTCATGCTTAGTGACACGACAAATAGCCTACTTCCAATTGAAATACAAAATTTAGAAAATAGGCCTTCCATGAGTATACTTAAAGGAAGTATACTATCCGCACTGTCTACTACGTTAATTTTTCAGATGTGAGTACTCCGTGGTGCACTAACCGGAAATTACGATCACGTTTGCCGCCGTGGCTCCTCCCCCGCAATAAACATCCCGCTTTGAACGGTGAACTCTTTACGCCTAGCAGCTATAAAAAGCTATAAAAAATACAAAATGACTATTAATGCAGACTATGTGGGAAATGCGCCGACTTTGGCTCAGCCTGGCTCCGCCTCTTTCGCTACGTAGCTAAGATGGCTGCCGTTGAGTACGGGGAGTGTCCTTCGATCCACACTTCACGATTAGCCCGTTTTGAGTACGGCATCCGGGTCCTTGAAGTATACTTCTTTTCGCCGGATGTGAATTGGAACGTACTGCGTACTCAAATTTTGGCTAGTAAGTACGGACAGTACGGGTATTGGAACACGGCACTGTACTTACGTGACACAAACCAGCACCGCAAACGTTCTCTCCCGCTTGAGATGACGTCTTTCTTTATAGGTTCATGGGTCTGATTCGCCGATTTCCCATGCTGATATCCCGGGAGATTCTCGGGCATCTTCGACAATTTGGCTATAGATTGTCTCATTACACGCTAAATAATATAATTATAGCCTAATTATATCTATATATATATATATAGCCTATACATATATATAGGCAATATATATAATTAGGCAATATATATATATATATACATAGAGTTTGTGGTTTTGGCATAAACAGGGTGCACTGTACTATATGCGCACACCCTTTCTGAAGCCTCTCTCTCGCTCTCTCTCTCTCTCTCTGTCCCTCCCTCTCTCTCTTTCTCTCTCTCGTACCGTTTTGTGGAGCACGTTCATTGTCTGACAACACTCCCATTCAGAAAGCATTGGTTTACATTTCGTTCTGTGTAGCACGCAAAAAGTCGGACTATCGTACTCTGGAACACGCTTCAATAGATTAACGTTCGTGCGCATGAGCACGCAATCGCGTGATACCGGGTTGATCTTTGAACATACATTAACCTCTATGCAAACAGATAGATGATGTTCATGTGTGAATGTCAGCATATTCTTATGTTTTCTAGGTCATAACTGTACCTTTTGAACATACATTAACTATTGTAGTAACTCACGGGAGGCTTCTTATTGCACAATTAAGGAGCTTTATTTCGTTCCTGACGAACACAGTGTGCAGCATACGTAACATGGTAAACAAGGGCACATGGCTGACTGAACTTGTTCTGTGCCTCCCTCATAGGTTAACTCAACCGTAAAAACAAAGGGTTGCTGCCACCTAGTGGACAGCGGATTAACATCTTTTAAATACTCTGCCCAGTTATAACATCCCTCCCTCCTTAAGCAGGTTATACAATTATTATTATTTATTTTTTTCTCTTTAAACATTCTAACAATACAAACACATCAGTTTCTTTTCTTGTTTGATTAGGTGTCTATATTAAGACCCACTTATCAATGAGTCTTTCTCTTAGTTCAACTGGAAGTCTATAAGATAACTGGGCAACTTAGTTTCCCTTTTGGCCAGTCGCTTCACTGTAGTTTGGTTTGCCACAGCTCTTTGGTCTGAACTTCCTACAGCTTCTGTTGCTGCTGGCTCTTCCAACTGGTCACCACTAAGCACAACCTCCTCAGCATCCAGCCATGCTTCATCTTTTTTGTTGGGCTGAGTTGAAACAGTCTGTTGTTTTTCATTGCCCCTTTCTGGTATCTGGTGGTGATCAAGAATCTGATCCACATGTCTCCTCACTATTCTCTCATCACCCAGCATCACCTTGTATGACACTGGTCCCGTCACTGACTCAATGATTCCTGGAATCCACTTGGGTCCAAAACTGAAGTTCTGGGTCAGCACTGAATCTCCTGTTTTAAAACAGCGTTCTTTTGCCTTTTTGTCGTGATCTTTTATTTGTCTTTCTTGTTTTTTCTGCACTCTATTGTTTAGGTCTGGGTGGATTGAATCCAAAGTGCAACGTAGCTTCCTCCCGAGAAGCAGCTCTGCTGGTGAAAGGCCTGTTGTAGTGTGAGGTGTCACTCTGTAGCTGAATAACACTCTGGCTACTTTAGCTGTCAGCGTGCCTTCTGGACACTTTTTCATCATTCTCTTAAATGTTTGTACCCCTCTCTCTGCTAACCCGTTACTGGAGGCATGGTAGGGTGCAGAGGTCACATGACGGATTCCATTTTTACTTAGAAACACGTTGAACTCTGTGCTGATGAAACAAGTGCCATTATCAGACACCAACAACTCAGGTAGTCCATGGTTACTGAAACTGGTACGCAGGCACTCAATTGTGGTGGCTGAAGTGGCAGAGTTCACCGGATACACGTCCATCCATTTTGAATGTGCATCTATGAGCACAAAAAACATTTTTCCCATGAACGGTCCGGCATAATCCACGTGAATACGACTCCAGGGCTTGTCGGGCCAATCCCAGGGGTGTAACGGAGCTGGTGCCGGGACGTTGCGATGCTCCTGACATGTTGTACAGGCCTTTACTGTATCCTCCACGTCTTTGTCCAGCTTCGGCCACCAAACGTAACTCCTAGCCAATGCTTTCATCCTTGAGACTCCCGGGTGGCATTGATGAAGTTGTCTCATGACACTTCCTTGGCCTGGTTTTGGCACAACCACTCTCGACCCCCACATTACACAGCCATTTTGAATACTAAGTTCAAGTTTCCTCACCTCATAAGGGGCAAACTCCTCCCCTTTTTCTTTTGCTGACCAGCCGTCGCGAACCATTTCTCTCACTCTCGACAGTACTGGATCTTTGTCTGTCCATGCTTCCACTTGATCAGATGTCACAAGTGTGATGTCGGAGCTCTCCAGCATGAGAACCCTCTCCTCCGACGTCTCCACTTTAGGTGTATCTGGCAAAGGAAGGCGGCTGAGAGCGTCTGCATTGCTGTGATGTTTTCCTTCTTTATACACTATTGTGTACTCGTAGGCATTCAGTGTTACAGC
>NC_079421.1:6967189-7011206 GCF_026213295.1 Gadus chalcogrammus | reverse complement strand
TTTTTTAGCCCTCAAATGGATTTGACAGGAATAGTGAGTGAGTGGAAAAATGAAATTTTAAAGTCAATCAAAAAATATATAGTAGAGCGGTGCCAGGGAATATATTACGCTCGTAGCGTCTGATCGTCCACTTGACTTTTTCATCAAGAGGTATGTTTTTTTTCTTTTTCTTTTCTCAAACCACAGATCATTTGTAATGTCAGTCATAGGCCTCACAATCCTCCCTCGCAACATCAAATGTCACGCCGATCCATCTGACCTGAAATGTCTTAGTGTGGACCTTCAAATGCCATCACGTGACCACCTGACCGCAGCCAAATGTAATGCTGACTATGAAATATAATACTCCCATAAATTATGCTACAATAGGTATGAATGTAAAACCATGGCTTGCCTCAATGGTAAGGTCAGGCAGGAGCAAAAAATCCACCAACAGGACACTGATTCTGTTATCTTTGAACTGATTCTGCATTCAGAATGTACTTTGTTTTTGTTGCAATAAACAAAAACGAAATAGGCAATGCTCTTAACTACCCCTACCATTATTTCTAACCTGTTCTGAGACGTTAAGCTATTCCATCCATTGTTCTTGTTGAAGATACAATATTGATTGTTTTCAGCCCCACTTGGAAGTCACTTTGGATTAAACGTATTTACTAAGTAAATAAGTCTAAATAAATGTTAACTTAAGCTACTTAAGGAAACAAAGAATCAGAAAAATAACAAATAAAATCACATGTGTGGGATCAGTTTTCCTACAGAGGTTGAAGACAGCAGGTAGCGTTGTAAAAAAAACCTGATGGCAGAAATGACCTTCAAATCGATGAATTGTTTCATAAGGGCGTTATCATAAAACAAGATACATCTCTCCTGCGGATCACACGGCTCCACTCGGAGGCTGTTTACCTTGGCTGCTGCAGCTCATGTGGGAAGATGCCTCGTAGATGCATTTTATGTTTCCTCATTTTTTGTTTTTGCTACTTTGCCCGTTTCACTCGTTGCTTTGCAGCGATAGGCGATGCCATCCTAAACGACACTAAAACACGTGGCGGGCGGGAGGTAGACTCTTCTTGACATTCTCCCCCTGAGCCCCCCCGCCCCCCCATGGTCTCCTCTGCAGAGAGCCATCAGCAGAGCATCAGTAAGGCCTCATTAGAGACGCAATCCGACTGTGGAAAGGGGATTTTTGCAACATTAATTTCAACATTGCCAATTGCGGTAGATAATGTTCTAATGTTATAGCCCAGATCACCTGTTAAATAGAATGAGAGGGAGAGATGGAGAGGCCGGGTAACGACCCTGGTAACGATGTTGTGCAGGTGTTGTTGTGCTCAGAGCTGCAGTGTAGATCCATAATGCTCACATTAACATATCCTATGGAAGAAACATGGGATTTACATTTAGATATTATTGCACAGCCGGAAGATCGGTTCAGCAATTGATTAATACCCTGTGTGGCAAAAGTCGATGTCATTTAGGGGGCCAATTTTTGCAGGGCAATAGAACTTGAGACTTCTTTTTCTTCCCACAGTTTGACATCTATAGTTTCTCAGCCCACATGGGCTGTCTTCCAGCTACTTTTTTCTCCTAGTTTAAATTGATCTTTAATGGAACTATTATGCACCATATTTGTAGTTATCATACAGATGGACAGAAAATCTATGTGTAGCTGTCAAAACACGCTAATGCATTATTTTCCATGATCCACAAAAATTAAATCTGTGCAGGCAGAAGGCGGGTCGGCGATGTGCATTTGTGTCCAAAGTCAAGCCTCGATCGGCTCGTTCTAATTTCTTTACTTTTTCCTTTCTCACAATCTAGCCTTCATTCCATCTGCCAAGTTTGCTCAGGTGTAGTTAACTGGGATAAGTGGAGCTCACAGTTGCACAATATTCCAATGCAGAGCACTAGATGCTAATGATTATGGATTGGAACGGATGGGCCAGAATACATAACAATCCAAACCCTGGATGTAAAACATCCCCAGCAAGCTAAAATTATATCAGACACAACGCACAGGCAAGAGGTAAGACAATTAAACAGTTGTGTCAATCGTTAATTTCTCTGCTTTTTAAATGTTTAAAAACAACTTTTTAACTGTTTATGTTCTTTGACTCTTGTATTTAATGTCTTTGTGCATTTATTTGAATTGTCTTCAAATAATAAAATGTATTATTATTGTAAATATAATGATATATGATGATTATGATAATAATATATGCATTATATATATATATAAACACTTTACTTATATATTACATCATCTTTTCATGTTCTGAAAAGATGAATAAATGGCTAGATATGTTTTGTGTAGAAGAGCATGCAGTATGAGACTATTAGTTCCACTTCCTTTCCTCATATTAATTTTATACCTGGTTGATTTTTATATATTTTAGTTCCTCACCCTCCAACATTATCACTGCATACCGGTCGGTCATTTGGGTTACGACACCCGAGAGAGTCCGAGAGACCTCTGAAATACTCTCTGATTATGATCAGAAATGCAAAGTGTCTACTAGTTTGTACTTCAATACATTGTATTATCATGTAATTATCGGAGCATTCAAAGCATATTGCCTTGAAGGATAAAAAAAAGTGTTTTTAACGTGTTAAAAGTGTAAAGATCATACCTATTTGAGGTCATATTTTAAGATAAGATATTTTTCCACACAGTAATGTTGATCCTCTAACGGGTGAGGCATAAGAAAGATAGGTACTCTGGTTTTTACACAGTTGAGTTGCTCATTAAGTAACAAAACAGGTCATTGGTTTTACAGCTTTGTCCAGAGACTTTATGAGACCTAAGTGACTCTCATAGGATTCACATGCGTCATTAAATCAGGCGATCAGACGATCCCCCAAACATTTCACCCACGGTAACGACAAAAAGAGCAAAAAACACAATCCCTTATCGCCCTCCTAAAGGAGACACAAAGACAGAGCCTAAAGGAGGAATCAAGGTCGATCCTGGAGTTATTCCGACGCCTGAACTCATTCATTTAGTTTTATATTAAAAACAAGAGCAACTGGAAAACAGGACTCAGTCCTAAAACATGGTGGTGACAGAGGACGCTATTTAGTATAAGCAATATTTGATATTTGATACATAATACAACCATCACCAGGCGGATAAAGAATGACAGCACAAGCCAGCTCCTATAAAAAAAAAGAAGATATTTAATTTCATAATACATGAAAAGGCTTTTAGAGCCCCTCATAGCTTAGTGGATGACCTTCTTAAGACATGGTTGCATAATTCAGTTTTTTGCTTGAGATGTAAATGTGACATATGTCCAAGTCGGAAAAGAACAGCCTTCACAATATTGATGTAATCATCTGTTTGAAAGACATTATACTGAGTAGTCCATAGTCCAGTGTATCCTAACATTATAGCTACGTCAGCTAAGAAATTGACATTATTTGGTCTGGCTCAATGGTTTGGTGGAAAGTCACCTTGAGAACATTCGGTCATTATTAACAGCTAGTGGTTCCCGACCCACTCAACAGTTTTACCAACCAGCAGCCCATTTCGTCCCCAACAAACCAGTCCTGATTCTCAAAACATTGCATTTTTGTGATTACGTTTTTTACTTTAGCGTAAACAAACATTGCAATCATCCTAAAGAACCATGGAGATGGTGTTGAAATGGAGAACACATGTTGCAGCGTGATTTGGAGTCATTTGAGCAAATTCTTCAACGAGTGTGATGTAAAGATCTAGGGAATTAGGAAACATGCCACGAAAAAAACACGTTAATACAATGATATGCCATGGGCAATTTTTCACAATATTTCACACACAGCAGATCGTCAAAAAAGGTTTCTGGTTCATACAATTCAGAATAAATACATCATTTATCAAACACATGTTTTGAAATGAAGCAAGACCTAACATTTGGAGTAATATTGAATACAAAATGAAGAAAATCATGTCTATCAAAATTGTTTTGTGAAAAGGATCATTCAATACATTTTTCAGAAGCTCAATAGCTTTGCTTTAACCTGTGTCAGTAATGGGCCTATTTATTAAATCCCTGACACACCCAGCTTTGTCTCAAGGCTAGTTGGGAAACACTGAGCTTGAGGACTGAAGGGAATATAATCTAACAGCAATTCATTCCAATATTCTGGAAGATTGGAGAGCCTTTGAAGCCCAGACCAGACTCCCCTACCTCTGACAATAGCTTTTGTTTCATTCTATGGTTTTAACGAGAACTAATTATTGCAACAACAATAAACCTAATCATCATGTAACTCCTCTTGTTACTGCCATTAGCCGCTCTCATGTTAAACCATTAGCAAACTCACAGATACATTGATTGTGAACAAGCAAAGCCCTTATTGTGTACGTTCTGCGACTCATCCAGAAAGCCCCTCTCTAAGAGACGGGCTGGCTTCTCTTTCGAGCCCTGCCCGGGACAGACTTATCATTTTTCATGCCTTTGCAGAGGGCCATGTAGGGACTGGGAAATAAGAGAGGACATTCGTGCCATTGACATGGAAGACGGTGCAACAGTGTGGTGTAAGAATACTGAAAAGATCAAATCTATGTGGTGGAGCCGGGCTCAAGAGAAAGAAGCGAAGGGGAGCTATTTCACAAGAAATGCTCTTCAACACCAGGTCTCTTTGGGCAATATGCCCTACACATGCAATGCAGGAGGGTGACAGACACCCTAGCAATCCCACACACACTGGTTATCTTAACACTTTGAGATGGCAGTGGAAAAAATCACAGTTAATATTGCGCTCTCTCTCTCTGGCTAGTACCTGATCCTACTCTCTCTCTCTCTCTCTCTCTCTCTCTCTCTCTCTCTCTCTCTCTCTCTCTCTCTCTCTCTCTCTCTCTCTCTCTCTCTCCGTCTCCTGGGGAGACATATATTCAGTTTAGCAATTTAAATTCTGCAAGTCCCCTTATCTGGAGATCTGTTCATTAAAATCAATATATGCGGGGTGGCGAAAGCAGATGAAAATATAAATTCATTAATAAATAAGGCAGTGTACACAGGGTCAGCAAACAACTGATAAGAGTTACTGTGGAGCAGCTAGGGTGAATACTTTGAATGGCATCTGATGGATATGAGGTAAACATGTTCACAATATATAATACTACTATGCAGCAATCGATTCATTTCAGATTATATTCTTTAAAGATAAACTATGTACCATTGAATGTTAAAATAGGTTCTGCAGTCCAGATCACAACATTGGAGTTTGTTGGATCCCGACCCCCTCCTCACCAAACTTGAAGCTCTGGCCACCTGGGGTACTCTGAGAACTGAGGATCATCACACAGGGAGAAACAAAACATAGGTTCTGACCCCAACAGAAATGTCAAAGGAGAACATATTGGCTGTGGCATTCTTGAGCGGAGAAGTGAATATTTGGACTTCGTACTACTGTATTCGTCTTTATCTTTTATGATATCATAGTCATTTTATGATTTATTACAGTACATTGATAAGATATAGCTCCTTTTAAATTGGATGAAAAATATGGCTTCATGGTCAAACAACATAACATCTTAACAAAAATATATCCCTCTCATAACAAGCCTGCAACACGCCAATAACCCTGATTATTAATTTTTTAAATTTCTATCTTCACCAGTGATGGCTTGATTTGATAAAGGAGATGGGAAACTCACATAAACAAAATGTTATTATTATTATTATTATCTATCCTGTGTTGACACTAGTGAGTAAATTCCCTTGGCTAATACCCACTCATTCAGGTTGTTCCATTATTCCCCCTCTCCTGTTCTGTCAATTACTCTGATTTGGGCCTGTGTTTGATGGAGGGGGGGGGGGGGGGGGGGGGGGGGGTGCTCTCCTGTCCAAAGGGATTAGGGGGCTGGCTGGCACTGCCAGTGGCGATGCTGGTGCATCCGAGTGGCAGCGCAGCTCTTCCCGGTAACTGGGGAGATAGCGTGTAAATGTTTGTCACATTCACCGGCCCCACTGTTTGAACGGGAGAGGGGGATGCTTTTGAGATGCCTTTTTTTTTCTATTCTGTCACCATTGTCACTTCATACGAGTAAGAGGCCTCAGCCTAGCAACTTTCCCCTTGAGCAAAATGAGAGCGGGAGGCTGCGTATCTTTCAAAGCGCCGGTCTTCCACAGCCGCACTCCACCAAAGTGTTCAGAGAGTTTTCGACTTTCGAGAGCCAGGTAACGCGGTGTCAGCACGAGTCTCCGACGGAGAGGATCGACTGAAGGTACCCAACTACAGCGGTAGTTGTTTGACACGTTGAATATTTTTCGTTTTGTTATTTTTTGGTGCGTGTTCGTTATCTGAGCGTGTTCGCTGTGTTGCTGGTGACAGGCAAACACACAAGAGAAGGAGGTCACATCCTAAGTGTCAGCTTGATCAAAGTTCTTTTATTGTTGGAAGTGACATCCCTTATAATTCCCGGGTGGATCGGATGTGTGTCATGCATGCGCGTGTCTTGGCCCCACAAATTGATCGACATAACATTAGCAAATTTACGAGTCTCGCTTTTTCCTTTTTATACGGTTAAATGGAAAAAATACCTTTCTTTGTTTATTAACTGACAATCAGGCATTTTCTATGATTAGAATATTAATTATCACGTCTACCGCTTTACTATCATAGTAGAAATTTCCAAGAGGCGTTGATTATTAACCACCCACATGGATATGAACTTGCAGCGATTTCCACAGGACAAATGATGTTGCCTAATAGGAGAGAACCTCATCTGAATGCCCTGTGTTCACCTTTCTCTTGTCTCTCCCGTCATCCAATCAGCTGCCTGGTTCCATCCTTGAACCCTGGACTACTGTGAAACGATGCAAGCCGCATGACCTACCTCTCATTTCAACCGCTGTGTTGTATGAATACACATGCACTGCTGTGTGTGTTTGTGTTTTTGTGTGCGTGTGTCACTGAGTATAACGAAGGAAGAAGAGAAACGAGAGCAGCGCAGAGGGGATGGAGTTGAACTGTAATAGGTTTGTTTTTTTCCGGAGGAGTCATAAAGAATATTGCAATTGTTTACATTGATGCGGTGAACATCAATTGCAAGCTTTTCTCCCTTTGAAAAGAGGATCTAAACTAAACTAAATTGTGAACTAGAGTGACAATAATAGATAGGTAGGGTTAGAGATATAGAGAGGAAAACACAGACGGAGAGTTCAGATGAGTACAGACAGAGTTCAGATGGATAGAGAAAGAGAGCAAGCGAAAAAGAGAAGGAGAAATAAAGAGGGGTTTGTTAATTTGAACATGAGTCAACATTTGAGCATTTATTGTTTTTCAATATCTTATATAACATATTTTTTTCGGCCATTTAGCACCCCCGACATTTTTGAATGGTTTCCCGGAGCAGCATGAGCAGTCAGTGAACACCCAGGTGGTTAAGGCCTGTGTGTTTTAATGGCGCTGTCTGGCAGCATAATGTCGCTGGCAGCCCTCTTTAATGTCCCTTACAGCCTTGACTTCTTGATAGGAAGCCACACATAAACAGCTGCCTGCAACACCAGCGCCCTGACATCCGTTTGGCGGCCTTGAGCCACAAATGGCCCATTTACAGTTTTTTTATTTTTTTATTTAGCAGGCCAGTGTACGTGTTGTAAATCCAACCGGTCTATTCAGCTATCAGTAGCCATAAAGGAGTCGGGTTTGAAGGGACTCAAGACATACAAATTGGCTTATCTCTGCATCCCCTTAGTCCTCGGGATGGTCAAATAATCCCATTTTAATGCTTTATTTTTGGCCGCTTCTCACTTTACTGGCACCTTTCCAGTGAGGAAGTCACTATTTTGGGGACTGCTCATGAATGATGTCCAGAATTATCGGAGAAACTCAAAGGCCGACCCATGCTGGGATCATCTGGAATTATAGATTCACTAATGCAGTCGACGTGAAGCGGGAAATCTAGGCCCTTGGCACCTCCCCCCTCCTGCTGCTCCAGCTAGAAGCATCTTCTAGTGTTCAGCCTCCACGGGCTCCGTACTGTCTCAGTCCTCTCATTTCTGACAGCTGATGGAAGCAGTCAGTGCTGCGATCTCCGTAGTCTGCAATAGGTAGATCGCTCCCCATGCAAGTGAGCAGCGAGAGGCTTGTGGTTTAGAACCGCGGACAGCTCAGGCAAATAAGTCTCAGTCTTCCTGTATATCCCCCACGCTTTACTGAGCCTCATCCAATTCCAAGGAATATTTGGAGGAGGGGGGTATAGATTAGTTTCTCCTAATCTATACTACACGGGATGGGGGGGGGGGGGCTGGTAGCAGCATTATCCAACACAAAGGGTTGAAGATAAGAGGAGCAAAACTCTTTGCTCTCTCGCTCTCTCTCTTGACATTTCGAGTATTTTATTTATTTTATCAACCCCCCCTCAGCCTCGCCAGTGAGCGTTCCCGATTGGGCGTTCCCGATTGGCCGCCAACCAGCACCCCGCTGTGTACCCCAGTACCCGGTGTGTACCTCATTATCCGATGTGTACCCCAGTACCCAATGTGTACCCCAGTACCCAGTGTGTACCTCAGTACCCGGTGTACCTCTGTTACTGATCAGGAGGACATGACTCCGGAGTCGCTGGAGAGGATCTGCATTGCAGGCACATCGCCTCCTCTGGCGTGACAGCAAGGTGTCCTTTGGAAGCTGGCGTCTGTCTCGCGCGATTAAAGATCCTGTCATGTCACATCTTCCCGGGCCAATAATTAAAACAGAAACAGACACAGAAGGGGCCCTAATAAACCGCGGCCCCCAATGATTATTCTATCAATAAATACATAGCGTTTGAGTGTCTGTTCTCGTTGATGTCTCACTTGTACTTCAGGGATATGTAAATGAGTGTGTAGAAGTCATCAATAACAAGCAGTTTAATTGCGCAGGAGACCCCCCGACCATGTGTTTTGGTGATCAGGTGGTAACCCCCCCCCCCCCAATGAGTGGCAATGCGCTCCGGACTGGTCTGGTGGAAGCCATGGCAGACACTGGGAGATGGAATCCAAACACGCTTTTAGATCAACAGGATAGGAACACTGGGATCTTTTTTTTGCATCAACTTTTTGTATTTGCTTATTGAATGTGACTCACTTTCAAATAAATATCGGGAGGGAAATTAAAACAGCTGTTGTGAAATTGACTTCAGAAAACAAATAATCACTGCTTAAACTGCTAACTTGAACAAAATAGTTAATTATTAACACCAGGGTTAGGTCGATGGCGCAAACGAAAATCAGCTTTCCATTTACTCCCAATATCTGAAACACCTTTTAGTTTTTATTGTTGTTGCTGCTTTTCATTGGCTGAAGCAGATCAGCATTGATTGACAAATTTAAGTCATGGCTGGGGTGTAGAAAACACCACAACAGATGCTTGACTGGCAGCGAGGTCTGCAGAAGAAAGCATATATTTTCAAATCGTGCAAAGAGAGCCATGTTAATGATTTGACTTGCCACAGACAAATACAATTTGAAAGTCAACAAAACACTCACAATAATAGATTATTCACTTTTAGAGCTCCTGGATTCTGACTGGCTGATGTAACCCCCCTCTGGCCCCCTCCTCCTCCTCAGCCCAACAGTCTAGGTCTGTTGCTTAGTGTGTCACTGTTCACTTCTTCTTCATTTACAGTCGTGGGGGAGGGGGGGGGGCTTACATGTTTGATTTGATATAAGTCATTATGGGGATAAGAGAACGCCGGAGCCTAATGCTGACAGACCGGTGGCTCGGCTGGTGGCGGGCCGATAACGGACCCACTTCCTCTCCCTCATTAACAATATTTCGGTGACGACGTCGCATCGGTCCGCGCTGCGCCATGGAGCGTCGGGGGCGCGGAAGGAGGTCACGACGCGCGGACTGTGATGTGGTTTATTAGGGCATCAGGAGCCCCGGGCGCCGGGCGGCGGGCGAGCAATGCCAACCTGCATGAGCATGCTAATGATGGGATGGAGTATTATTATCCAGCGTTTATTGAGCTGTTTATTTTCTTAAAGGAGCCCCCTGTCGTGGTGTAGGCTACTCGGTACGGGCTTGCATGTGCAGAGTAACACGAAAAGACAAAACATAGTCAGAAATGGACGGCGGCAGATGAATGTTCAGCAGGAAACCGAACAGGGAGAAAGCCCCAAATGTATTCCACGAACGTAGCTCCAATGATGGGAGGAGCAGGGGACGGCTGCATTACGATTTGGGTAAATTCAGAGCTTGTGTTCCTGACAAAGTGATGTATGTTTTCCACAATTGCCCCATTTATTCCTGTATATTATCCAACATGCCGACCAATTAAAAAACAAATATGGCTGTATGCTGCGAGACGCTTCAGAAGGAGCGACATCAACAACAAACAGCGTTTGTATAACCCCCCCCCCCCCCCAGCGTGTCTGCTCTCCGGCGAACACAGCGGAGTGGTACGGAGAGGAATAATAAGAGCTCGAGTGGGTTTGTTTTTGCTCTCTCTCTCTCTCTCTCTCTCTCTCTCTCTCTCTCTCTCTCTCTCTCTCTCTCTCTCTCTCTCCCTTTCCTGCCCCTTTTTTTCACCCTCCCTCTGTCTTTCTATGGCCCTCTCTCCTCTCTGGAACCCCCCTACCCCCTCTCCAGCTCTCTCGCTCGGCCTCTCTCTCCACCTCGCTCTGCCTCTCTCTTTCGCCCTCGCCCTGCCTCTCTCGCTCTGCATCTCTCTCTTCCTCTCTCTCTATTCAGCTCGCCCTGCCTTACTCTCTCTCTCTCTCTCTCTCTCTCTCTCTCTCTCGCCAGCTCGCCCTGCCCCTCTCGCCCTGCCTCCCTCTCTCTGGTCCCGGGGCTCTGGGCGGGGGACTGCTTTGGGAGTGATATGTGGTGACAGCCCAGCGCCAGGCTGTTGACACAGCCTGCCTCTCCTGGGGACCAGGGCGGCAGCGCCCCGGGCTGCACTATTTACAGGCCTGCACGCCTCCACACAACAAAAATAAAAAAATTAAATAAAAAGGGCTCTATAATATACCCTGTGAATCTCTCTCTTTTAAAAAATGTTTTTTTAATTGGATCAGAACTATTATTTATTAATGGCAATAGACTACATGCAAGTCGATTTAATTTTTTTCTTACTCCTAAGACCTGTGACTATTTTCGGCTGATGGATCAAAAGGCATGGTGAGACCCGTGTCATGGTCGTATGTTCGTAGAAGAAAGGGGCGTGTCTACACTCGCATTAGAGAGGGGGAGGGGGAGGTCGGAGGACAGACTTCGACAGTCTCTTCCTGTTCGGTGGTGTTTGGTTTTAGTTATTTTCTTTTAAAGGCCTGAAAGACATGAATGATAATTTGAGTAAGAAATCTGTCGGGTAAAAAAGGAAAGTATTGGCTTGCATTGACTTGCATCATCCACGCGTTCCAGCCGAGCGCTGAGGAGAGATGTTCATTCATGTTGAATGATGGGTACACCATCCATTCCGAGGGAGTGTTCTGAGCGAGCGTCGGGATTGAGTTGTATGACAAACGTGTAAAGAAATTCTAAAACAATTCTTTATTTTTTTGTTAATTTCATTATCTGTTACTGACAACAATTAGTTGATAACCAAACTAACTCAAAGCTCTGAACATTAGAACAGTATTTAATAATTGATTTACCCTCATAACAGCAGTAACATTAGCGCGTCAATAAGTGCTCTCGAAATATAAAAAATCTGTTTAAGAGGCATACCATAGAAGCCATTAAATCAAGTTTAGAATTGAAGGAGTTCCCAACCCAGCCAGAAAAATAACCTTATCCTTAAAAACATTAAAAATAACCTTATAACCGTATAGAGACTTATCACACCCACAAACCCCTCCACACACATAAATAACCACACACACATACACACACACACCAAGTTACACCAATTTAATTATTTTGTATTAATGATAAGACGGTTGACTCTTTCAACTTGTCCCCCTCCAGAACATGATGGATGGAACACATACAAACACACACACACGCACACACACACGCACACACACACACACTTTGCTATGACTTCCTTAAGACATGCCAATAGCATCTTCAACCACCCAATGGTTGATGAGTCAGCTAGGAGGAAGACCACAGCCACATCCTCTAGCCCAACCAATCAACAGACAGGACAGCACAGCCAGATAGCGAGGCACACTAATAATGCAGTGCTGTAGAAGTCATTGTTGATCTCTTTAAAGGAAAGCCTTGCTGTCGAATCCCATCGCCATACAACTCACCATTGGCACGACAACCAGACCACACAATGTCTCATTAGGCTAAAGAATATTTTATTGTCAATAATTGGACTCAATTATACATGTGCATGTGTGTGTGTGTGTGTGTGTGTGTGTGTGTGTGTGTGTGTGTGTGTGTGTGTGTGTGTGTGTGTGTGTGCGTGTACATATCTGTGTCGCTTGGTGTGTTAGACTGTGTGCGTGAGTGAGTTTGAGTGCCAACATCTGTTTGTGTGTGTGTGTGAGTTTGTTTTAGTGCGCCCAAGCGTGTGTTTGTGTCCATGTCCATGTCTGTGTGTTGTGTCCCCATAGATGTGTATGTATTTGTGTGTGCTAAAGCACCAACGCTCACCGCTGACACCACTCCACAACGGCTCCAATGCTACAGACGCATTAAGCTGTGCATTATATCTGATGACAAAAACCTTACCCAACCTGGCAAGATTACACTTATAAACCGGCAAATCTCCTGAAGAAGAGGACCATGGGGTCCTCTGCAGAACGCAGGCTTTGCATTGTGTTGGTGGCGACTCTGCGGGGGCCTGGGTGTATGGAGCTGGGGATGAAATGTATCAATGTCAGCACTGAAACGAGGTTGGGACAGCTTGCGGCGGGGCGCTGTCCCTCTTAGTTAGGAAGGAGCGCCGCGGTGCCGGCTGCCACCCGTCCTCTTTAGAATGCCACTGAGGATGATAACCGCACACGTCAATCAGCGCCATGAAAGATACATTAGTGTGACAGCCACCATGTAAACGTAGAAAAAGAAGAAGAAGAAGAAGAAGAAACACAATACGAGAACAGTTTGTCTGGAGAAAAAATAAGTGAATAGGAAGAGAAAGAGAAATATACCTTTTTAGATCCTTTTGATGTACTGAGAGCACTGATATATCGGCACATTGTGTTGTCACAAAGAGACGGTAAACTTGAACACAGTTTTAGCGTATCTTCAGTCTTTGTTTTGTTGAAATCCTGAGCGAAAGAGCTATTTTTTCTTTCATCATTTTTTTCCCAACACTGAGATCCAACCAGGAAAGATCCACATGATTGTTTTGATGTGACAGATGTGAGAATAGGAGTGGGCAGGCTTGACTGATGCTAAGGTCTCAACGGTTGCTATGACTGAGATTGGAATTACAACTGTTGTGAAGATCCTGACATTTGATTGATGCCCTGTGGTTTCGCGCGAGCGTGATCGTGCGCGCGTGTGTGTGCGCGTGTGTGTGTGTGCGTGTGTGTGTGCGTGTGTGTGTGTGTGTGTGTGTGTGTGTGTGTGTGTGTGTGTGTGTGTGTGTGCGCGCACGGGTGTGTGTGTCTGCGTGTGTAAGTGTGCTTGCAAGTTATCGTCTCTGTTGTACTCGTCTACGTCGTGCACATGTGCCTTTGTTCATGTCTGCTGTGTGTTTATATACTACCTGACATCTCTTTGTGGCACTGAATGTGAGAATTGTATTGATTATAGTAGTGTATATATATATATATATATATATATATATGTAGTCAGTGTGTGTGTGTGTGGCTGTGTGCCTGTGTGTGTGTGTGTGTTAATGGTCACTGTGATATGCATGCTGAGTGACAAGTGGTAGGCCTTAAGTGTCTTACATTAATACAAAACGTCCTCTCTTTTTTTCCTTTCTTTCGAGTGCTAATGTGCTAATGAGTTCAAACATGCAGTTTAACACAAGACTGTCAATCACGCCTCTGGCCTCTAATGGCCATGTGACAGCTGGGTCATGTGTTCCTCTGAGGGACAGGAGCACTTTAGCCACATTACGCTTGGCCTTCACGCAGACCGCCGCGTCTCACCTGCAGGAGCCCCCCCCAAGCATGTGATGGGGGGGATTCAAAATGGAGACTTTGAAAATAAACGTGACGATGTCCCATGGCACTGACCGGCCCCCGTTCCATTGTGAGTCATTACTTGGCTTACGCACCACGGATGTAGACTAAGATCTATATTTATCAATAAATGATATGTATATATTTGTATTTACATTGCTGCTGTATGGTAGGCACTAGGCATCTGAGGGAGGCTCCATCACAAGGCACCACATACCGTCTTCTGCTCTTCACCTGGTAACTCTCTCCCAGCTCACTGAGCTCTTAAGGACCTGAGCGGTGGACCCTCCATAGAGGAGAACAGTGGCTGCTGCTCTAGAACCAGTCAGCCAGAGCCCTGTCCCACTGGTTCCTCTGGTCTGAGCTTATCACAGCAGACCGCAGGGAGTTGTTGCAGTTCTCTGATGTTTGCAGTTTACTCAATCGTGATTGCAATATTGAAAAATAAAATGTATACATATGGGTGATGTATCGCCTGTCCTTGTCATATTGAGGAAAGTAATGTCTGATCGCTCTTAACAAATGGAAATTATGTTATTGATTTACCACGACGAGTTATCCTATTTAAAGTACACGAGTGAGACATAATCTCAATCTACATAATTTAGCCCACTTAAAGCTACACCCTTCGTTTTGGATCCAGCTGTCATTACTAGATAAAAGTTTGCAGGGCGTTCCAATTCTTGTGTGGATTCAACATCTAGCAGACCTATTTCAAATAGAGTAAAGAATAAAATTGTAGTACCCAGTTTGTGTGAATAAGTCCCAATGATGGTTTTATTACTTTCAACAAGTGAAAAATGAATGAGGGGGAAGGCATCCTCACAGAGGCTTTTCTTCCACCGGGGTTAATATTTTACAAACGTTGCAGTTGCATTTCATATCAAAGAACAATAACCTATGGTGTCGCACCATCAATATTTCACGTCTACAGTCAAAAAGATTCTGGAGTTGGAAGTGGAGGTAAGAGGTAAGAGTTTCCTAGGGACGAACTAAAGGAAAGCAGTCATGTTGATCATTCATCCCCACCTCAAAAACCATCCAGATTGAAACAATAAACACAAGATGACCAGCCTGTCGTCTACATACCAGGAACATGGCCCCTCCTCCATTGTCTGAATGGGTCTTATTGTAAAGTATGTCCTAAACTTGTGTTCTAAACTTGTCGGAAGTAAACCAAGCTCTGGTCTCTCGAAGCGCAGATGGTCTATGCAGGTGTTTCATCTTCTACGAGGCTCAGCTTGCATTTCGGCCGCTCATGGAACTAGGCTGAACTAGGCTGCACGTACATCGCACATCTTCCCATCATCTCAATAATGACACAGAAAAGCACTAAGATGAATAACAGAACCACAAGCATGTTCTCTATCATTGTTTATGACTCAAGGCAGGATGTTGCAGGATGGTATTTGTTTCTTCCAGCTGAAAGGTGCTGGTTTGATCCTGAACATCTGCAGTATTCCTGTACAGGCTCCCTTGAGTTACCTAATCCCTTTCCTAAATGACATGGATCTGACTGCACTGTGAGTCACTTTGGATAAAGGTATCTCCTATAAATGACTTAATGCTAAATTACTAAAGCAGGGAAAGAGGATTGTGGTAAAAACGCCACAGATGAGACTACATCTATCTTCAGAGTTTGAGGAATAAGAAGACTTTCCTTGACGGTGGGGGTTATAATACTGGTCCGAAGGCTGGTTATCCAAAGCCTATTGAAACAAAGGGATTGGGTTGTATTATATTTGTCCGAACGCTGGTTATCTGCAGCCAATTGAAATAAAGGGGTTGAGGCATGACAGCATCTCATATCTCTGCTTGTCACCAAGGGTCTCAAAAAAACATGAAAACAAACACAAAAACAGGTGGTGGGAGGAGGAAGAGCACCTGAGAAAAAAACCTGGAGTCCCTAACTTTTGACTTGTCAGATTCTCTCAGCCTGTCATCATTTCAGATATGTCTGCGTGCCCTCAGCGCTACCTTAAAGCTCCGACTCCAGTCCTGTATAATTTCCCCATCCCTCCCCGGCTCCCTCTGTGCTAAATTGCATTGGAAGATGGATTTTTTGGCATCTAAGGCTGTCAAAGTCTCAGCCGCCGAAGACTTTATGCACTGCTACCCCCGCTCTGAAGGTGAATCCTAGGCAGGGATGGAGGGAGAGGGGATGTGAGCGGGAAGAGTCACGCCACTCAGGCCTCTGGCGTTTCTGCTGCTGTCTGGGATTGTATGTCTTTTAACAATAATGCTTTAGATCATCTCTTTTTTTTGGTACCTTTCACCATTTTTCACACGACTTCTCTTGAATGTGTGCTCTAGGGAGGTTTGGTAATGATAATAAAATTCAAAATGACGGCTGATGAGAAATGTATAATAAAGAAAGTAAATTTGCATTGCCATCATTGGACTTTACATATGCCCAGTTGTGGGAACATTTCACAATCCTTTTGCACTGTTCTCAATTCGGATTGACCCGAAGGCATTAATTTGTGTTCGATAATGAAAGACAGAATGTCTAGCTTGAAAATAGGACAATGGCAGTTAAAGGTATTTACTACAAGAGAGGTGCATTCGATGTGTCCAGCTGGATCCTGCAAAATATATATTTATTTTCGAGGGAAGTTAAACTTAGTGGGGACTTAAAAGTTCCCACTATCTATTTTTACTGTCAAACTTGTTTTGTTTTGATTCCACAATAATTTGCACCTCCCAAACTCAAACTAAATCTATTATTTTCTTCTTTTTTGAGTATAGCTGCTCTCTATCCCTCCCCTCTGCCTCCTGTAGACATGTTTGAATCCAGACTAAAGTCTAATTTATTTTGTTTAGCCTGGCATTTGCTTTTCATAATTTTTCAATATATATTTTTCTATTCTTTATTTTAGTCATTCCATCTTTTTCCCCCCTGACAAGTTTAACTGTTTTCATTCATGTCTGGTATTCATTTTCTTTTCAAATCTATAAATAATATTTTTTCTTTGTCATCCTCCTGCTACTGCTTTGTTTTATAACTTTTCTATTTTCATGAATTTTTATCTGCAACCTCTCGGCCGCAATAGCTGCACATTTACCGTTCAACACTCAGGGTGTGAAAGGAGAAAACGAGAGAGAGAGAGAGAGAGAGAGAGAGAGAGAGAGAGAGAGAGAGAGAGAGAGAGAGAGAGAGAGAGAGAGAGAGAGAGAGAGAGAGAGAGAGAGAGAGAGAGAAAAAAAGTTATTTTAATCAGCAGTGACTAAACAAAGTGGTCTTCTGAGTGTGTCTGCAGTTGGTGTCTGCACCAACTGCAATAGGCTTCCTCTAGGCTCAATGCATTTGTTTTTAGCGTTGTTGTTTTTTTATACTATATTGTAATTATTACTGTATCATTAGCAGTGTTGGGAACGTTACTTTAAAAAAGTAATTAGTTACAGTTACTCACTACTTGTTCCAAAAAGTAACTGAGTTAGTAACTGAATAACTCTATAATAAAAGTAACTGCCCGGTAGTTACTAGGGAAAGTAACTATTTGCGTTACTGTGAACAATTTTTTTTGCTATATGTCAAAGAATTTGGATTTTTCTGAGCAGTTTTCACTTGTCCTTAATGCGTTAAATGATGGACACGGAAAACAATGCTTTTCGAAAACGATCGCCGAGGTGGATGAATATGAAAACGCTGGGTTCGCGTTATAGTGTGGACAGAGACGGAGGCTTTCAGAAACGATGTCGTTCGGGTGCCATGACACTGCCATGACACTGCCACAAGCTTGCGCTCGAAACCGAGACGCTCATCAAAAAAGTGGCAGGTGAAATGCAAATGATGATCTCTGTACAATGTACTAATTTATCTCCAGAAAGAACTCGACATATTGGCTTAAACATATTCGTTGTTCCAACGCCGGAGTCGAGCGCTGTACGTGGTGTTCTTCAGTGATGGTAAAAAAAACAAAAGACGGCAGTTCAAACCGTACTTGGAGTGGCGTTTCTCGACAAGACCGGGTCGAAAATGATTAACCAGCTGGTCAACTGTAAATATCATCTGATCGCGAGCCTGTAATCTAAACAGAAAGGCGCGGCGGAGTTCCGTAACCATGACAACAACTGTTTATCAAAATAATTTCCGATTGGAACGTGGATGCAAAACATTCCGAACATTTACCCGGGTTAGTGTGGATTGGGCCTGAATTTCAAATGGCTTGGTTGCAAAGGCTGTGGAACATCTGCCGAATACTACAGAAAATGCCAACTTTTCATTGGAATTCTCCGGACTCGCCATTTCTGCTGCTTCATCGAATCTGTTTGGTGTGTGTGTGGTACTCTCAAAACGGATTATTTTATTTATATTAGCAAAAGGTAATTTTCTCTGAATTTAAGGGCTTGAAACGATTTTTATAAATGTAGGAGACCAGTACATTCATTTATTCCTCATCATTTGTGTTGAGAGGAACTTAAAATGTAAGCAGCACCCAGGTGGAACTGTTGACGCTAAGTTGTTGCGTTCCGGGTCGTTGTCAAATGGAAGCACTTCCGCCTGCGACTTGGATGACGAACTGAGCAATCGTGTCTTCATTGCTCCTTACCAATTTCTGTTTATTACAGGTCAGTAGTTGGTTTAAGCTATAAAATGTCAACCTTCTAAAGCCTTGCGTTATATGTATAACTGTTGAAGAAGTTCGGGTCATGTTTTGTTGTGTTTCTAGCGAATTTAAGAGGCTTTAAAATACCGCCGTTGAGTACAATGGCATGGATAAATACCGGAGGGCGCGAAACGGCAGGTCCCGTAGATTATGGGTTTATTTTTCGCCCTGCGTATTGCCTTGCGGGCATGCCGCGCAATTTAAGGGTTTTTGTTAGCACTTTGCACAGTGTTAGTTTTATTTGTGGTCTCCTGTAAACTACAGTTTAAACGGGAATATGAGTAAATGTTAAAGGTTCATGGTTACAGATTTAGAAATTTGAAAGAATGTTTACATTAATAAATACTGTTTAAAGATTAAAATGTTACTGTTACATCCATACATCCAGAGTCACAACTTGGTTTACTTTGTATTGAAAACATTTAGCTTTCTCTGAGTAATACTTTTGTTTTATTTAACTGTGTGTGAATCTAGAATAATTGCCAACTACATGTTGCATTCAGGTGCAGTGGTTGATGCCATAACTCACTTAAACAGGTGAATGTAAATGAGTATGTTGCTCAAGTAGAGTGAAGTGGACTAATGGGGAATATTGAATGTACACGAGATATAACATGAACGTGAATTAGAATAGGATGTACGATGTAGTTAATATTGCACTTAAACAGTTGAAGACTGAACAAGAGACACTCAGAGAAATGTTTGTATTTTATTTGTGAATTTGAATAGAGACGCAACTTGGATGACGAGCTGAGCTGTCGTGTCATCATTGCTTCTTACCATTTTCTGTATATTACAGATTTCTTTATTGTTGCCGTGGCACCCAATCCTGGGACCCGTAACATGTGCGTTTCCGTGTGTGTGGCGCGCGTGTCCTGGCTTGTGTGTAAAAACACTGGCTCCGATTGGCTACAATGAAACATGACTCTGCCTTAGCCAATCGTGATCGCTTATCTCGTTGTTAACCCACCCGGTCTCCTCACTAGCAGTTTGTGTTTGGAGCCAGGGGTGCCTTCGGATTACGCAGTTTATTCAATCAATTCATAGTAACGCACAGCATTTTTCGTACAGTAACGGTAACAGCGTTGTAACGACGGAAATAGTAATTAGTTAGATTACACCGTTACTGAAAAAATAACGCTGTTCTTTTAAACAGCGTTATTACCAATACCAACACTGATCATTAGTTAATTCAAAACCAATTAAGCACAGAGGAACAGGCAGATGATGATGGTAGGTCCTGGTAGGGAATGTGTCACTGTGGTCTGTTTAGGGTGGCTCAGCCTCGTCTGGATTCCTGCAGACTTTACATCTAACTGCACCAGAGAGCAGGAGGGACGGACAGGCAGACAAATCAATAGATAGATGGATATAGACAGGCACACACACACACACACACACACACACACACACACACACACACACACACACACACACACACACACACACACACACACACACACACACACGTCACACACACACACACACACACACACACACACACACACACACACACACACACACACACAAATAAGCAGATGCATGTGCATGCGTGGTGGTGTCCAGCCCCCCTTATCCGGCTGTCCTTTCTTTTCTCTTGGGGGTCGTGGTGGACCCTCTAACCAGTCTGATCTGAGGACCTCCAGCTGACCACCTTCCCAGCCCCACCCGTGTGTGCATGTTTGTGTGTGTGTAGGTGGGGGAGGCTTGAAGCTATTTCTGGGTCAGACAGGTCATGCAGTCATTTCTAAGTGTGTGTGTGTGCGTGTGTGTGTGTGTGCGAGCGCATGTGTGTGTGTATGTGTCTGTGTTTCTTTGTGTGTGCCGGCATGGAGCCCATATACAACATAAACAATTCAACAGCAAATATATTTAAGCTACTGTGTGCAGAAACTTAAATCTGGGCCAAATGCACCGATTTGAGCATTTTTACCTTCAGATTATACCCATGTAGATGTCTATATTTGTATGTGCATTATCCATGTATTGATGCATAGCTATCCATACATCCTTACACCCATTCCCCAGAGTTTATTTTCGAGCTGCTTCAAATCATAAGCCTACCATTCATCTTGTACAGGTGTAAACCCATAGCAGCAGTGCTGTCCTCATGCCTAATGCTGCGTTTAAGCCCCTGGGCCATCTGACACTGTGAAACAACACTTTATTAATTAAGAAAGAGATTATAGCTAGATATTACACAATTAAGTATGCACAAATTTATGGAGGATGTGTGCTGTCAGCACACAGCTCGATGTGAAAAAATTATGTGAATGCAACAAACTGATTCAAGTGTAAAGTTCTGTGCAGTTTATTGCCCTATTTGTATGTCTCATAACAGTTCATCAGCTTATACTTATATTTTTTATTGGGTTTTCAATTTAACCAGGTGATAATATTAATAAGGAATCGAAGAAACGTTTCAGTATGTACCTTTATATGTTGTTGATAGAGTATTACTGTTGTATTCTACTTAGTAGTATTCTAATCACTCTCACCATCTGCACATACACACTATAGAAAGCTATCATATATATGCATTACATGCATACAATCGGTTCATCCTACTCTATTTATGTGTAATATAATCTGGCCTCTTATCGTGCCTGCTAAGTGAAAGAGGCTTGGAGCAGGAGGAAAGGGTCAGGAACAGGTTGCATGGAGGAGCGGGGTCTTATTCTCCTACTCCTCCGATCATGAGTCCTGTCTGTCCTTGGTCTCACAAGGAGAGGGACAAGAGGAGAGAAGAGTCAGAGAAAGACAAAAAATGAAAGGAACATGCACTCCAGCTCCAACTTAAGACCCCATAATTTTTTTAACAGCTTATCCTTCTAAATTATTATCTTACCATGCAGTTAGGGTTAAGGTCAGATTGACTCATTTAGTTTATTTTCATTGAAGAAGGCGGACGAAGTATTAAAATAAGTGACTGAAACCTCCTTCTGATGAAACTCTACATTTACATTTTCAGCAAGTCTTTTTTAGCATCTGCTGGTAGGCCTTTTTTGTGATAATTATTTAGCTAGGGCCTGGGCATGCAAACTGTCAAACATATTTTCCTACCAGTCAGAGCCTGTGACAATTGATCAGTCCTATTGAGGTTTTGTAAACTCAAATTAGAAACAAGATGAACCTTGCTAAAGTGACAAAGCCAGGCGAGAGCTTCCTGTGAAATAAATCACAAACGGCTGTTTATTTCCACCAACATAACAGGTGTACTTTGAACTACAGCTTAAGCATTTAATATATGCGTATTTACCAGCAGCATGCTCATACACATGCATGTTGTTGTTTTTTGCTGGAATACAATTTTTTTTCTACTGAATACAACCGAGATAAAGATATGTAATTCTGAGAATAATGTCAAAAATGTTTCTTCGAGAATTGAGTCTTAATTGAGTCTGAATTTAGACATTTTTTGTGTCAGTGGCTTAAATACAGACCTTCCATATTGCACTTCACTTTATATAACCCTTCAAATTTGCAATTGTTTACAATTATTACAATTTTGATGAGGTGTCTGCATTCTTGCAAGGTGAACGAGTGAGCTTAGGCAGATGTAAAGATATCCATTGCTTGAGGGTGAGAAAGGCTATTTGGTAATAATAAAGTGGATTATTAATATCCGAACAAACAACATTTTGGGTGAACCTGTCAGCACTGGAATCCTCAGTGTAACAGTTTTGAGAAATGAAATAAATGCATTATTTTTATAACGATAACATGACATTAGCATTAAAGTCGACAGTTCAACATAATTCTCAAAATGTTCTATCAAATTTATTCATGACCTTTCCATGTTAAACTTGGAATTCCGAGTCAAATATCAAAATTCCGAGATTAAACTGAAAACTCTTGCACTCTCTACTTTATTTGCATGGCCCTTATGCTCTTCCGTATATTCTTCAGGGTAGGTTCAGACCCATTCATTTGTATTTATTCCATAAATTAAACTATGAGTAGTAGAAGGAGTAGTAGAAGTAGGTAGAAGCAGTAATAATAGTTGTTACGGTAGAAGTGGTAGTCGTAGTAGTAGTAGTAGTTGTAATAACAGTAGTAGTAGTATGTAGTGGTAGAAGAAACTGAAGTAATAGTTTTTGTGGAAATAGTTTTAGAAGTAGATATAGTAAATGTAGCCTAGGAGCTATGGAGTTATTTCTTCTGTAATTGTGGTTCCAGAATGGCCTGTAAACAATGGAAACGCTTTGTGTTGCCAAGTGGGATAGGCTGCTAGCATAGCCAAGCCAGGAGACAGCAGAGCACCAGGCTCATCCCTTACAGTATGTAAATATATGCATGCATCCAGATATGTTGCACCATGGATCCGTCGGCAATCTTAGGATCCCGTAATTGCAATAGCCAAATGCAAAGCAAGCTATGCATCTTACACGTTACTTCTGAAGTTTTCCAACGTGTCGCTGTAAGACAGTTAAACGACGGTGGGATCATAAACGTCACAGAGACAGAAAGAATTTGGTTTAATCTTCTGGACGTGGCGGGCGCTCCTTTTACACATTGTCCTCAAAGAAACTTGAAACAAAAGGTGCGGTAATTAGTCTGAATTTGTACAACTTCTGCCAGGTTTTGAAAAAAATCACAAAGGGATTGGATTGGCTTTCATGAAATTCTTTAACTTTTTTTACTTCTCTGTTTCAAAGCGGATTACATGTCAGACATTATTCCCAAAATGTGCTTTCCGGTAAAATTGACTCTTTTGTCAAGGTTAGTCTTAATTTTGGTTTAAACTTTAGATAAAAATGGAGAAACGTCCGGGTGATATTTTATGGCATACATAAAAATGTCAATCTATCAATAATGTATATAATTAACAAACCCATGATAACAATAATAGAAACGAGTTTCAGTTGTCCTTCATTTTCAGCTCTTCCTAATGACAGTCAAATCCAGCAGCCATTGGATTTATCCAGTGTTTCTGTTTAATATTTAATGATATTATAAGTTTGTTGCTGTAGTATAGTACCTGTTTCTGATTCACTCTGCAATCTGCATTCATATAAACGTATCCCTGCAAAATCATCGAGGACAACCATCAAACGGTTATTACTTATCAAGAACCACTATTGTTCAGGATAATAATGGATACATAGTATATTTGTGTTGTTTAGCTTTGTTAATTTGCAGGCCCCAGATCGTGTGAAGCCATTTCCAAAAAAACATGCAACAAGATTGTTCCCTTCATGCTGCAGTCTTAGCTCCCACCGTTGAGACGCTCAGAGAATAGCTTGCTCTTGATTTGTGTGTACTTCGATCACAACAAACATCCTCCACACCTGAATAAAATGCATCCATACAAACATACATGATTTTAATGGTTTGCCTAAAATGCATTAAACAATGCATTTCTGGAAAGGAGGTGCATTTTAAAATGTAACATATCTCACTATTAGCTTACTGGACTGTTGCTATTTCTATAGCTTTCAATCATTTGTTTCTAACCCTCACCTTCAATTGCACTTTAACATAGTAATAACAGTTCATGCTATGTTATTTAAAATAGCACACCTTCTAAAATATGTTACAGTGCCTAAATTAGTGAACTAGGTAAAGTAATAGGTATGATTAGGGTTTCCAGACATGTTGAATGGCCACAAATGTTCTTGTACAGAATGCTCGATTTAAAAAGCACCCCTTAACAAAATAAGCACCAGCTATTAATTTCTTCATTTTTTTTGGGGCAACAAAGGTCACTAGATATGTTTTTAAAAGGTCAGAGCTACTCTTCTGTATGTGATGCAAGCTGTTTTTAGAGAGGCTTGTATTTATTTATTTGACTCAGTCAGGGGACAGCGAAATCTGTTCGGATGAGGAGGCAGGAGAGGATCTGCTGACACTTGGATGAAACATTTTGTGAACTCACACACGTCCAGCGACCAATTGTTGCTTTTAATGGACTAACGGATGCTTGTGTCACTGTGCCATCATCATCAGATGGTCATGGTGGTCCATGAGCAGACCATGGGCTGAACATGAGCAGACCATGAGCAGACCATGGCCTGAACATGAGCAGACCATGGGCTGAACGAGAGAGAGAGAGAGAGAGAGAGAGAGAGAGAGAGAGAGAGAGAGAGAGAGGTAGGTACAGTGACTTGCATGTGCACTACAACATGGATATCTATAATGTCTGACGAGTGCCACCTGATTAACGGCCGAATTGTGACATAACTTAAAAACGACATGGAGACAAATGGTGAGATTGTTTTTCCTTAAAGATAATCACATGGTTATATACTGGTGCGCACCATGAGTTGAATTGTATCTATTCAAACAAGGCCTGAATGTGACCGTATCGACATGCGACACACAAATATAGGTGACCAGTGATTGTCTGCAAACCCCTGCGAATGTGTGCGCTGATTAATAGATTAACACGTACAACGCACACCTCGGTGTGGTTTAAATAAAGGGCAAGAGACAGCGAGAGAGAGAGAGGTGTCATCTCAGAAAAACAACGTTTCTCCTGTCAACTGCTTTTAGCTTAATCAAACCGCGTACACACGGTTAGAAACGGGTTATGAAAAAAAAAATCCATGGTAATAAACTATTAATATTTGTCAGGTTCTGATGTGTAAACAGCGCCATCATTTATGTTGTGTTGTGTAGAGTGCTGATGGTGTGACTGTCTGTCACTCAAGTTCAAAGGCCACTTAGCGTGATTATCTTTTCATCTCGTGCACCTTTTTATTGTTGTGCCCTTAAGCCTGACGTCATTTACAGTAACAACACAATCACTACTACTATTACAAAATGTACACGAATGAGAGGAATATACAGACATAATATTGGTTAAGTAAATCATTGAGGGAGTCTTGTTTATGAAACATTCCCAGGCTTTTTTGCTGATTGCTGACACCATTCATTTGGTGCTAATTGTTAACATTAAAACATAATTAAAATGTGACGATCAAGCAAACATGTTCGGAAGGAAATGAACAAAAAAACATCCCCCTGTAGGATCACCCGCGTGTCTCAAATCTCGGCCGCTAACAAGCAGACGAAGGCAAAGTTGTGCTCTTCTCTGACACCGACTCAAGTCTAAAAATATCACAAAGACAAGTTCCACGTAGTACAAATATCACACTGGTTGACATCTGCATCCAGGGAGTGTTGAAGGGTAGTTGTGGTGCTGATGATGTGTGTGTGTGTGTGTGTGTGTGTGTGTGTGTGTGTGTGTGTGTGTGTGTGTGTGTGTGTGTGTGGGTGTGTGTGTGTGTGTGTGTGTGTGTGTGTCTGTGCGTGTGCGTGTGTGTGTGTGTGTGAAGATGGTGGTGGTCGCGTTAGGTCTACGTGGGTGGTCGTCATAATAATATGACCAAACTATTTGGCAAGTGAGAAATCTATCCCAGGGCCGGTAGACCTTTGCCCGCCATCTCCTCCGCCGCCCACGGAGGAGTATTATTCACCAGCGCTGGAGGAGGACCCGCCTGTTGGCCACACTGGGGATAGCACTCTGCTGGAGGTAGATTGTTGCTACTGGACACTGTTATCTCTGATTGATAGCCCCTAAGATAGCCAGCCCATGTGAAGGACAATGGTTGGAGAGCGAGTGCCATCACATCCATCACATCCACATCATCACATCCAAGCATCGCCAAGTCCTTATTAACATTTGGTTCGGGTCCGCACCTATCCATCGCTATTTATGTTACTTGTATAGGATTGGATCTGTCATCTCGGGTATTTACTTGCATTTGTCTTGGTTTTTCCAAAGTGTGTATGTGTGTGGAAAGCGTGAAGGGGTGCATGTGTGTTCATTTGTGTGTGTGTGTGTGTGTGTGTGTGTTTGGGAATCGGTGTGTGTGTTTTAGTCTTACAGTATATCACTATGAACTCATGTTTTATTCTTTCATAGGAGAGTTTATTAAATGTAATGCAATGATATTAAAACTATGGGCATTGAATGCTAATGTGCCATTTATGACAAATCATCACATAAGCGGGATTATGTTGCACGATGGAGAATTAGTGGAAAGGCAGCAACGGAAGTCATAGTGGATGTATCTTCACTTCCGTGTCAGTCTGACGTGAGATTGTAGCAGAAGTAAATGCTGACTGCAAACAAGGTGTTTCAGGCAGTGAATGAGCGGGGATAAGGTGGTGAGTTGGCTGGCTTGGACTTTGAGGTTTTTAGCTTAGCAGACTTTAAACATCTATGAAGCGATATGAACGATATATAACACACAATGTTGAAAATACATTAAAACAAGTCACGTGACCCTTCTGCTGCATCCGCCAGCAGAATCCATCCTTTCCATTAATAATGATCATTGTTTTATGAAAACATATGTGATTTAATGTTTTTGAAAGGTAGATTTGAGATCCTTCCCACGCAAGAAATTTTCCATTTCCAATTAAAATTGTATAAATGGTAAGAATGCACCACTCGTAGTCCATGGCACAGTGGGTATGGGTGCATTTGGTAAAACTAGGAATGTCGTGTGTGTCAGAGAAAAACAAGCTTTTGATCATTGAATAATAGATGCAGGCGATTCAGACAACGCTATTACACCGGCCTTAATCCGTCTCCTAATGACTGCTAGACGCTGTATTCATAGACCCTGCAGTGGAATGCCATCGTTTCGTTTCAGTTTTGCCAATACCTTTTCGTGGACAATAAGGTCAGAGTATCGATAAATAGCTTGCATTCCTCTAAAGCATATTTTGAAATTGACCTTCTTGTTCCTTTTCTTCAAAGCTTCATAATACTATGTTTGGGCGTCTACAGCTTTAACACCAACTGTCCACTACGACCACATTTAATTCACTTATTAACTAATTGTACTTTTCTTGTGCATTCATTACCAAGACCTAGATCTCAACCACACTGAACCCTAACGCAAAACGAGTCATTTTCAACCCAATACCCCGTGCATCATTGGTTATTAATGCTTGTTGTATTATTTCCTTATGGTTGGCATTGAAAGCACATACTCTTAACCTTCCATTTAAAGAGAAAAATCTCAATGCTGTGCTTGGGGTGATAAAATTCAAATTACAGTGAATTTACTAGAGTTGTTGGACAAACCAAAATGATGGTAAATCTCTCACACAGTATTACAGAGTATCTAGCAAGCATTAGGATATTTGTGTCAGTTTTCCATTCTTCCTGATTTTGGTGATGTTTGCCATGGTGTTCAAGGTGCCAATTTGTAACTGTTTTGTTAAGAATACAGATGCAAAGCTATGTTATAATTAATTTGCAATGACGAAGTAACTCTCATCAAATGCATCAAAACCACATTAGCTTTTTTCACCACTACAACATGAATGTTGAAAAAAACTTTTTTTTCTTGTAAGTACTGAATAGCAATGAGTTAAGTCTTGAATGCAAGAATGGGGAGAATACCTTGTGAACAAAAGTGCAAATAAGGTATAATACAAAAATAAGCAACAAATAATAAAATCAATGTCTAAATAAGAAGGACATAGCATCTTTTGGCACTCTTCATCAAAACAAGCTTCATTGCCACTCGTCCTAACTGTTGAAAACGCACTCCATGCATTCCACTTAGATGATTCATGTGCAGATTTAAACCGGCCTCCATGTTTCCTCTGACCCTCTCCCTGTAGATTGATTAAGAGTGGCGGATGTCCTGAAGCACCTATACGTCCTGACATTCAACCCATGGTCAAACGCCTAAAGCACTCCTCGCCCCAACACATTTACGGGAATTGTTAGCGAGTGCATTGATTATCTGTTCATTTGACAGTTAATCTGCTGTGTCTAGGGCCACAATTACCTTGTAGCACCCTCCCAAAATAAAAAAGAAAGAATGACGCTTGTTCTTTAAAATATTTCTCCATTGGCATGCGAGTCGGAGCCGGTGGCAGAACCACTGTATATATGTGTGTACTTGGGAGCAGGCCGACGGGTTTGGATGGCATGTGTGTGTTATCGGGCGGTGGCAGGGCTTTGGGTTGCAACGGAATTCCTGGAGGTCGAAGAATCCCATCCTGTGGATGGTTGGTGAGTCAGACCGGGACGGGGGGGGGGGGTGCACTCTGGGGTGGGAGCCAACAACACTGCCGGTTGCTGAAGTGTCTCCAGCCCAGGACACTGAATCCCTTATCGACCCCAGGGAAACCAGTCTGCGGCTGATCCCAACCACTGACCTCTCTGTGGAGGGCAGCAGAGAAAAGACACATCTACCCCACAGGGACGCGTAAGAACATCACAGGGAGGGGGAACACAAGTACAAACACACACATATGTACACACACACCCTGCCCCAATAAAAGATACAAAAGCTAAGTGAAGCTGAAGTTGAAAATAAATAAATACATAACGCAGAGGGAACATTTTGTTCTTATTTTTTATAATGTTGAAGTAAAATGTACAATATGAGATTAAATCCCAACACTTCCTGAAAGCAGACCTGGGAGTCTCCGCAGAGAAAACCCTTTTTTTCAACTTTCTGATTTTGACAACTTTCAACAACTTTTCATGTTTTACTAGTGCTGGTCTGGTAGGCCTTTAGGAGACACAGCATGATGTAATATAAACTAATTTTCTGAGTAAACATGCTAATTATGTTCAGACAGAATATGTGTATTATGTGTAATTAATTTTTGTTTTTCAATCCACACACACGCACGCACGCGCACACACACACACACACACACACACACACACACACACACACACACACACACACACACACACACACACACACACACCACAGCCTGTGTTCTGTGTTCTCTCTTAATTGGGGCATCTTGTTTTCACAATCACCAGCCCCTTGGTTGACAGTGTTTATCTGCATTACTTCTCCCTAGTTTGGGACAACACCAAGGAACAGAGAATAAATACTAACCTACCGCGGCATTAGCTGTTGTTGCTCGGTTCATTTTAAGGAACGATGAACAGAGATCCCTTGCTCGTTATTGCCGTGCTGCAGACTTAGCTTTGTAATAAAAATCTGTATGCTTATTTTTTTGTAATACAAAATTACAGCAGAAATGTGGTTCAGTAATTGTAGAGATAATATTGTCTTTCTCAGTATTTCTTCAAAAGTTGCTATGAACAAGGCGATGGTTTGTTCAAGAGATCTACTAATCTCTTCATGAATCAGTATGATGAACGGGCTCTGAATGTGAACTTGGGTGTATAACATCCAGCTTATATATCAGGTACCTCCCCTCCCCCCCCCCTTTCTTCCATCAGGGCTGTGGATGACTCATGTCTATAAAACCCATAATGAATGCGTGGGCACGTTCCAATGAGTATGTCAAAACGTATACATACAAGATAAATTCATATGCTCGGCAAATCTGAGACTTTGTTCAGGCCCAGCTTGCTGTATGTGCAAAACGCTGTAGACGGTTCAATACGGGGCTATGCCAAACAAGCAGAGAAACAAACACGGACTCACACATCGGGAGTGCAGTAAAAGGTACCATGAAGCCCAACCTTAAGTGTACCATTCCTTTTACCGCTGAGCCTGGCTCCTTTAAAAAAAGAACGAAAGAAAGAGAGTAACAGTTATGTCTGCCGCCGTATTTTTTAAGAATGCCAAGAGTTTCATTACAACATGGCCAGAGGCTTGTTCAACATGGCAACCGACAGCTTGCTTGTTTTATGGCCTTCAGCCAACAGCACAAAGCACGGAGAGTATGAATGAATAGGCTTTGTCCGGCCTTTTCATTGCTTTCTGCTTTATCACAAATATTTAATAATTTATCAATGCGAGCTGCCCCTCATCTCGTTGGTGTCATTACAGTGATGAATGGCGCATCACATGGCTTTCAGCACGCACGTGTACTGCAAATGTGACCTTGCGGCGCGATGTGACAGTCGTTGTAGCCGGTAGGCGTCAAAAGTGACGGCAACAGGTTCGAGCATTGAACAGAACCCAGTTAGGTGTTGGATTGTTTACTTTCCACATTAGTACATTGGCCTGATATAATTGAGTCCTGTCTTCTGATTGATTTTCTCTGTGAACCACACCAGGCTGAACTCTTCGGTACGGAGCGATGTTGCAGGCCACTGATGAAGAGCACGCAACAGCGAAGAAATAAGAATTAATAACCCAAAACAGATTTGAATTTAAAGTGTAAATACTATGTAAGAGTGTCAAGTATGGGAGGAAAGCGTGTTCTGGCTTGACTGTAGAACCTATACCTTAAGGTGGTTCAATATGGCGTGTAGCAGAAGGATCCATTCCATACTGAGGTAGATGGAGATCTAGAACACATGCACACAAGCGGAGATCCACAATGGCTCAATGCTTATTGTGCAGGAGAGAAAGGAAGCCTGTAAGCCTCTCATGTCACTGCAACTACTAGGGCCGAGGAACTCTTGTTTGGGAAATGACGGCGTGTATGTCTCCCCGAAGAAATGCCTTTCTACGAGTCTGTTAGGTTTTCTAAGGGGCAGGGAGGGGGAAGCAGGACATGTCAGACAGGGATAGATCAACAGAGAAACAAGGGGAGCGCTGGTGTTTCGCCCCGGGTATTTGTGCTCGCTAGCTTCCTCGCAGGCTCCGAGCATTGATTTGACAGTCAATGGTGAAGGAAGAATGCGGCTACGTTTAATGAATGATGGACAACAATGCAGTCTAAATTTGTCTTTAGGAGTACACTTTGTACGAAAGTATCACAGAAACTTTTTTCCTCTAGTCTTGCGGGAGAATATTTTTTGGTCTGTTTATTTTGCTTTCTTTTGCACATAAAAACAGCAAATTTGTCATGTATAAATAGATATGGAATCGCAGAAAGAAAATATTAAAAAAACAGAGTTGAGAAAAAAAGTAAATACAAGTGTCTAACAGTTTACTCTCTCCATCTGTGTTTATCGGAAATACATCTAACGCAACGTGTGATGTGACACACTGAAAAAGCTGCAGATAATTGCTTTTTTCAGATTCCTAGCGGGGTCTGGTCCGGAGCCAATGCTTTGGCAAACAGCTCCACAAGTACATAGTTTGGCTCCCCACCGGCTCTCTCCTGGCAGCCAAGATGTGTTTAAGTATCAGCCCGACTGCTTTAGGCACACTTGAACCATGCTCACTTCGCTCGCTATCAACACAGTGAAACCGCCAAATATCCCTCCCTGCTACGCAGATTTCTTTTCTTTTCGGTTTGTGATTACAGTAAAAATGTTTCGCTTAATATTTCCCTTTTCTCTCTCATCCTAAATGAGCATCGTTTGTGTTGAATCATTCATTAAGGACATCATTGTCTGGCGTGTTATTCTAATTGGCTGTGGCACAGTGGCCAGGCCGAGGCATACGGCGAGAGACACCTATTCAGCCCCCCCCGCCCCGAGGGATCAACAACACTCATAGTTACCGTGGTGACCGATGGCAGCCCGCCACATAAAGCTTATTTACTATGGCAGCTGTTCAATTCTGCAACACCTACTCTGCCTTTTCTCCTAATGGCGGCTTGTGGCCCGGGAGTGCGACTTGTTCCTTTTCTACCGTCACCCTCAGGTTATTTACATCTTTAAATCGACCCTCTATAAATCAGCTCATTTCATCCGTGTAAACCAAAATATACGAAATGATACAAAAAATTACGATGAAACAATGTACCAGATGAATGCTATAGAAAAATTAGGTTTCGAATGGGCCTTTATTCATAAAAAATTCATGAACAGGATATTTGTATATTATCTTATTTTTTGTCTTCCTGGTGCTTTTCAAACCACACTTGATCGTAGCTGACCTCTCACACTTTCGACACCTGGGTGACCCGACGTATCCTGGCCTTTCCTCTCTATAATAACCGCATAAACTCAATGTACGCAACCCACACTCACGTAGCGCTACGCTTCGCTGCGTGAACGACGTACCACAGCCTCCTCTGCTACGTGGAGTGCTGCGGCGGGCTGTGAACTCATAGAGCCAGCGTGGCGCCCACTGCAGGGGGCGGGGCGCCCCCCACCCCCACCTTCAAGGGGCTCGGCCTGGCTTTGTTTCCTGGAGCAGCATCGGGGGCCGGAGCCATCGCACCGGTACTCCAGCCAGCCTCATGTTCCTCGGTTGCCCGGGCTGGCTGTTACCGTGGCGACCAGGTTAAGCTCGGGTGAATGGGTGGGCGCCTGGTGATTCACGCGGCCGTAATGAGGCATGGAGCGGGAGGAAGTGGCCTGGGTTTTATTAGATCACAGTGTAGTTTAGAGACGGCGAGCGAGCAAACAGGATCCGTTCGCTCTGACCGAGAGAGAGAGAGAGAGAGAGAGAGAGAGAGAGAGAGAGAGAGAGAGGGAGAGAGGTAAGAAACAAGTCGGGAATGATGCTTATGCATTAACATCCTCAGGTATTGTCAGTAAGAGAAGTAAACAGGGGAAAGACGAACAGGAGTTGTTCTCTTGGACTTATGTGCAAACCTTTGCAGCTGACAGCTGGTGACAGAGCGTGGAACGGTTTATAATGAGCCCAGAATACGTGGCCATTCCTGCTCAAGCTCATATGCAAATGTAGAGAGTAATGAATAAATATTGCAATTAATATGGGATTTAGCCTTTGGTCAAACACATTCCACAGCTCACGGTGATGGCAGATGTGTACCCCCTGCACTCCACTGACTCCCCCTCAGCACCGGTCTGAGCAAACAGGGCCTTGCTTCAGGCAGATTGAGCTCAAGGCCCTGGCAGGATATTGGATTTTGAACAAGTCTAACAATTTGTGTTCCCTAAATAAAAGCCTGGGTCCAGCCTCCAAAAGGTATATGTGTCATTAAAACTGCATCTAGTTTGGCACGGAGTTAGAGGCCAAAGTTGATATAAATCAGCATCAATTATCTTCGGGCTGTTTGTTGTTTTATTCAGCTTTGCTCCATGCATTTGTGTGTGTGTGTGTGTGTGTGTGTGTGTGTGTGTGTGTGTGTGTGTGTGTGTGTGTGTGTGTGTGTGTGTGTGTGTGTGTGTGTGTGTGTGTGTGTGTGTGTGTGTGTGTGTGCGTGCGCGTGTGTGCTGTGCTTCTCTTTTCATGGCTGGCCCTCAGTCAACATGAATGACAATGTGATGTTCAAAGGAGAGTGTCGAGTTTGGAGCCAAAACATTGGTGTTGGTTATTCACCCGAAGTTGGATGAAAACAGACTACTGAACAGCTCTCCTTCGGACTGTGTGTCTGTCTACAGAAGCCCTCATTTTAGACAACCAGTGGACCCCTGAACCCCGCTGTCTGACACCTCACAGCTACACTGTATGTCAGCAAAACAAACAGAAACACCCCTTACTGTTTTAAAGAAGGAAAGTCTGTAACTGATTATTTCAATGGATGAAATGTGAATGGTATCCCATACAACACGCAATGCAGATATAAAAATAGCAATAATAATAACAAACCGCCCAGAGATGTCAGCTAAAGACAAATGCTAATGTTGCCATCCCAGAGGCCTGACTCGAAGAACCCCCCCAATTTCTTCAAGAACTACAATAAACTTAAATAGTGGTGCTTTACTAGTAGTGCTTTACTAGCAGCGGCAGGCAAACATAGCCCACCACCCCCATATCTGTTCCCGGTGGGACATTTCAGACATTAAAATTAATGACAGTGAAGCCAGATGGATATGGCTACAAGTGAGAACCAGTTTTATGAAGCTGAAAAACGCCATTTGATTCTGTCCACCTCCTTCCAACATAAAATGGCAGATACACCCGGCACTGCAGTATATTCCCTGCTGTTCTTATACATTTCAATTACTTTGTCTCTTTTTTTCTTTGGTCAATACAGGCCAATATCAGCCCTGTTTAAGAGGTGCATTTCAATTTCAAAAAAAGGGAAAGAAATCTCTCCAAATGTAGAATCAATATTAATGTGCAGACGTTTTTCCTGTGTTATGATACTGATTACATTTGGTCTTGTGTTTTATCCTTTCCACTAGACCAATAAACATGGAGTTGGCTTCACTGTAGTACCCTTGTGCAGGTCATTATCGGCTGTTGAAATGCCCATTGGAAGCAGCAGGATAAGAAGACACATAGTAAGGGGTAATGTTGCATGAGGATTATTTTGCTGGTTGTCATGGTTATTAATCCACTGTACTAGAGATTAATGTGGGGAGAAATGTCTTTGTCAAAAATGCAATATCGTTGTGCAATCCTGTCATACAATAAAAAAGATTTTACTTCCCCCTTCTTTAACATTCCATATATATATATATATATTTATATATATTTAAGCAATAGATCACGCCAGGCTGTGGTATGTGCTCATTATACCACTGTGGGCGTTGTCCGGCCCCGACACGCAGCGGAGGGCCGGCGACCCCCTTCACAGTGGTATAATGAGCACATGCCACTGACTGAAGTGATCTATTGCTTTTATACAACGGTTACTATTATGGCGAAACGAAAGTCATAGACACACTACATTTAAAAAGAAACCAAGAAAGTCAAAATAGCCGTTTAATTAAAGAATACAAAAAAGTAGTCCCTCCTGGCTGCCGCTATGCATCGACGGTCACTATGCAACACACTTTAACGGCAATTTATCCTATGGAGCAGTTCACTCGCCGTGTGCCTAAGCTTTCGTTAGTCTCTCCATCGCCTTGCACACTCCCGGAGTAACAACATTTACACGCTCTCCATCATCCAACATATGTTTTACTTTGTAACTGTTTCTACTTCCAGGCGCGGAGTGATATGCAAACTTTCACAAAATGATCGGGCGTCATTATACAACAGTTGGGAACCAATCAGATTGCTGGATTTAGGTCCCCCGTTGTATAAATATATATATATGATCACACTACAGCATTTTCACCAGAGGGGAATTCAGGAATTCATAATACCTCTTTGGAGATCCGTAGAGTAGCATGTAAACTGTTTATGTGAAGGTGTATTATATATCTGTTAAATGGAACGATGGCTAACAACAAGCAGAGTTAGGGCCTCCATTATCTATGAAAGTATTCCACGTAAAATAGATGAAAATATGGTTTGTAAGAGTGCTTTTACCAATATTAAGTATTTGTAGAATACTTAATATTTTAATCAGTGTATCCGGTGCTATTGTGTCATGAATCCATCTGGCTGGACCATCTCGCTGATTTTGGGCTACATAAGCTGCATTATAAATACATAATAATATTTATAATGCAGCTTAACACATAATAAATACACTGCCTCAATAGAGGTCTCCAGATACACAGAAGCCCTTCACTCGGAACAATGAGGCCGGTTGATGGCATTGCAATTCTGCAGATTTGAATCAAGCAGAAGAACAAAATGAATAGCCAGGGATCCACTTGGATCAGACGGGACCAAACCTGACCAGACGATGTCAAAATTAAAGAGGATTGGCCATTTTGTCCTGAATGAAACAACGATGTCTCCCAGCAAATCTCTCAATCCACTGCCGGCAATGACTATTAGTGCTGGCGCCATCACACGGATAAAGGCTCAGGGTCACCTTTAATGTTGTGCAACAAAAGACAATCCGTGAAGGTCCAGCCGTCGATTTAAGTCATTTCAGCGACCATAGACCCCGCAGACGCTAGGAGAAATCATTTTTATGTCTGTAAGCTCGACCTGATTGAATTCCTTTGCGTATCAGTGAATGGATCAAGTCAGAAAAGGGGACCAGATTTGGGCTTGTGATAAACTGTAGCCTCTGCTGAGCCAAGGATTTGCAGGCGGCTGTGCTGGTGAAATCCACTTGTCTGCCGTGGCACTAGTGCTGATGGCGATGATGGTGGTGGAGGTGATTATGACTGGGTGGTTAGGATGGTGATGGGGTTGTTGATGATTATGACCGGGTGGTCAGGATGGTGGTGGTGATGCTAGTGGACTGTCTCTTTAACCAATGAGATGTTACCTCCGTGTCCAAATTACCCTGCCAAGGTCGTACTCCAATTGGTGTCAATCTTGTTGAGCAAGTGACTCTGAAAGTGAAACTACATGAGAATGCTAAACCGTGTGTGATTGAAGATGTTGAACATGGTGGAGGCCTGTGCAGAGAGCGTACATAGTATGGATCCCCCCCCAATCATAGGTAAATCGTCTTGCTGGCCGAAAGACGAAAGCTCAGACTCCCTGAGTCCCTGACTACTGCAGCTTTGATCGTAGTATGGTCCAATGCCTGGAGATTCTACTACATTTAACACTATTAGATTGTTAATGTTGATATTCAACACTGAATTTTTCTAAATATCGTTTATGGGACATTTTCTGATGTGGAACCTTTTAAAAAGACTAATCTGAATCTAATAAATCAGTTCTATTTTCAGCAAGCAAGCTACGTTAAATTATTATAAAAAAAATAGGCGAATATTGAACATCCAACTGAATTTCCTGCGGTTAGAAAGAGATCAATGGCAAAACCAAACCTATTGAATATAATTGTGTGTGTTCTGTCTTCCTGAACGCAACAAAATGACGGCGTGTCAGTTCGTACTTGGCTTTTGAATGGACAAGATGACCAAGAATCTGAATGTTGGCAAGTTTACTATACAGGCCCCTAAAACAGATCAGACTTCTTAGGGTCAAGCAAGAATTCACTTAAAAAATCTAAAATTTGTTTAACGTGAATTGAGTTGTAATTTCAGGTTATTTTATTTTTGGTTTTAGGTTGTGTCCTGTGAATAGACTGATATAATGTGATAAACTTTAGAATTAGGCTAAGTACGCTGGGATTTTATATGCCTTTTCTCTATAATTTCACTTTGCACATGTTGTATACTAACACATCTTAGTGTTGCCTCACTTGGTGCTTCATTCAGTCTCTCTCATTTATTTTCTTCTGGCTCTTGATCATTTTAAGCTTCCAGCCAGAACCGCTGGTTCTAAACTTTACGTAACAAATAAGCACAGATCAGATAATGTTAAACATTAGATTATCTTCAATGACCTTACTAATAATACAAAACGATGGAACTCTAAAATGGTACAGTGTAAGCTTTTAGTTTCACACCTTATTTTCGTCCTAAACTAAAGCAGTGTTGCTGAGCTACTCAAAAACATGAACCCATAAACTACATAAATCGTTGGCCTATTTTACCACTTATAGAGAAACAGGCAAGTAGGTTGGGACCAACAGCAGTTATTAAGCATAGAAAAGGAAGAGCGCAGTCACCTAAACTACATCTGTGAAAGTCTGCACTTAATATTATTATAATATTCTTTAAGAAATGACTGCGCTGTCCACAAAACAACAGTTAATGTCAAAACAAGATCAATTAATGCACTAAGGAGATGAATGAATGTCTTAATCAGGGGAAGTTAAAGTATAAATGTTTTGTTTTGTGTGGTAAAAATGTTAATTTTTATGATGACGGCTATGACAAAATGCCCCCAAATACCCCTTCCCCTCAGCCATGAAAGACGTGAGGATCTGTGGGTGGGGGCCATGGAGAGCCTGCTTAGCTGAATCTCTTGGGAGGGTGCAGATGTTATCACATGGAGGGAAATCTTTACCCCGGAAAACCCCTTGGATGTTTGAGAAGCATTGATGTTTGAGGAGCCGACCGGGCCACTCTTCAGCCTGGAAGGGGGGGATCTTCTATGTGTCACAATGCGTTTCATCTGTGAGGCGGCGTTGATGTAGCATGCAGACATGGGGAAAGGTGACTGCTTTGGGAGCAGTAGTAGTAGTTGTAGTATGAGAGATAGAGTGAAAAATGTTTTTTCTTTAGTCTATAATCCTTTTTGGAATTTCCTGTTTGTTTCGTGTGATCTTACAACACATCAAATGCATTACGGTGAGTGACCACATTGTGTCCTAATTTCCTCAAAAGTGAATGAGTTTCTCTCTGTGTAATCCATACAAGGTGCACCACAAACCACTGCATAACATTTATTATGTTGTATATGCTGTAAATCTGTGCACAGGAGACAGAGTTTGGTACAAACCCATGGTTTCCCGTCTTGGACATAACAGTGAAATAACCCCTAACCTTTATTGGCACCGTTTAAACCCTTCACTGCTCCTACTGATGGTGGAAGGGCAATAACTGTCCAAAGATTTACAGCGACAACCCAATACTGTGTCCATTCCTGCTCTCGCCATGTCACCCCATATATCTAGGTGCAACAAAAGGGAAGATGGATAGAAATTGACTTGAATGGTTTTTATTTGGAGTTTAATCTAAAGCATTGTGGCCTTTTATTATGATGCTGAAATTGAGCTTTGCACCGCTGATAACATTACATTGAGCGGCCACATTGGATAAATAAATACAATGCAATATAAATATAACTAAAGGTTATTTAAGGTATATTAGGTTAGTTAATTTCGACAGTATTTTGATGTATGGACCATCCAGTGTTTATTGTTATGTTTGCGTTGGCTCATAAAAGTAAAGGCTGTGCAGGCAACCACATGACACATTGTGATCAGATGCATGCATATCAAATAAGTTGTTCAGAAGAAAATGGAAATAAAAGAATAGTTAATGAGGCAAAATCAGGGTCTACTTTACTGTCTTTTCAAAACGAGTTGGAAAGTTGGACTTAACAGGTATTAGATAATGCTAATAGGCCATGGTCTTTAACGTTTCGTTAATTTGCATGCTGAAAATGTCATGTAGACTGCCTCGTAAGATACCATTATGTTCAATCACTGCTCAGGTAATTGTAGCATAACAAGGATGACCTATACTCTCCTTGGCATTTGGAAACATTATGTTTTGACAAAAAATATAAATATTTAAATTGCTTTAAACTATTATTGACAAGGTGCTCTGCAACTCCCGTTAGCCAAGCGTATGAATCATGGTTATGTTCTGCCAAATAGTATAATATAATAAGTTTTATTTTTCCTTCGAGGAGACTTGAGTTAGTTGTAAATAAGTCGTATAGGTGACCAGGCAACGGTTAGTTATTCATGAACAACATAAAAGCCATGCACTAAAAAGGGCACTCATTATCAGCCAATGTTCTGGGTGAATTCACTCTTCAACCCTGGAACCGAATAAAATGGAACATAATAATAACAAGCAGCGAATATCAGCAGTACAGTACAACGGTCAGACATAAGGAAGAATTATGTATATTACAAATATTATTCTCATAATCCTCAATAAAGCAGGGATATGTTGTGAATATCAGCGACCAGCGGTGGTTGTTTAAGGCCCCGTCGATGCTGTGCTTGCTAAATTTATTATTTTCTTCCGTCCACACGGCATTTTGAGCACCGGTTTGGAACACGCTGTCGCTCCACATAAAGCGTGTTTCTGCCATCTTCTGTCATCGTTCTGCGCCCAGACCACTTTAGCCCAGCAGCCTCTGGATCGATGTCTGGGTCACGTGACGGTTATACGTCGCCCTTTTCAGCCTGAGACAAGGGGCCAGAGCCATGTGTTCTCACCTGTTGATGGATATGACCCCCAGGTGACCCCTCACGACCCCCCCCCCCCCCCGACACTGAGGCCTGACCATAGTTAAGGTTCTCAATCCCACCACCCATCACAGGTTGTTCTCATGTCACTTACTGTTGTCATCGACAACAACAGTGATGGTAGAAAACATGTGTCTTTCAAGCCACAGTAGAAATACATTTTCTTCCAGTTGTTTGGCAGCACATCACATCCAAAAACACATCCGTGCACACAAATTATAATTGAGTGTGTCGTATTTCTCTGCACAGCAATAATCAAGCATGTGAGGAGAAAATTATTCATTGAGCACGCACTTAAGTCAGCTATGGCCATTCTATCCCTAAATGTTATTGGTTACTCTAAAAAATCGAATTGGTTACTCTAACCAATCACTTTTAGGCGTTCATTTCTCTGATTCCCGAGAAATCGCTGTGGAAACTCTTCATGTACGGAGCATTTACATCTTTCTATCTAATTTTACTATTATCTATGAACACATCTATACAATACAGAAATAGTACTGATTCATTCGACTTTATCATATGATGGCTGTATTATTGTTAGGCAAAATAACTATGTTACATAAGCCGCAGCGAGGCAATGCAGTATTTCTTACCTTTTCAGCTACTTTTATAATTCCTGCTCTGTTGATGTTCTGTACTCTAGCACTGCTAATCTTCAAGGCCGGATATGGTTCACTGCGCCTGATCATCCTGCCTTATTCATGACACGCATACTTATATTTTTGTTAACAACTGCGAGCTGTCTGAGGTGAAACGCTGTGCCTCACATTTCTCCAAAGCGTGTTCGAGACGTCAGCTCAGGAGCAGACTCTTAGTTAAATGTGAGCTGGGGTACGTGAAGTACATTGAGAAACCGGCCAAGCACCTCAAGAGGTATTTGGACTTTTCCAGTAGCATCAAACCAATTACATTCAGGCATACACTGGCCATGAAGGGCTCCACCCACTAAAGTACCAAAAAGAGTACCACAGCACAAAGTGAAAAATATCAGGAAAACACTTTGAGAGCACCAGGGCAAAGAAAGCATTTGTGCGTACGGGGCCTGAGTTGTGTGCTGCTTCACTTCATGTGTGCGCTCAATGATGATTCGCTCCTTCCAGGCCTCATTATCGCCCTCTTAATCAGAAGAACGCTCAGCGTTGGTGCAGTAAAGGTGATGCCGCTCGCGCATTCAGTTTAGCTCACAAATTTTGGCAGTGATACGCCACCCTACAACTGTAGCGTGGCGTATCACTGCCAAAGGTTGTGTGTATGTGTTTGTGAGCGTGTGTGTGTGTTTGTGTATGGGTCAAGCCTGCGTGTTTGCATGCATGTGTGTGTGTGTGTGCGCAGTGCACGGTTGATTCATCTTAACCCATGGACTAAAAAGCAAAACATATTTTGCATAGACTGAATCCAAAGACAAGGCAAGCCTAATTACAAGTATTGACTGGATACAACAAATATCTTCAAAATAAGCCAGGGCAACAACAGCCATCTGCATGCTTAACAGAAACCTGTATAGATTAATCCATGCAACAACCCCTGGTTAAAACGGACTGCATTACAAACGGAAATAACATGGCAGAAATTCATGTTTCCCTCTAATGGATAGCAAACAGAACGCATTTTACGCCGAGCTCCTCTGTGATAAATCCAGGCTGCACGGGGGAGTTCAATCCAGCTCAAATGAATTGCTATGGGCCTTGAATCAAAGCAGCGGCCTCAGAGAGAAGAGAGATGGTTCTTTGCTGAGCTGCTGAGATGACCAGACTGGCATCGAGAGAGCAGAGCACAAGGGGCTCTGGGAGAGAGAGAGAGAGAGAGAGAGAGAGAGAGAGAGAGAGAGAGAGAGAGAGAGAGAGAGAGAGAGAGAGAGAGAGAGAGAGAGAGAGAGAGAGAGAGAGAAAAACAGAATTCAACACAAAGAGAAATAAACACAAAAAAAAGTGACATTGAGAGAGCACCAGCAGAACTATAGCAACAACAGTCTCTTTATGTGTCTCTGGGTTTCATCTCAGAGTCCTCCTTTATGCGGTCACACAACACCAGCTTCAGCAGACCATCTGCGGAGCCAGAATGAGGCTTTTCAGAAATGTTAAAATAAATTAAATAGAAACTGCGTTGCAAATTGTTGTTGTTTTTTTGCTAAACCAGTCACATAATCCAACATTTGTTCAGATGTATTCATTTCTGCTGCTTTGATCCCGTCCACCATGTGGTGAAGCAGAGGCAGCTTTGTTTAGGAGCGCTCAGAAGGTCAAGTCACATAAGTCTGGCCTTTCAAATCCAACGCCAATCATTAATCACATACCCCCGTGGAATTAGGATTCTATTTTTCTTTTTTTTGCTGGGGGTGAAGTGATGTCCCCTCCACCCTCTAACGTACGTTTCCAGTCAGAAAAGTATATAACCAGAGGCAGACCGTGCATAGTACTTTAACTCTATGCGTTCTACTCCCATGTTCTGTTGTTCATTCCCCCTCCCGCACAGGTTTCTGGAAACCAGAAGATGAATTGACGTAGGCGGTGCTGAAACAGCGGTGGACGGGGAACATCGCGGCCGCGGTTGAGGAAAAAGCTAATCAAACGATATCTCTGCCGCGTTTAAAGTCAACATATTTTCCTCCTCCTCCGAGTAATACAAGCATCTCAGATAACCTAGATGAATCATTCATAGACAGAGCTATTTAGCACCGAGGCCTCTACAGCTCTGTCTCTCTCTCCTCTATTCCTCTGGATTCAGAGTCAAAGGCCTCATTGCCACGGACAACATAGGTTTATGCTGGCCTAAAAGTTAATAAATAAGATGCAGCATAAGAAACTAAAGAATAATTAAGCACGGACATATTACACACATTCTCAAATTACATAAACATTTTGCAAATCATCTCTCCCTCTCCACAGGGGTCAAAGCATTGGAGTAAAAACAGGGCATTCAACTAAATAATTTACATATAATTTTCCACATTAACAGGCCCTTATTTCCCTTTTTTTAAACATCTGTTTCATGAAGCTTGTTTCACTTATAACTAAATCGATAAAACACACACACACACACACACACACACACACACACACACACACACACACACACACACACACACACACACACACACACACACACTGACACACACCTTAAACCCCACACCGGGGGGGAGCCCTGCATGTTATCTTGGAATTAACAGGAGCGGAAACCGAGAACAAGGACAGCTCCGGGAGAAGCCGCCCGCTGCCAGCCGGGGACTTTGACCCGGGCCGCCGTGACAGGCGGTCGCTGGCCGGCACCACGGTCAAGCTGCAGCCCGCCAGCTGGGTCGTCGGGCGGTGGAGTGGGTCGGGGGGTCGGAGAAGGGCCCTGTCGTGCTTCGGACACCCCCGTCCTCCCTGACGCACCCCCCCCGCTCCCAAAGGACCCGCGTCACCACACAGCCCCCCCCCCCCACCCACCCGCCCGTTCCAGCCCTGTCAGGAGGAAGTACAGCGCCGTGGCGGAGCACCACTCTGACATGAGCCACGCCCCCCCCTCCCCTCCAGCCTGTGTGCCCCCACCTCTCTCTCTCTCTCTCTCTCTCTCTCTCTCTCTCTCTCTCTCTCTCTCTCTCTCTCTCTCTCTCTCTCTCTCTCTCTCTCTCTCTCTCTCTCGCTCTCTCTCTCTGGCCTGAAATGAGAGTGACGGCGGGGGCCCTGGCTGGAGGGCACCCCCCACAGAGAGGGACTGGTCATTTCCCTCCCCTTCTGTACCGCCATCGCCCCTCCCTCCAGCCTTCCTCCACCCTTCCTCCACCCTCCCACCACCCTCCCTCCACCCTCCCACCAGCCTTCCTCCACCCTTCCTCCACCCTCCCAACACCCTCCCTACACCCTCCCACCACCCTTCCTCCACCCTCCCACCACCCTCCCACCACCCTCCCTCCACCCTCCCACCACCCTCCCTCCACTCTTCCTCCACCCGTCCTCTAGCCTTCCTCCACCCTCCCAACACCCTCCCAACACCCTCCCTCCACCCTCCCACCACCCTTCCTCCACCCTCCCACCACCCTCCCACCACCCTCCCTCCACTCTTCCTCCACCCGTCCTCTAGCCTTCCTCCACCCTCCCTCCACCCTCCCACCAC
>NC_079421.1:6934689-6964689 GCF_026213295.1 Gadus chalcogrammus | reverse complement strand
ACCTCTCACAATATTTTCATGGAGAAATAGAAGTGAACATTCTCTGGAAGGGAAGGAGAAACAAAATGTGACAAGGCATTAGAACACATATACGACTTTGATCGTCACGAGAACATGTGCCCGTGGCCATGTCGGTTTTACTCTCTACGCATGTCTCCCTCTCTCCCTCCCTCTCTCTCTCTCTCCCTCCCTCTCTCCCTCCCTCCCTCTCTCCCACTCTCCCTCCCTCTCTCCCTCCCGCTCTCCCTCCCTCCCTCTCTCTCTCTCTCCCTCTCTCCCTCTCTCTCCCCCTCTCAATAGACAACATCACATCACCGACAGGGCTCAGCTTTTTTTCTGTTTCTTTTCCAAGCATAGTTAAGGTGGGTAATTGGATAACACTGGTTTATCCTCAGCAAGCACTTTGTATGAGCAATCCAATTTCACATCCCCCCCCTGAAAACCAAAGCCATTATTCTTTGCAAAAGGTTGATACTCCTGTCAACCCTCGCGTGGAAGCGCAGCACAAGGTTTCTCCTTAAATCCTATCAGTGTCTAACCTTGTTACCAGCCAATCTGTAGTATTGTGCTATAATTCCATATTCTGCCCTGTCCTCACCGTGGCACCGCCATTTGAAAAGATTAAGCACTAGCTGGCGCTTTGTTGACAATCGCGCCTCGGCCGCTATTTGCTTTCCCTGTGTGTTTGTGTGTGGTGTGTGTGTATGTGTCTGTGTATGTGTTTCAGTGTGTGTGTGTGTGTGTGTGTGTGTGTGTGTGTGTGTGTGTGTTTGTGTGTGTGTGTGTTTGTGTGTGTGTGTGTGCACAGTGGCACATGTTCAAACCGACATATCAACTGAATATTTTTACTCTTTGAAGCGACTGGTCTTGATCAAGATATTTTCATTTCATTTCATGACAACGATTAAAGGTGAACGTCCTCTTAGGCGGTTTACCAACTACTGACATATCATATAAATATATTTTAATTGATCCAAATGTAAGTGTCCAGTGTAGGCCAGTGTGTCTTATGCATGTCGTCACACAGCCTCAGTGACGGGCTCCTCTCTAAACGTTGTGGAGAGCTATTTAACCAGCTGCTTACATTAAAGGTGACTGTATTTAAGTCAATATTGAATATGCTGTCTCTCGACAACAGAGCTAGGAGGAATACGAAACAGCCCTAATTAGCGAGGCTGATTTCACCCCACATAACGAGTCACTCGGCATGGGTCTCGCCAAGCTGCTTATGTGTGTCATTTGCAAAGTTATTTTTTTCAACTTATTAACTTAAAAACTAAAGAAAATGTTTCAGCTTGATTGGATGATTGATAACACTTTTACAATGTTGCCCTACCTGTTTATATTATGTGTGTGTGTGTGTGCGTGCGTGCGTGCGTGCGTGCGTGCGTGCGTGCGTGCGTGCGTGCGTGCGTGCGTGCGTGCGTGCGTGCGTGCGTGCGTGCGTGCGTGCGTGCGTGCGTGCGTGCGTGCGTGCGTGCGTGCGTGTGTCCAGGTGTATCCAGTTATTTTTCTGCACTGGCAGATGATGAATGGCTTGATGTTGATGGGGTACATGATGGTGAACATATGTCTCTGTGGTTCTGTGATCTCTCAACGCATATTTGTGCTGCTGTATAAGAGCTAAAATTATATTCTGTTGGAATGTGTGTATGTGTGTGTTTGTATGTGTCTAAGTGTGTATGTGTATGTGTGTATGTGTGCGTCTGTTGTCAGGTATGGAGAGCCTAGGCCAGAAGCTGTCAAGGTTCTGCTCATAGAGCTGAGCCTTATAGATTGGTTCCTTATGGATCGGTTCCTATAGAAAAGTGACTCATGTCAAAGAGGAATGGCGAGTGAATGGCGCTTAGAAGCACACAAACAACACCGCCGAGGGAAAAAAAGAGAAGCTAACTCAGCTGGAGGTGGGAAGGAATAAATTCTTTGACAGCAAGCTTTTAGTTAGTGTTCTTTGTAGTGTTCTGTTCACCCGGTGTTCTGTCCTGAATAAACACTACCTCCATGCCAATCCCCTGTGAGCCGGTGATTCACAAGCCCGCGCCTCGTGTGATTTAACCTAGTCCTTGGAAATGAAAGCAAGTCATATTGCAATGGACGTTGAGGACACAGTGAAAGAGACCATGTTTAATCCATGTACTGAACATAGGCCCTAGGCCCAAGGTCAGCAGCGCTGTAATGCAATATTTATATGCATATTTATGAGGGAGCAAGAGGCCGCCATGAATATTGGATGCCTGTAGCTTTGCATGGCAGTATGTGGAAGATTAGAAGTACTTTATTAGGACATCTTTCAAAATGTTCACTTGGTTTGTTTTTCGGCGATGCTCATTGAAGTTTTGAAACAGTTCTTAACAAGCATGTGATTCCCCTCTGATGGGCACTTTGATTTTTGTGTTGACTTCAAAATCACCACGAACATCGACTTCTGCTTTTGTACCTCTTCTAAACTCACATTCCCTGCTCTCAGGTGGAGCCACTTTTAAAGAATCCTGCCAATAGACTTTTGTTTATTTGTCTTACATTTAAACATACCTCAACCTCCCTTAACCTTCCTCTAAGGAACACGTCTGAATGTGTCACTAAGTATTCGCAGGCGGGCCGGATCAGCACTACTGATAGTGACAGCGATGTGCTTGATCTAAACCTCCAGACCACACAGCCCCTCCCACTGGGTCCACCGCCGCCAATCAAACCCTGAACCGTCCAAAGAACCTCCTTTGCTTTCCATGTTGTCCCGCCCTAACATGATCATCATTTTCCTCTGATTATCAAAGCAACCCAACGTCGCTCAAGAACATTATTTGGCACAGTGTCTCAGCCCCCATCTCCCCCCTCCTATTGGTGGAACCGGCGCAGGTATAAATAGCGACTCGGCGTAGAACAAACAGTAGAGGTCGGCAGGGGGGGTCAGGGCTTCCCCGAGGGCCCCCCTCTCCTCCGCCAGCCCCCTGCCGCGCCTCGCCGCGTGGGCCCGGGCATTCCAGACGTGCGGTTTGGTTTCATCCAGCGGGCGCGGACTAAACATGCAAGGAACGGAGAGCGCTGAAGGAGTTCGAAGAACTTGTGAAGGAAGTGGCGTAACCATGGCGACCCCGACGCGGTTCAGGGGAGATCGGAGACATCTGTGTCCCTCCGAGATTTGAATACGAGTTGTTAGGCCTTTTATTTTTAGAGCCAGCGCTCCCAGCGGGGGCTGGAGAGTGTGTAACGCCGTGTTTGTGTGTACCTGCAGCAAAATAATAACTCACTGTCAGGAAGTAGCACTCGTCCAGCTCTCTGCTCGCCTGAATAATCTGCGCACCTAAAGGTTTTCCTCTGTAGCCCACCACCCTCTGATTGGGCAGATGAGCTCTCTCTCTCTCTCTCTCTCTCTCTCTCTCTCTCTCTCTCTCTCTCTCTCTCTCCCTCTCTCTCTCTCTCTCTGTCTGTCTGTCTGTCTGTCTGTCTGTCTGTCTGTCTGTCTGTCTGTCTGTCTGTCTGTCTGTCTGTCTGTCTGTCTGTCTGTGTCTGTGTCTGTGTCTCTCTCTCTCTCTCTCTCTCTCTCTCTCTCTCTCTCTCTCAGGGGACTTATTATAGTGTTGGCGAGCGTTCAGGAAATGAATGTGTTTTCAGAAGAACACAGCAGCACTGATATGTTTATGAGTAGCAGTCACCCAACACGCTCCGTAAAACAAACATCCCCTTATTTGCTGGCCATGCATTTTGCTAGGATTCTTTGTTTTTCCCGGGGCCCACTCAGGTGTGTTCTTGTATGCCAACGCATTGTTGGACCGAATCAAAGTGTTACTCGTGGAATTACGATTTATTGCCCACTCATCAGGCGGCCGTTTGTTCCCGGTGAGTGGAGTTGTGATCAGTGGCGTGTGGCTGCTGTTTGACTTAGTTGTCCTCCATTGATGTAAAGTGTTACTGACAGTTCTGGCCTAGTACCTCAACACGTCTTCAGTGGCTGCTACGTTTGTATTTTCCCTCATCGTGCTCTATGCTCTTCGCTTTGGTAGCATTGTTCTTTTAAGGACGTCTCCGTGACACGTGTGGCACGTCTATACCAAAGCGTAGCGTACACTCTCCTCCAATTAGCATCAAGCAAAGCTGGAGTCTTTTTCATATCTGATGAAAACTCAGGGTGGTTACCAATTAGTCTGCTGGTAATTATCTCCTTCTCCTTTGATCTCCACTATGACTGCTCTGTCAGATGCACTCACTTATTCATCTCCTATGCTCGCACTCTTCTGAGATTGCATACAGATTGAAGCACATAGAGAATATGCCAGGCTTCAGAGGCAGACTTGAGCACAAACGCCACTGTGGCACGCACTTCTCTCTGGCTTTACCTGCGGCCCCCTGCACGCCCCCGGTGTGTTTGGGCAGAGGGGGGGAAGCCAGAGAGACTGATGGCGACTTTTAAACATTACCTTTGATCTGGGAAGCAATCGAATGTGTCTCTCGTTGAACAATGTATACTACAGATTAAGAGAATCTTGGCTTGGTTATTTACTTGGTTGTTATGGTTGGGGAATCAATAAAATATGTAAAATCTTTTAAAACAATGAATGTTCAGAGATGTTTTTTCGTGAATGTGGTATTTTTTTTATCCTCATTGGATTTGCCTTTCTGTGTGCCTCTGGTTGTTCACGTTACAGCGACGCTGTCTCCCATTGCTGGTGAATCCCACAGCATTAATCCACAGAGGTTCTATACATGTGTTTCACCTGAGTCCCAGATCCCCCTGAGGTTCTACCTACGAAGAGAAAAAAAACATCAAAAGAGCCGAATACTTAGAAGATTGACGAGACGCACGGCACAGCCATCTTTGTCGGCCGATAATATTCTCAGTTCTTCCTCTGTGAAGTGGACACTAAGTTGAATCTGCATGACTACCAGGATTAGCATTAGTGTCAACCACAGAGACAACCTAGACAAGCGTCACAAGGCAACGCAAAAAAAAGGCCCCATTGCATGCATGGGCAAGAGAAAAAAGCTGCTGGCTTTTGTGCTGCCGCTTTACAGAAGCACTTTGGCAGCCATGAATTTGCGTTGAGTTTGAAGAAGCTTACGTTGATAGGACAAAACAGTGCGCTCTGTTCACACCGATATCATAACACGTTTTGCAGTTTGGCTTTTTGAAATATACAGTATGTGTTCCGCATGCCTAGTGCTGGCAAGATGCCTGGATGTTCTCAATTACCCTCACTAGGGTAGAACCAAACCACGTACCGGGAATTCTATGTGGATTATGAACTGGATGGTTGATATTAAAACAAAATCTTGTATGCCGCATGAATCGCTGAACCGCTTTTGATAGATTTACAAACAGAACATGAATGGAGTGTGGAGAATGAGAGAGAAGAGGATGTGAACATCGGGAGCGTAATATCGTAATGGCAGCGCTCGCACGCAGTTTGCAGTGAGATGTTTGGTGTTTCATTCTGAAGGTCCTCCAGCCTTTTCACGGCAGAATGCGATGGTAAACGGCGTGGCAGCGCACGGACCCCACGAACACTTCACAAACGGCACAAAATGGTGGACTTAAATTCCGCTTAAAGCATCAACTGTTTTTTCCCCAAAAAATTTATGGAATGGATTTTAGTCTGGATCAGAGAAGAGAAGTGGAGAAAAATAGCACTTGAGACTAATTATAACTCATCATCCAATGTAAAATAATTGATTCCCAAATAAGTTTATATTAAAAAGCATTCATAAGGCTGAATATTATATTAAGACTAGTGCTGTCAGTTAAACGCGTTATTAACGGCGTTAATGCAAACCAATTTTAACGGCGTTAATTATTATTATTATTTTTTTTTTTTTTCTTTGGCTCAAAACAAAGAAGCAGTAGCCTGACTGCAATGTTCAAGGCAGTATGTTTGTATGTTCATCGTTTAATTGCACTATAGGTTTTTTTTTTGTATCGTCCTGTTTTGATCAGTATGCCAATGTTGTTATCAATAAAAAAACATTTGCACAAGGCAAGCCGATGCACTTCTCCATGTTGATAAGAGAATTAAAATGAGAAGAATTAATGGGACAAAGAAATCAAGGGATATTTAGCATAGAAAAAAAATTGCAATTCGTGAGTTAACTATGACATTAATGTGATTAATCGCGATTAAATATTTTAATCGCTTGACAGCACTAATTAAGACAGAATTACATTTTTAATTGATTCGATGGAAACAATGAGGCTGTCAATGAAAAGTTTTCAATTAACATTTTAATTGAACCAACGTTTTCCTACACAGAAATAATGATTCTCTAATGATTCTTTAGACAATTGAATCTATGCTCAAGGAGTTTGACCTGTCCAAAGACAACAGCCTGTCACCTGTGATTCCTCATCTCTTGGTGATGTTAACACTTGTGTTTTTTGGTTCGGCTTTTACTTTCATTATAATCGAACACTGCTCTGTTTTGGGGTCGGGTTGTACCCACACGAATACTAAACGACTGATGCATTTACATCTTCAACCTCGATCTCTCTGTTATGTTTTATGGGACCACTAGCTAATTTGACACCATTTACGTACCGCATACCTTTTTTCTAGCCCGCCAATGTCTAAGATATTAAAATAAGCCGACTCAACATACGCCCTCCTGAGGGAGAGAGAGAGCGAGGGCGAGAGCGAGAGAGAGAGCAATGGAAGCTAATTACTGGCGTTCCAGCATCTGCAGGCCGGCACAAGGCACTGTGGGCTTTAATGCCTCTGTCACTTCCCATCCAGTCAATTGGATTGGATGTTTCCCAAGAACAACCTCCAGCCCTCCGACTCAGCCTCCCCCTCGCCAAGCACAAAGAGAAGGAAAAGGGAGGGAAACAGGTCACGGTGAGTTCGCAGGAATGGAGTGATTGTAATTATTGGGGGTTCCAATTGGTGCAGAATGCTTAACGCCCCGATGCGGTGGAGGGGGTGATGGTGGTGAGTGTGGTGGGCGGAGGGGTGGGGCAGAGGTGGTGAGTGTGGGGGTGGGGTAGTGATGGTGAGTGAGGTGAAGGGCCTGTGGGGGCAGGTGGGCGGGTGCTGGTGGTGAGTGTGGTGGGGGTGGGGTGACGGTGCTGAGTATGGGGGTGCAGGTGGAGGGGGTGGGTGTTGGGAGGAGGGGATGGGGGGATGGGGGAGGTCTGACCCCCCCCCCCCCCCCCCCCAGCAAAACCATGATATAAGGAGTGAGAGTGGCTCTTCATCGCTATGCATTGCAGTCTCATAAGCCGTGTCTGTAAGCCGCGGCGGCGGCGATGCAAAGAGAGGATCAGATCGGGGGGTTGGGGGGGGGGGGGGGGGGGGTGATAGGGCAGAAATCAGCCGTCCAGAGCCGGAGGATTAGAGGAGGAGAGGGGGGGAGGGGGCTGTTGTATCAATCTGGATCAGGAGAATAATGTAATTGTGTATTGACTTGATAAATCACGATGACACCCTAAAACCGTCTAACACAATGATGTGCATTAGTGCTGGAGGGGGGCGTGGCGCTCTGTGAGACTGTGTCGTGGCTGATCTGGTTAGTGTGCGATCGCTTACGAGGGGACGGAGCGCGGTTTTGTAGCAGAGTGCTCCGCTGAGCCCCGGCCCGCCTTGGACAGCAGCCGCCACCTCTAATGGAGGTTCAAGTAGTAATTAAAGAACCTCTTTTAGGACTCCAATGTGTTCTTAACCCAAGAAAGAGAATGAAGGCCACTGGAATTACACCAAATTTGGGTTAGCACGTCGGAACCCGACCCAGACTAGCAGCGCTCATTAGCAAAGAATGAAACCGCTAATCGTGGAGATATGCACTCAAAATAAACTTCTTTCTTTGTTTTTCTCCCGCGCACACCAATTTATTCCTCTTTAATCTCCAAGCGTAAACTGCACTCCTTCTGAAGGCTGGAAGGAAAAGCAGCTTCCCATTGGCAAAGCTCGCAGCTCAAAGGGTTGCAGTCGCAGTTGAATGGATGCCTGCCTCCCTGTTTCTCCCTGGGTGTGTAGGGGGCCTCCCAATTCCCTGGTCTTTGCGCGTCTGTCTGCTGTCTGGGGGGCTTGGGGTGGAGGGGGGCAACGGATCAGAACCCTCCCCAGCCCCGTATACATGCAGTACACAGTTAGGGGGGCATTCTTCTGGAAGACCCACACGGATGTCAGTGTCCCAGGCCTGCCAGATTTATCATACTCTGTGAACTTGGTATTTTTGTATGTATGTGTGTGTTAGTGTGTGTCTGTGTGTGTGTGTTGTCTGCTTCTGCTTGAGTGCCAGCATCCTTTTTGTCTGTGTCTGTGTGAGGCAGTGTACATGTGTGTATGTGTGTGGGGGGGGGGGGGGGTTGCATGTGTGTGTGAGCATTCCTGTGTGTGTGTTAGTGTGTGTGTGTGTGTGTGTGTGTGTGTGTGGGGGGTTTTGTGTGTGTGTGTGTGTGTGTGTGTGTGTGTGTGTGTGTGTGTGTGTGTGTGTGTGTGTGTGTGTGTGTGTGTGTGTATGTGGGGGGGGTGTTTTTGTGTGTGTGTGTGTGTGTGTGTGTGTGTGTGTGTGTGTGTGTGTGTGTGTGTGTGTGTGTGTGTGTGTGTGTGTTTGTGTGTGTGTGCGTGTGTGTATGTGTGTGTGCTGCTCATGTCCTGAGTGACACGGTGCTACCCTGAACAGAGATCTCCATATTCATGGCCGCCATCTAAGTTCAACCACTGTTCACTCCTACAAGATGTCAGGGGCCGAGTGAGCTCATTCCATTCAGAACCTGACACCCTCAACTCTGCATTGAGCAACAGGACATGAGGCGAGGGGGGATCCAAAGCAGGCGTCAATCAAACGCACTCCAAGCCATGCAGGTTTATGCACCTTCCACACGATTCATTTATTTATACGATAATCTGTTATTGTAGCACTTTTTTATTTGGGTGCAAAGCACATTTTTAACAATACTTACTTACGAAGTGGTATTAAAAAGAGACAGAACAATGTGCACACAAATTGAATTGCCTCATCCACTCCAGCATTGAAATAGGTTTTCAGAAAAATCTTTTATAACAGCAAAGAAAACGACAAATCCCGGGAGTAGTGATCACATTATGTATCAAATAACCTAAGCTTTGCATTTGATACAGAACTAAGCAAGGTATTGTCTGTGTGTGTGTGGGTGGCTTTAGGTGTAGTTATGGGTGTGTGTAAGTGTAGGTGTGGGTGTGGGTGTGTTTGTGTGTGTGTGTGTGTTTAGGTGAAGTTGTGGTTTTGTGTGTTTGTGCGTTGGTGTTGGTGTGTATAGGTGTAGGTGTAGGTGTGTGTGTAGGTGCTGGTGTGTGTGTGTCTGTGTATGTAGGTGTGGGTTTAAGTGTGTGTTTGCATGTGTGTGTGTGTGTGTGTGTGTGTGTGTGTGTGTGTGTGTGTGTGTTGGTCTGTGTTGGTGCCTGTGTGTGTGTGTGTGTGTGTGTGTGTGTGTGTGTGTGTGTGTGTGTGTAGCTATGGGTTTGGGGTGTGTGTGTAGCAGTGGGTTTGGGGGGTGTGTGTGTGTGTTTAGCTGTGGGTTTGGGGTGTGTGTGTGTGCAGTTGTTGGTTTGGGGTGTGTGTGTGTGTGTGTGTGTTGTTGTGGGTTTGGTGTGTGTGTGTGTGTGTGTGTGTGTGTGTGTGTGTGTGTGTGTGTGTGTGTGTGTGTGTGTGTGTGTGTGTGTGTGAAGGTGTGGGTCTGGGTATGTGTGTGTGCGTGTGTGTGGGGGTCTTGCCTGCTGTGTTCGCATCCCTGACATTTGGTCTGTGAATGTGGACTGTAACATTTTGTTCAGCGTGTTGTTTTATTTTGCCTCAGAGCTAAGGCAGCGGTAATCAGAAAACAACCCTGTATGTTTTATTGACTCCCCTACCCCCCCCCCCCCCCCTCCCCCCGCCCCCCGCACAGAAACACCCATACACAACACACACGGTCTCTGTGAGACTGATTGCAGGCCGCTGTACCCCAGATCGTGAGGTAAATAAAGGCTCTCCAGTCTAAAGCACGTGGCGTTTGACAAAAACACCCAGACAAGTTACTTCCCCAGGCCTCGCATGATGTGTGTTTCTGCCACGATATTACATTACCGGATCTATATGAGCGAGTAACTGCCCACATGCGCCCAGAAAACCCAAAGATTATTTTTCCTCGGGTACAGTCTTGTTTCATTGAAGGCCCTGCGGTGTCCCAGCTCTCTCTCTCTCCTTTCTCTCTCTTCATTCTTATTCTCTTTCTCTCTCTCTGTTTAGCTCCGCTTCATCAAATCATTGAGAGGGGACCAGGCTTCATCCGCTGGCGTCCATGTTGTTTCTCTCCAGATAATATTGAGCACTGCTTCTTGTTGCAAAGTGTGTTCTGCGACTCGACTTGAAAGCAGTGAAACTCATTTGAATCGGCGCAGGAATCAACTCGTAAGTAAAAAAACACTTTGCAGAAGCATTTATGGTGATCATTTAGTAGATATTATGCCAGATGTGAGTCCTTTGGTTGGGTTTATAATAATCCATCAAACAAAGCAATCTACACAACTAATAAAACCAAAACATGTGATCAAATAGATTCTGAATAGACCTGATTTTGTTTGCTTGCTCTGTAGGATGAAACGCTGGCTGCTGTCCACGTTGTTGTTGCAGTGTCCCGACTGAAGGTCTGTTCGCTGGCTGTTTGATTGTGATACTATCCTCGAGCCCGAGCAGAAAAAGTCCAACAAGAAGAATGAGCCTAAGTGCAACTTTTCTGTGTATCGATTCCACACCCTGGGCGTTCTGTTGATCACACAACAGCTCACTTTAAACCGCTTGTCTTCCATACAACAGAGACCCCAGTGTTTAAATTCTTGATCAAACCATCCAAGAGCAGGACCACAAACACCAGTGGCTAGACCTTAGAGAAACAAACACTGTCCTTCTCATGCTAACCATGATGAAGAGCATAAGGTTTTAAATGAACCCTTGAACACTTCATGGGGACCTTTCATGTCTCACAAATTGAGTTCCACTAAGAGAAAAAACAAGCCAGTATAATTGCATGCAGATATATAATTAGGGGACGTAAATTATCAAACCAAACAAACATACCTGGGGCCGCCACACTGGTCCCTGAAGAATCTCTCCCCAATCCTCTCAAAGTGATGACTTCATACCCTGCTGTGCATCCAGCTCACCATCCCAGTATAATAGTGTGTGTTGTTCTGAGTTCCTCTCTTCTAGTTGTTATTCTGGCCTGATGGAGGGCAGGATAAAGAGGCCGGCCGGCGGATCAAAGCGATAATGCAGACAGCCTGGAACAAACAGGTTAAGGCCGGTCACATCCATGGCTGGACTAAATCATTCCCTTTAACATACGAGTGTGAGCCCGCATAATAGCACTCCCCCAGAACATTTACAATCTGACAAGCAATAATGAATGCCGGTGGACTTATTGCCCCCGAAAGATAAACTTTAATCAGAGTCTTTTGGCTTTCTCTGTATATGAGCATGCCTCTGCATATCCGGCTGTGTATGCATCGTGGCAAAGGCAAATAGCAAATGGGAAGTTATTTCAGATTATTCATTTAAATGTGATGGCCTCCACTAATATAATCACCTCGGAGAGTGTCATCGTGACCCTCCAATCAATCTCTGTTTGATTCATTTTAACCGGAGAGCATTCCATTAACTCAAGCACACACCCTGCATTCTGACGCTCCACTGTCTGCCACTGCCTTCCACGGCATACTTCAAGATTAAATCCTACTCCAACAATTAACAGTACAATTCTAGTCTAATTTCTGCTGGCCCCTTACCTTCACCCAAAAGGATGAGTCATTACTTCTTTCCGTAGACAGAGTAGGTGAGGAAACTCAAAATTTTGACTTGGGGTGAAGAGACGTACAACTGACATGTATTGTTTCCTTCCAACCTCGATCAATTTCGGCACTGGTTATCGTTAAACATCTTTCAACTGTAAATGTAATTCTGGCGCATCAGTCTTTTGATATGCATTGCAGATCATATCATGCATAATGTATGACTTTGTGTAATGTATATGAAGGCACGTTATGCAAGCAACGGTTTAAACACGAAACAATTAGAGGTGACTCATTTACTCCTACGCCATTCATTTGCGATAATGAGCACGTGACAATGAACAATTGATTTCCCTTGCACTGAAGGTGCATAATGTGATAATCGTCCCTCAAAACCATCAGATCTTGATGGTATTATCCCCCCCCCCCCCCCCCCCCCCTCCATCTGCTTCTTAAACGGGACTTCCGATTGATTCCAGACATTCTTCGGAGAGGGAAATTATTCATTTGTGTTTTTAACAAAGCTAAATGTAATAATTAATCCAATTTGCTTTCTTTTTATTTAGTATCCCTCCTCCTTCCCACCGCAGCAGCCTGCTTCCGGATAATCCCAGGATGCAGCGCAGCGCTCCGTGTGAACGTCTTCAATGCAAGATTTACAATTGACAAAGGGTTGCGGGTTGCAGGGTGATTATTGGCTGCAGGCGGAGATTAAAGCGGAGACCCAACACAGCTGACAGTTTGGTTATCTGTTTTGGACTAAATGAAAATCATGGCCTGAATCCCTCAAAGGAGATTAGGAAAATGTGAGCTCATTGCTGATGTCCTCTTTCAGGTTTTTTCTTTATGTTGCTTGATGTATACGTCTCTGTCTGTCTGTCTGTCTGTCTGTCTGTCTGTCTGTCTGTCGGTCTGTCGGTCTGTCGGTCTGTCTGTCTGTCCCTCTGTCTCTCTCTCTCTCTCTCTCTGCAGTGTTTTCAATAGGCAGCCTAATCTGTTGATTGACCTCTGCATCTCGGAGGAGCAGACCTTCTTCTTCAGCGACGCCAGCGACGGGGGGCAAGTCACAGCCAGGGTACGTGGTTTTAAAACGAACAAATGCCCCAAACACAATACATAACCTCCTTTGGATTCAGGTGAATCCCTTTGGTTCCCTTCTTCTTCTTCTTCTTCTTCTTCTTCTTCTTCTTCTTCTTCTTCTTCTTCTTCTTCTTCTTCTTCTTCTTCTATTCACCCTTTTATTCATCTCGCCGGCAAACTCGCCTGGACGCATTTCTTTGGGAGACGATGATTTAATGACAGTGCTCTCGATAGCCGAGACCTCATCCTTGGTGGAGTGTGATGAAGAGTCACTAGTTTTAAGCAGCCGCCCCTCTCTGTGCCCACTAGATCGGGAGGTCTGCTCCTCCAGTCATTAACATCCGGGGAGGGAAGTCTACCGCGTCGGAACGTCTCTTAGCCGAAACCGAGTGACAAAAATCACAGCTGACGTCGGGGGCTGTCAAGGCGACACTTTTCCCCAACTAGAGGGGAGATCCGCCGGGAGCAGGCAGCGAGTGCATGTGTCAGGGAAACGACAGGGCTTCATGAATTTCTTGGCCACTTACATCTTTCAGGAATAGTTAGCCCCCCATCCCCTCTCCTCCCAACCCAACCACCCCCGGAGCCTTTCTCCTCTGTCACAAGGCCGTGCTTCGCCCCCGTGCCGCCACACACAAACACAGCGGATGGACACAGTGATTGTGTTGCTCGCCAACTCTGCGGTCGTAGGAAGCAGGAGTCTCGCCCCTCCCCGTTGTCAAAATCAATTTTGCACATCACAGTTTTGATGATTCTATTATAATACAATCATATTTTTTTATGGCTGAAGATTTCTCTTGGTATTCAAAGCAAGTGAAAAGCAGGGTAGGAGAAAGTTTCTCAAGGTTGCCCTTCGGATGTTTGCATTGTGGCACACAAAGGGAAAGAAACGGCAACGGTTTGACAGACACAACCAGCGCTCCAAAGGTTTGCCTCACGCCTTCTCAACATACAAAGTAATATGTCGCAATTCCTATGAAGAAAATAAATGTCCTATTGAGCCGACACTCTTAAACATCCCTGCCACTAAAATCCAGAGAAACAAATGTTGACAAAAATTTGATTACATTTCGTGCATTCTAAGTTGAGGTAGCCTACCATCAGATGTGTTTTCAGCTGTCTATCCCATTGCAAAAAAATTTGTGGAAATCCCTTCTCCTAAAACACACTATTTTTGGACTGTGGTCGCGCTGCCTATATCCATATGAACCAATGACGTTCTTCGAACAGCTCATTTAAAGTTATTTAAACAACAAACCAGTCAACATATTGCAGGGAAAGGTAACAAGAAAACTAGGAAATGCATTTCCTGCAGAAAATGCGGTGAGTGATACAGTACAAAGTGAGGCTGAAAATATTTTTTAATAAAGCCACATAGATTAAAACTAGAGCTGTCAAGCGATTAAAATATTTAATCGTGATTAATCGCATTAATGTCATAGTTAACTCACGATTAATCGCAATTAATCGCAAATTATTTTTCTATGCTAAATATCCCTTGATTTTTTTGTCCCATAATTCTTCTCATTTTAATTCCCTTATCAACATGGTGAAGTGCATTGGCTTGCCTTGTGCAAATGATTTTTTATCGATAACAACATTGGCATATACTGATCAAAACAGGATGATACAAAAAAAGAGCCTATAGTGCAATTAAACGACTGCTTTGAACAAATGTCATTTGAACATAGCAGTCAGGCTACTGCTTCTTTGTTTTGAGGCGAAGAAAAAAAACATATATATATTTTTGTTTTTTATAAAATTGCGTTAATCGCGCGATAAATTTTTTAACGCCGTAAAAATTGGTTTGCGTTAACGCCGTTAATAACGCGTTTAACTGACAGCTCTAATTAAAACATAAAAAAAATTGTTAAATGGCTTGAATCAAGTGAAGGGATTTGAACAAAAGTTCAAAAGTTCAAAATAAAGTGAGCACTGAATGAAAAGCGCCAAGCATTGCTAAAAATGCAGAAATGTAAAATGAATTGAACCGAAGAATCTGAAACGTCAAATGTATTGCACACACACTGCACTGTGTGTGTGTGTGTGTGTGTGTGTGTGTGTGTGTGTGTGTGTGTGTGTGTGTGTGTGTGTGTGTGTGTGTCTTTATCAGGGCTCCGAACCGGTTCAAGGAACGAAAACGAAAACCCAAAACAAACGGAATTTTACGAGGAACGGAAATGGAAACGAAAACCAAATGGTCTTCAACTGTTCCGGAACAGAAACGTTTTTCTGAAATCCCCAAAACCGGATAATAACGTTTTTTTTTCATTCTCTATATAGCCTATAGAATTTCACAAAAGCATAGCCTATTTCATGAAAAAAAAAAATATATATATATATTTCCGGTTGCCGTGTTCACTTCGCCGTTGTCACAAATTCCCACCACCACCCTGGCGAGAGGCCGTATGCCATTTCAGTTGCAATCTTAAATAGGCCTTGCTCGCACAGTGAAATTGATTTGGAAATGATGTTTGTAATGTAGGCCTGTGAAGATAATATATTGTGCCTGCCCAGGCCTTATGTTGTTTCAAAGTCGAGATTTTAAATGTTTTTACAATGAAATGTAGTGTTAAATTGGAAGTTGTTGGAGAGACTTGGGTATTTGTCAGCAACATAGAAAATACAACATATTCGCTTATGGCGGGGTTAGAAATGATTGAGCGAGCCTCTATATCTGAAGATCTCCATGGAATATGGATACAACTTACAACCAGGTAAGAAGTTTCTAGTCCACTTATCCAGAAATGATTTTGATACAAAATTATATTTATCAAAGAATATAGGCTACAGTCAGCAGCAGTTTGCTTGGTATGTGAGATGGATATCGCTAATATTTTTAGAGGCTGCCTGTGATTTATGATTTTTGCTTATTTAGACTACTGTGTAAATTAAGGGCAAATACCAATAATAGGTCTATTGTAAGGTATCGACGGTCGACCACAAAAATAGACTAGGCCCAATAACACTGCCGGAACGTTAAGAACAAACGTTATTTTACGTTCCGAACCGGTTCAGGAACAATATGTTGTTTGCAGAACGCAAGAACGAAAACGTTAAATATACCGGTTCCTTTCGGAGCGGAACGATTGAAAAATAATTTTGTTTTCCAGCCCAGGTCTTTATGAGAATAGCGAGCCAGTGCCTGATTAGAAATCATCACGCTCCAGCGTCAACGTTAATCAACGAGACAAACTGAAAACGAAGCCGGTATGAAACAAAAACTGTGATTCGGAATAAAGTTGAAATGATATGGAAATTCCGTTTGGATATTATTGAATATACAATGGTGTAGACTTGTTAAATGGTTTGAACGGAGGTAAACGGTTGATATTTGACAGAGTTACGATGTCTTAAGTTATTTAAGTGTCAGAACGGGCAGACGGCTTCAATGGGACCAACTTTAGAATATGACGGTTTGAAACTAAAACTGTGATTCTGAAGAAATTTTAAATGATATCGAAATTCCGTTTAGATATTATTGAAGATACAAGTTTGCAGATTTGTTAACTGGTTTGAACGAAGATAAACGGTTGAAAATTGATTTAGTTGCTTCTTAATTTTTTTTTAACATGGGAGTCAACTGCTCTACCGTCAATTGGTCCTCTGTACCAATTGACAACCTTCTTAAACCCATTGACTCCCATGTTAAAAAAAAATATAATTTAAAAGAATATCTTAAAATGTATTAAATATTAAAAAAATCTGAAAAGAAGCGCGCGATTCCAAGCTATTCTGAATATTTAATAATTTGAATGGAGTCTCTAGGTGAAAAATTTAGGGAGGAGATATGTCCCAAAGTTTGTAGTGAATAAGAAAGAAAGAAAGAAAGAAAGAAAGAAAGAAAGAAAGAAAGAAAGAAAGAAAGAAAGAAAGAAAGAAAGAAAGAAAGAAAGAAAGAAAGAAAGAAAGAAAGAAAGAAAGAAAGAAAGAAAGAAAGAAAGAAAGAAAGAAAGAAAGAAAGAAAGAGAGAAAGAAAGAAAGAAGAGCAATAGTTGAGCGCTGCATGTAGCACTCAACTAATTAACGTAAAGAAGAGACTTGGTCATAATATGTATTTTATCCTGTCTAGCTTAACTCCGTAGTTGGTGTTTGCATTAATAACATTCAGCACACGGCGAGTAAGATGTTTTGTTGGTTTTTCAATTACACACCAAACTAGAAGTGAGTTAAACTGTTGATTGGCCGCTACGCAAATGAACAACGCTGATATTTATCAATCAGGAGAGTTTCTATCATGCACTGATGCTCATGGAGGGGCGGCAGTGGCTTACAAGGTAAGGCAGGACTTGTGACTTGTCGGTTGCTCGTTCGATATCCGGCTCCTCCTAGCTGAGGGTCGTCGAGGTGTCCCTGAGCAAGACGCCTCACCCTGACAGATCTTGACGAGCTGGCTGTCACCCTGCGTGGTTGACTCCGCCGTCAGTGTGTGATTGTGTGAATGAATGATTGGTAGCTGCTTAGGATTAAAACGTCTGCAAAATCCCCTAAATGTGATTGGAGGGGCCTTTAGTCAGAATATTGTAAACAAAGCATGACATAGAGCCAATGGCAAGGACTTTTAAATATTACCACTCCTGTGTCGCCGTAACAATGATTTAATTTGCGTGATTGTTTTTCACCTGCCACTTCAATATGACGGTGTAATATAAGGACGCAGCATTAAAGCCTTTGGACGCACGCAGCCTGCCGGGGAGGTAATGGGAGCCGTGGCGGGACATCCGTCAATTACCCAAAGAGCGCTGGGCGGCGTACAGTTGATGAGTCAGACGTGGCGGCATTGGAAGCATATGGTCCTCTTTAGGAGCACTTACAGCACACACACACACACATGCTCACACACGCACACACACGCCCAAACACACACACACACGCACAGACTAACCCACACACCAACACACACACACACACACAACCACACACACAAACCCACACCCACATATGCACACACACACACACACACACACGCACAGACTAACCCACACACCAACACACACACACACACAAACCCCCACCAGTCCTCTCATAGCCCGCTGAGACCCTCTGTCATCCTCCACCCAGAACTTCCATTTGTCCCGGTCGCCACGGCGACAAGCCACGAGGAAACGCCAAGCACCTCTGATCGCACTAATTAAACAACGGGAAAGAAAAGTGGCTCGCGTAAATTATTCTGGCTCGCCTGGAAAGTTTTTATCTGCCTGTAGTTCAACGTTAGCCTGGAGAGCCTCCTGATAAATTCACATTCTGTTCACCGCGCGGACCAGTCTGGACCTCCAGGCGACCACATTGATTTCAGCGTGGGGGGGACCTCGCCTTGACAGACAGACTGCCTCAGCCAATCAGTTTAACAAAACATGGGACGGCATCACGGTGTGCTGTTCAGTGGATAGTCTACAACCGGGTGAAGAAGAACGGCAAAGAACACATATTCAGCTGAGAAACTTCGGAAGTGCACACTCTAGTTCTTGTTGAATAAATGTTATTGAGTCTATTTCTGCAATAACTGCACTTACGGCTGCACTTACTGTTTTCATGTTAGTGCTATGGGGGAGCATTAACATTAATGCTTAGCCAGTGGCGGCCTTCATTTAACATCATCAACTACGAAACACTACCTGATTGGCCCAGAATGCATTTCTGCGAATCGACGTGGGCGGCCAGGTCCTGTGATCAGAATGGTCTCTGCGGCAAGTTCTAGACGAACGAACGACGAAACCGTGGTAACCTGGAGGTGGCTGATTAAGCCCCTGGTCATCTGTAACGTGGGTGGAAGGCTGGCTGGGTATTATTCTACCTTGGCCCGGCATCGGGGGAAATGGAGGACAGTCCCTTCAGTTAATGTTAGTGAGAGAGTCGGAGCCAGATGCTCATTACCAATCTGCAAGATGTTTGAGAGATCTGTAGCACGATATGAAACGAGGAGACGGCCTCTAAACGAGGCCTGGTAGCAAGTGCTCTGTACGATTACTTGTCTATTTTTTGCTTTTTGAATTGGCGGCAAATTGAAACAGAATTCACCACGTCACTTGGAGAGAAATGTTGATGTGCCTACGCATAATAGGGAAAATAGGCAGACATTCAGTCATTTGTTTAGGAAAGGGTTACGGTTCGTAGGTTGTTGTTAACATGATTCTCTGCTGCCTGATTGAGATCAGAGTGGACACCTTACTTTCCTATCCTAATTCACTTCTATCCTGGAACAGGAGTCGTATATAGATTACGTGTGTTCAGCCCCTTTCCCCTCCTTTCTGTTCCATCGAAAAAATAAATCCAATCAGATGTGCCTGAGTGCTACAAGCGATGCAGATATTCAACCAGAACAAGGAAACAAGATCTTAAGAAATAAAAACGAATATCCAGGTGTGCATCACAATGCACACCTTGTGAACTCGTTGTGCAAACTGTATTTACAGGCCCAAACGGTTGACCCCTCTGCACCTGCTGGATGACCTTTTGGAGCCCCCCAGACAACAGGGGGAGCCCCCCAGGGATCCCCCGCCGGAGTCTCGTCGCTTTGTCAGCGGACGAATGAGAATCCTTCCTTTATAAACACCCTTTGTTCCACCCTAAGTTACCACCCGACACATCCTTGTTTCCCTGGGTGCGCTTGTTGCCAAGTGAGCCTTAATTAGCCTGCATCATCCGGGCTTTCTTTGTGTTCTGTCACAAAATGGCTGACATTTATTCATATCTAAAACATGCTTATGGATGATTAGAACGCGAAAACCAGAGGGCCGTGTGCATTATTATATTTACATTGACGCCACACAGAAATCCAAATAGCTAGGCGCTGGGCTCCTAATAGGCTATGTCCTATGCTATGTGCTAGAGAGGTTGAGAGGCATCTTTTGCAATTCCCCAAAACGGTGATGGGCAGAAGTAATATCTTCCGCAACGCCTCTGGATTGACATCGGACAGCGAGTGGATATGATGATCACATGGGGCTCAACAATGAATACCCCGGCCGGCATCTCTCAGTTCGGATCCTTATGATGACGGTTCAACAGATGAAGAGCGATCCGCGCAGCAGACAGAACTTCAACCAATCAAACAGTCCACCTGTCGTTGCTGAGTTCGGTATCAAGGTGACCGGGACATGTGTTCCTAGAGTGTTAACACAGGGGTGCCTGGCAGAGTAAGGTCATGTATTTATATTAAAGTCGGAGCGTCCCCCTGGCCATTAGATCTCAGTGCTAATGAGCACTGAGAGCATTGAGCATCTCGTTTGGATGTGACGCCATCACCAGCCGCGCAGAGAAACACTTTAATGCAACATCGGCGAGATTTGAACAACGTCCCTCAACTGTCAGTCAAATTAAGGGTTGGCCAGGACGCGGATTCTCCTTTGAACTGGCCAGATAAATATCTTTAATAACACTGTGCCCACGGCTCATATTTAATGACCTCTGCTGTTTGCTGACACCACACTTTTTTTCAATTAATGATTTAACTGATAATTGTAGGATCATATGATGACGAGAAACATGCCTTTCAACTAGTATCCAAATAATATATTAAAATGAATGTTGTAATTTTACACAGGAGTAAATTATGCAGAAGTAAGATGAAACTGTCTAAAAATGTGTGCATTAATTATTGATTGAACATCATCAGCACATTTAAAGTACCACTCTCCTTGCAGTGTGAAGGTAATCATGAGTGCCAGCTCAACACTATTGAAATAGATTTTTAGACATATTATTTAACCTAAAGACGAAGAACGTGAAAGCCAGTTACCTGTTTCTCTAGAATATTGACAATCTACAGACTAACAGTCTTGGTATTGGATATTGCAGAAAATAACGTGTGCCCTGATTTACTTTTATGTCTTCCATCTTCTGTATTATTAGACCAACTGAAATTCTTTGCGAACTTTGAACACATAATAAATTAATAAATGTAATGACTTTCAATAATCAATGCTTTTTACTTTTAAGTAAACAAGACACAACTTTTTGGTGTAATGCAAATTATCCATCAATTCACCCTATCTATAACTGGGGTGTCTGTCGGTGTCAACACTGGTTATTTAATCAATTAAACCATTCTGTGTTTGTATTCGATTATCAACAAGATGGAGAATTGTACCCGTTTAATTCTCATCTAATAGAATGTATGGGTAAGTCTTTACAATAAGGGTACCATTATTAACTATCAATTACGAGTAGTTAATGCAGTAATCAACGTGAACTCACAGCTAATACACTTTTAACCAATGGTCTAGTGATCATGAACTAATGCAGCGAAATCAAAAGTCTGATCAGGAGGACAACATTCCCCTTCTACTACTTTCGGCAAATGCATGCTTGTGGCTCGTCTGTTATTGTTTCATCGAGACTGGTCACAGGCCTCCTCCATCCCCTTCAGCTCCGGGACTAAGCTCCACCTGTCTACAGGGAAAGGGCTGGCGTCCACTAGGGCAGAGGAACTCCACCCATAGTCACACCTCCAACCCCAGCGTCTAGACACCATCAGGGAGGGTTCATCCCCCGGCACACTTCATGGATCCATCGTCCCCAAGAATCAGTTGATGGTGTCTAAACGCTTAACAAATGTGTGGTTAATAGATGTTGTGGTTCATTTTATATACTTGTCTCTTCTGATTGAAATGGTGTTCATGTTAACTAAGCTAATGGTGTTTATTTTAACTAGGTCAATAATGTATACATTAATAATAAGGTTAGGGTTAATCCTAAACCAGTACCCCTAACACCTATGCTAATGCTATATAATAATGCTTATTTCAATTTACTAATTTGTATTACCGGATAATTAATGTACCCTTATTAAAAAGTATTGACGATTTATGTATAATCCCCTTCAGTGATTTCCATGTACAAAACAGTTGGCAACATGAATGCAGTCTTCATAAAAAAATGTAAACTGGTAAATAGATTATAATTAGACAATAAGTTCTGAGGCTATTATCTTTGTGTATAACTTGCATAAAATAATATACATTACACGCATATGGCGATGAATAGAATAAGGACATTTCTGCCCATTTCTGAGATATCAGATCTGACTGAGGGTCTGGAAGGCTCAGACTCCGAGACTCAGAGGGTGAGGTGAACACTTTCCCAATCTGAGGTTCATTACAGAGACTCCAAGACGGCAGAATAACTCTAATTACCATGGCCGATCATCAAAGGAAGAGTTTAAATTTGCATTTGGGGAGGCACAAAGAAAGTGCCCATTATGCTTTGGCCGATGTGTTAATGAAAATGCACGTCTCTGTTATCGACAACATCTGACTGCCTCCAAATCAAAATGACGGTGAACCACCAGGCCTTTGTTTAGGCCTCTAGCAACAGAACAGAGAATCAGATGATGTAAATATTAACAGATTATTCAAAACCGGCGGATCTCACTCCACGTGCTAAAAGTATTGAAATTGCACACATTAACAATTATAAAGAGATTAAGAACCGTCCGACCCCGCTGCAGGGCATGCTGGGAAGCAGAGCAGCCCTGTCTGGATGCTACAGTTAACGAGGGCTATTTTAAAGCTGCTCAATTTACAGCTGCAAAGGAGGCTGAGAGAACAATGTGCCAGGATTGACTTTTAGCTGTTACACATATTTCAAAATACTAAACTACCGCTTGCCATACCATTCCATAGTCACACATTTATTGTGTGTTATTATTAAGTTAAATTGCGGTCACGGCCACCAGGGAGGGGGCACTCACACTGCCCCCCCCCCCCCCCCAAGACTGCCTTGGGTAATGACCATTCCCTCTATTTTCAATATTTCTACCAGAAAACAAATCAGAACTGCTGCGTCAAACTTTAAATTGACCTTGCGATGGAGCATGCTTTATTAAAGTGATATCTGCCTAATCTTCCTTAGATGAACTTGAGATCTAACGGGTGATATAAGCCGGTGCCTTAACATGGTAGCGTGCGAGAAGGTCAGTAACGGTTAGCCAAGCTACAAATCACCTTACTAATGTAGCGCAGCCACCGCTAATGGGGAACATGTGGAAGTACATTATTGATGGCAGTTTTAAGTCTCGAGTTATAATGATCATCAGGCCAAAGTGGTTTTCTGACCAGAGCAGGTTTTTTTTTTTCCCATCATGGCTATGTTGCATAATATAGCAGTAGTATTAATTGTAATTAATAAAGTATTTATTAGGTTTTTTTCTGCAAATGTTTTAAACTTAAAGACTAGCTGTGTTTTTATGTTTTTTCCATTTTTGGAGAGAGCAGCTTATGTGTGTGAATCAAATTATGTTCATAGCTATTTACTTACATTTTTAAATCCATTATCTTTCTGACCCTGAATGATTTTATCACATTTTTTTATTCATTCATTTTTTTTATTAGATAGTCTGAATACAATGTAAAAACAAACAAAAATGTGTTTTCATTCAACGCAGGCTTAACGCAATTGTGTACAGATAACTATGAAAGAAAACAGCAGCAACAAAGAATGTTATGTGCAAGGTTTTTCACCTTCACAAATTGGTTTATCCCCACAATGAATATGCATGGGGTTCGCTGAAAACTCAATACATCTGCGCTATCTGTTGTGCTATTAATTTAAAGCATAAGTGATTTGTGATGCCCAATGAGAAAAAAACATTATATAATCATCCCTGAGGTGATAAGCATGCAGTAAGAGCGTGGCAGAGAATCAGGCAGAACTCCAAACCGGCTCTCTCGGGCAGCACTAATCATGTTCCTTTATTATCCCCAAAAAGCGTGGCTGCCATATAGGTTACACAATGACTCTGTCCCTGCATGTGTTCACTTAACATTGTGAAATATTAATAATAACATTTTCGTCAATTAACACAGCCTATTTTCCCATTCTGTATGTTTTTCCATTCCCTTAAGGAAATGCAATCCGCGCCAAATCTCCCAAACACGCAATAATAAGACGCATCATTTGATGTGCTATTATTGTTTTTTTAATCTTTTTTCCACAAACTTAAAAAGAAGACTCCATTATAACTCTCCTCTGATTTTGTATTTACGAATTAATGAATAATTCAGCTCTCGTATTCGCACAATGTTGCATCATTGAGGTTTATGAATGCATAAGTAGAGATACCTCTTCATTAATGTTGCAGTGCATTATGGGCCCTAGCATTCCTCCCAGACGCCTGCGAGGCCGCCGGTGACATAAGGGGTGTCTGCTGTCCCGTGTGAAAAAACAAAAAACAAGCCAGCTCTCAAAATGGTGAATAATGGAGGAGAAACTGCCTTCCTTTCAGATCATCAAAGTGGGTTTCTGTCAAGAGTAAAAGGCACAGACAGAGAGAGGGAGAGAAGAGAGGGAGAGAGAGGAGAGAGTGGGAGAGAGAGGGCGGGAGAGAGAGACAGGGATTGATAGGCGAAAGGAGAACTTTGGTCCATAGCCAGCTTGACAGTAATGACATTTCCTTTCCTTGTTTGCTTGACAGAAACCTATTGTTAGTGGCTCTCTCTCTCTTTTTTCCTCTCTGTGGAAGTTAATGCACATCATTCCTTTCAAAAGAGATGGCTGTGATATTTTGAACAGTCAAAAATGACCCGGTAACATCCTCCTCTTACTTGCGGGCGGTTTAACCTGATTGGCCGTTGGTTTCCGGCACAGATTAAAGCAAAAAATACCAAGGCAGGCCTGGCGCTTTGAAGAGTGTTTACAATATATGGAGGACATTGGACTGTACACTGCAGTGCCTCGACGTGCTCTGACCTCTGAAAACCAGTGCAGCGATTCCCAAACCTAGTGTACTCTGAGGTGAGTACAGGACTTGTACCTGAGTGCATGAGTGCCTCCAGTCTCGATAAAAAACAAGGTGTGATGGGAATGCAAGAGATAAGGTAATGGAACCGCTCTTTACTTTTTACGCATTTAAATTTTTAACGTGGCTGCGGATGTTTCTGCCACGCCACCCTGGGTCGTTGTGTGTGTGTGTGTGTCTTTGTGTGTATGTGTGTCTATGCTGAAAGCCATTACGATTGTGTTACAATCCCACAGATTATTTATTAATCCAGCAGTGAGAGGTGCAAGAAGCCACACTCACTCACACACAAGACACACCCGGACTCACTACAGACGCACACACAGTCACAGATCCGTTCCTCAGCCCTTGAAGTGAATACAGGGAGAACGCACCAGAAGCCAGCAGACTGGTTCTTTTCACCCTCTCCACCCCGCATCCCTTTCTGGTCTCCATTGTTGCCTCTGTCAAGGAGCTGACGGAGGCGACAGCTGCAGCTCCAGACAACGTCTCCAGATGGGGCGCCCGGGCCTGGGCTGCAGCGAGAGAGAGTGGAGGGAAGGCGCTATTAGAGGATGTGAGCTGGCAGTGTCCTCGGTGGCTTGACTTAAAAGAGCGAAGGGAAAGCACACCACACCTCCATTATTGAACAACCTCTCTCATTTAGGCTCCTGTTGCGGGGGTGAGGGAGTAAGAGGCGGTGCATCTGCCGATGATGGGCAGAGCTCGTTGTCTGGTAACATGCATGTACCTTTAAGTATGTATGTAGTTAGAATAAAGATAAATAATCTCTTAAGAGAGAGAGAGGTATTGGAAATAGTAGCAGCGGATGTGGTAGTAGAAGAAGTGCTACAAGTATTAGGATTAGGATTATTATTTTTCCTAATAGGAGTAGTATCTTTGTATTAGTGGAGAGGTATTAGTAGTAGTCGTCGTAGAAGTAGAGTCGGTCAATGTGTGTGTACCCGTGGTTCAATCACGTCCAAAAGCTTTTTTTTTTGTGTTCTTGGCAACGTTGTCCACAAGTGTGGGAGTATGGGAATGCTCGGGATGAGCACAAATCTGTTGCATATTTCAGCAGGAGACGAGACCAGAGGCACGTCTCTCTCTGACCTTGCCAGGGCCACACGATGTGCCTTCTCTGTGTACATGGACTGCTGAAACCCTTGCCGAGCCCCCGGCTCCACGTCAGCCAATCAGACCTCAACCTGGGCGTCAGAGCGAGAGCGAGAAAGAGAGAGAGGGGGGAATCCAATAAATAACAGCGCTCCATCATTGTGCAGATTAGATGTCGGTGAGCTTCTGCTCCGCCCTGTTGCGCCGCGCGGGCGCGCCCCCCTGGGGGCTGTATAGCGGGAATGATGGGTAATAAAAATGAATCATAGATGAAGGCCAGAGACAGGGCAGGAAGAAGAGGCTGGATGCGTTAAACAGGAACAGTCGATATGTCCTCTTGTGATAATAGATATTAGGATCCTATATGTCGCGTGGAGATGGCGCCTCAAGCTATTTAACGCTTGTCAGTCTGAGCCGCTGAGGGGACGCGGCCGGCGTGCGGCGGACGGCGGGCAGGCAACAGCAGCCTGCACATGTTGGGGAGATAGAGAAGCTTCACTTTCACATCCACATACAGTGTACGTACACGCGTATGCATTAACACACAAAGCCAGACAAACAGACACACAAAGTGGCCAGGACACATGCACACAAAGACAGACACACACAGACACCATGCCACATACACACACACACACACATGCACAGGATTCCGCAGACACACAAACAAACACGGTGCCACACACACACACACACACACACACACACACACACACACACACACACACACACACACACACACACACACACACACACACACACATTTGAAATTGGCCTCTTAACCCATAAATGAATGACAACCAAGGATTTGTATAACCTTGTGTAACAATTTCAAAAGAATAAGGTGTAAAGTCAGACTCCAAGAAATACAGTAAAATATTCAGATACCAAAAATATAAAGACTAAGTGATGCAACAAGTCCAGCGCCCACAACCTAAGGAATGTGTGTTCCTATCTTCAGGAATCACAATAAAAGCAGAAAAGAAGAAGAGTCAACAACGTCAACGAGAAAAAGATAAATATCATCTGATGTCTGCAAATGTTCCTAAAAGGTGTTGTATCAGTAGTTAACAAGGAAACAAGCTCTGAAGACAAAATCAGCAGACTGAATCGTCTGCCCCCATGAGCCCCCCGACCCTCCCTGTGTTAATTGCTGCTGTTTTCACTTCCTCCTCAATTGCTCATCAACAGAAAAAAAACAAAGATGTTTTCTCTCTGTAACTATAAAAGCCACTTCTTCTCCCAGGTTCACCCACAAGGAATTAGCTCCGCTGTCAAGAAGAGCTGCAAGCAGAAAACCAGCAAACATGGAGATCCCACTAATCCTGGGCTTGCTTTATGCAACCGCATTTAAACTCGGGTGCCTTTTCCTGCCGTGGCGCCAAACTTTCTGCCAAAGCACGAAAATAAATAAATTGGAAGCGTGCCAAATTGGCCGTCAGCGATAGAATCTGTTCCGGAGTGGGTGTCACTTGTAAAGAAGTAGTAACTGTATCATCGCGCTAATTGATCGGAATATGTCAATTGTGGACGGCTTTCCCCCTTGCACATATCTTTGCATAATTACATTAATGTGCTGCATATTTTCGTGACCTTGCAATGGAGTGAACGGCGGGCCTGCCAACGCTGGGAGACAAGCCACGCTAATGAGTGTCAAACACTGTCGACGGACTGCAGAGCGCAGGGAGGACGCGCAGAGAGAGACGTGCGCACAGTGGGGCGTGTCCCCCCATCGCCTGTCAAACCAAAATAATCATTATTGACTCTCCTGTTCTGAATATGGATGGGGGTGGAGGGGGGGGGGGGGGCGGTGATGACTGTCTGTATGTGGGAGGGACTAGAGGGACAGGATGGGGGTTAGGGGGCACTATAGATGGGGAATTCGTAATAGTAGTTATGAATAGTTGGGTCTTGATGGGTGGGGACCAGGGTGCAAATGGACAGGGCTGGAGGCTTCAGGGAGGCTAAGGCTGGGTGTCTGTTTAATCAAAAATATTAATCGTAAATACCTGTATGGCAGGCTGTTTAATCGACTACGGTAACTACCTGTATGGTAGGCTGTTTAATCGACTACGGTAACTACCTGTATGGCAGGCTGTTTAATCGACTACGGTAACTACCTGTATGGCAGGCTGTTTAATTGACTACGGTAACTACCTGTATGCAGGCTGGTTAATCGACTACAGAAAATACCTGCATGGCAGGCTGTTTAATTGACTACGGTAACTACCTGGATGCAGGCTGTTTTATCGACTAGGTTAAATACCTGTATGGCAGGCTGTTTAATCGACTACGGTTGCTTCCTGTATGGCAGGCTGTTTAATCGACTACGGTAAATACCCGTATGGAAGGCTGTTTAGAATACGATAAATATCTTTATGGCAAGCTGTTTAATCAACTACGGTAAATACCTGTACGGCAGGCTGTTGAATCGGTGACTACCAGTATGGCAGGCTGTTGTTTGCAAAAGGTTCTACTTTAAGCTCAGGAAACACAGCTCTGTTTTGCCGTGACTTTTTCCTTCTCCTTTTTGCACTTCTGTTTTTGCAGGACAGAGATGTAACACTGTGTGTGTGTGTGTGTGTGTGTGTGTGTGTGTGTGTGTGTGTGTGTGTGTGTGTGTGTGTGTGTGTGTGTGTGTGTGTGTGTGTGTGTGTGGTGGGTGTGTACGGGTGTCTGTGAGTGTGTGTGTGTATAAGTTTGTGTGTGTTTGTGTGTGTGTAGGTGTGTGTGTGTGGGTGAGTGTGTTTGCGTTTCATTGTGTGTGAGTGTGAGTGTGTATGATTGTGTGTGGGTGCGTGTGAGTGTGTATTTTGTAGTTGAAACTTCAGGGTTGAACTAAGGCGAGGAGGGGAGCCAGGCAGCAGAGTTGTGAGTCTGAACTCAGTACGGCTGAGGAAGGCGCAGACGGCATATTGAAGGTAAAGGTGAGTTTCTCGCAGGGTACTCCGAGCCATAGTTACTCATTTTTGAAGTGTTGTCGGTAAAGAGAAAAATCAATTTTTGAAGAAAAATCAATGCCAATTCCCTTCCCCTGTGGTTTTATCTCTGACTTACAGTATATAGAACAAGGACTCTGGAAATAATGATCTTCTGGTCATACCAGCACTGCCTTTTGACTGCTAGCGAATGCTTCAGAGCTCGAACCTGGGATAGGCTTTGAGATTTTAGATTTTGTTCAAATGATTATTATAGTTCTGCTTCTTTTCCCAATCAAAACTACCTATCTCATCTGTTACCGGCACTATCTGCAGGAATCTGGAGTACAAGGGTCGCTATAGAGATTACCTTGGTACATTTATAGTTTATTGTGAAAGTGAAAATACTGGCTGCTTCTTGTGCCAAACTGTCAGGGCCGCCAGTCCCTGATTGCGGTCTGAAATAAGAAAATGACACATTATCCATCCATTAATGCATCCATCAATTATTATATTATTTTATCCATCCACATTTTTTTCCATGCATCGATGCCTCCATCTAGCCATCGTTTCACCTATCAATTCATCCATCACTTATTCAATTAATTCATCCATCCAGAAATTCTTCTTTGCATCCATCACTCCATCTAGCCATAATTTCAACTCAATTCATCCATCCTTCGATTGATTCATTATTCATCATCCACCAATTCATCCATCGATTTATTCCATCCATCTAAGAATCCATCCAGCAACCTTTTATTAATGGTAAGATGGAGGGATTCACAGATTGCTGTCGCCAGACCAAAGAGTAAACCCGTATGAGTCTGGAACCTCTCAGTTCATTGCGCAATGGATGCCACTGGATAGACCAGCAACGCATGACCAATCAGTGGAAGCTTGTTTTCGAAAACGGCATCCCCATAGGGTGGCCCTCTGTGTAACTAATCATCACATAAAACCCACATCATTTCAGATAGACAGCCGTGATTGGGCCGATATATATGTGTGTGTGTGTGTGTGTGTGTGTGTGTGTGTGTGTGTGTGTGTGTGTGTGTGTGTGTGTGTGTGTGTGTGTGTGTGTGTGTGTGTGTGTGTGTGTGTGTGTGTGTATGTAGTTACTTATGTATGAATGTAAATATACATAGATGTGTGCACCACATATTGATCATGTCGACCAGGTCGAACAACAAATCTATGTAAAGCAGAAAAAAATAAGGCACATATGTCTTTAATATTCACCTTTTGTCTGTAACATGCATGGCTGATGAGCGGCAGTGTGTGTGTGCCGAAGGGGGCGCTGTATAAGTCACAAGGAGCAAACAGGATATAAACCATCTCATGAATATATTGCATACTGAAATAAATAGCCCCCTCTTCTGAATACCACCAAGCGGCATGGACCCTGCTTTGCTTTGATTTAATGCCGCTGGCTTCA
>NC_079421.1:6927189-6932189 GCF_026213295.1 Gadus chalcogrammus | reverse complement strand
CTTGGATTCAACGTCATTCCCAGCTCCAACTTTTGACTTCCGGGGGCAATGGAACATAGGATGGATATGGATATGAAACACACTGATACTGGTTATCAGGTAATCATAGTTATATTTTTTATTTGACCACCATGGTGTTAATAATAAATACATACATTAGAAAATAATAGATGTTTATCAAAATGAGTGAGGTTTGGCGCTATAACACTTGATTCCACACATGGATCGGACTGTATTGATTACCTGAAGTCTATTTATGTTGTGAGCAATTTATTTCAGGCAAGCAGTGTTCTGTTTTTGTGTTTTATAAATTAAATATTTGTATTTGCCACATCTTTCAGCCCTACTTATCCAGCTGGCCATGCCAGGGCTTAATGGAGGCACGTTTTTTCCTCTGGGATGTTCATTTTCCCCTTACCAGAATGAAAGAAAAATCAACCAATCAACCAACACCATATTAAACTGCGAGAGATGTGGGGAGTGGGACATTAGTTGGTTTTTACACAAATTGCTCCATATGACTTGAGTTAATAGTTGTTATTATATTATAAATAATGTAGAATTCCCCTGCATATTATCCCATTCTATGCAAGACACCAAACACTTCAGCAGATGCACACAACAGCGCAACATGCTATCATGGACTGATCGACTCAAACAGTACTGCCAAAATTCTGAGTGCACAGCCGCCGTTCCATGTCAGTCTTAAAACAACAGTACAACAAATCCTAGATTAGATGGACAAGGACAGCCCAAAGAGCGGACAAGGCTTTGAAAATATCCTTTGACCTTGTAGGAAGAAGACCAACAATTTCATTGTTGACAGGAAAACAGGAAATGTATGAAAGACTGAAATACTTAACAGAAAAAACTAGTTATTTCCCTCTCTGAAAGTTCCACTCTATGTTCCAAGTGCTTACTTTTACAACAATTTTTCAGAATACAACTTGGACTTCACCACGTTATCCCACTCGGAAAAACCCATTTCCTCTTGTTTGTTTGAGTTGCTTGCCTTAGACGACCAGGTTACCATTAAAACTCAAGTATAAATTATGCTGTTTCCATATTAAATGGTTAATAGCTAAGAGTCCTATGTTGTGCTTTATTATGAAAAAAATAACAAGTTTAAAAGTAAACACAGCCATCCTTGAATTCCCTTCTATCGGTAATCTATATTGTGCAATTTAGTTAACCGGACATTCCGACTGCATCAGCAATGGACACATTGACTCCTGCTTGTTTGGGCTTTGTTCTCGTCTTCCTTCTCCCAGGTCAGTGTATGCTTTATGTGTGTAATGCTTGATCAGGAACCCTTATGCCGCCTTGTTGGGCTTTTTGGAGCCTCCTTTGCAAGGTATTAATTGAATTAATTACATGTGGAACACCAGAGTGGAAGAGATTAGTTCCACCCCTCAGACTAATATATGATAGGTGGACAAAAAATAAAAAACAAGGTGACAATCTCAAAACTGTTAATTGGCCATTTTCTTTTTTCATAACCAAGTCCTAATTAAACTTAAGTCACACATGGACCACCACTGTTTGGCTGCCGTGTGTACCCCTCGTATACGAGAAAATGGAGACCAAGAAGACAGGTTATTTTCATGATAATGATGCAAAAGCAACACCCATCAACTGAAGCGCTGCATCATCCTGTAAACTGAAATTGCATGTTTGTGTCCCGGATTTACGTATATATTGAAAAGTAATACCGTACCTGCGTTGTTTCCGCCTTGCCCTAATCATACCAATAACAGATGTTGTCTGCAGTTCAGCAGAGTTGTACCAATATCCATGATTTATATGCTGTGCTGCACAGTTCAACTGGAACAAGCGTGAACGGGTTGGAAACGCAAACCTATCACTGATTTGTCACCAGACGCTGGACCACTTCCTCCAGCGTCGACGCCGGCAGGCTGCACGGTAGAGCTAGCATGCTAGCTGCTGAACACATGAGAAAAGGTAAGGAGGTTGGAAAGGCAGGAGAAAGTGATTAAGATATATTGTCTATATTGAACACCTGTATTTGTATGCCCCCCCCCGATAGTTACAGTAAGGCTAACAGTGAATGTAGACACGTTTCTGGGTCATGGATACCGATCCCACACCATCCCAACCCCCCCCCCCCCCCCACCCCACAAACACAGCGACACACACACACACACCCACACACACACCCACACACACACACACACACACACACACACCCACACACACACACACACACACACACACACACACACACACACACACACACACACACACACAGACACACACACACACACACATGCATACACACACACACACACACACACACACACACACACACACACACACACACACACACACACACAGACACACACACACACACCACCTGAAGGCAGTGTGCATGCCCCAGCTGCGCGGTTCCCTCCTATTGATTTCCTCATAACAATATAAAGAAGTGTGTTCACTGGTGGCGAGGACTAATGAATTGCATCTTCAGAGTCACTTTGGTGCTGATAACGAAGCAGGATGAGATTCCCAGAGCCATCACAGCTGTGTTGGAGAGAACAACGTGGCAGCACCTAGACGTGGCAGAGCCAGACACAAAGAAACAATCTTATATTTGGTTTGTCTGAATCATTTGAGCAGGCATCATGAATCGGCCTTTTGGTGTGTCTCGAAACTTTAGTCAAAGCATATGCTTCAAGACGTGTGTGACAGGTGTTCACTCTGCTCAGATCTCTCTGGTCTCTATTCTTCCCTGTGAGGAGAAGCACTGATGTTGGTGAGATGGCACCGCCGGCCTTCTGCTGGAAACCTCTATCCTCCCATGAGGTTGACGGTAATCTGCAGTTTGCTGATTCAAGAATTTATATAATTTAAAACATGATGTTAAAAAAGCAAAATGTATCTATTCCCTATCAACGATAATTAAAAGTATCGATGACAAATTTGCCGTACCTACAAATTAAACCATTGATTTGCCTGATTATAAAAGGTCTTTAAATTTGAAAAAAATACTAAAATGAACGCATAAATCTACCGCACGCGAGATGCACCTCCGTGAATATTAAGTCAATGCAACTTAACTGTTTGTATCAACATAGAATACATAAGACTATCAAAGTGCAAGATGACGCACCAAACCAGCTTTAGTTTCAGAGTCGTGCCCCCCCCCCCACTCCGAACCTGTCCTGATAATAATCAATTATTGCTCCAGCCCATGACATCCAATCCCCTTTCAGAGCACAGTTATATGTGAACATTGACTCAGGGAATAATCATTTGTTGAACTTCCACCACCCCAGTGTTCCTTGATAAGCAAACCTTTGAATTATTTTTCTGCTTGGCCGTTCCTGTGAAATCCCCCCGCCCCCCGCCAGAGCACCCAGCCCCCCCCCCCAGCCCCTAATGTAAGCCTGTCTGAGGATACGCTGAGCTGAGAGGGATCTGAGGGAGGCAGAGAGGAGGAGGCGAACGTCGGGTTTAATCAAAGACAAACACACCGAAAAAGATGAGTTTTACTCGTGGATCTAACCGTGCATCGTTTTTTGCTTCTTCTTCAGAAAAGACCACCAGTGATATCCTCATTTTGAATTCCACTGTGTTCTTGATATATATATAATATATATATATATATATATATATATATATATATATATATACCTTATTTGATATAATCTCCTAGTTCTGTCCCAACAGAGCTGACTGATGTTCCCACACGGGCGCCGCAGAAGGAAGAAGGGAAAAAAAACTATCTCTAAGGTGAACACGTGCGCTAGCACGGCAACGCGCCGCGCAGGTGAGGAGAAATGAGAACAACATGCGACCACAACCTGCATGCTCCAACAGATCCACAACAAGCTGACTCTTGTAGCTCACCACCCCTTCGGGTGGAGAGATACGGCGAGAAAAAGAAAAGGAAAGGAAGCTTTCGCAGGATAGATCTGACGTCTCGGAGCGCCCGTGCCTACATCCTGCCCCTGCCTCCGGAGCGGCCCACCGTGTGTTGGGCTTGGATGGGGATATAATGGAATAATGGTATTTCTATGGTGAATAAATTCACCCTGCCCTAATTTTTCCTACTCTGAAATGTCTGAAACTGCAATTTGCAGCTCTTTGACGATTCCTGCGGAGGGAATGGAGACAAATCCGAGCCGTAAATGTTGTTTTCACCACATCCAATTTCCAACCATGGACACCTGAATCCCTCCCATTTATCCAATTCCACCTTCGCTTTTTCTGTTTATTTCAGAAAGAAAGAGCAGGGACTGGTTAGATGGTGTTGCTCCTTTGTAATGTAAAGGCATATGGATCATACGGAGAATGCCGTGGGAGGAAACGGCAGAAATAAAAGATGTAAAGAATGTACAGGCAGGGCTGGGGCCCGACCCCCGCTCCCTCCACCCATCAACATCAAGACACACTAGCAGATGAAGCCCAGAGGCCAACGAGATGCAGGGCAGTAGGAAGACAAATACACTCCCAAAGTTGCATGTTTCCAAAGTTGCATATGTTGAATTTCTCAGCATTTCACTGCACACTCACATGCACGCAAACAGAAGCACACACACAAACGCATGCACATGTGCTTACACACTCCTATGCACAAAAACACACACGTAGAAATGTGTAGACAACCATATGAATACACAAGTGCACCACACAATGGCCGGGTCGGGCCCCTGCCTGAGGGCCACCCATGGATGGCTTTATCCGGTCCTGTTTGGGAGGCGGCCCAACATTCAGGTCAGAGCGGAGGGAAGTACATCTATCTTCCAGGTGTCAGCCCCCCCCCCCCCCCCCACCCACTCACCCACCCCCGACGGTGATGGATGACCCGGGGCGGCTGGGCTGCGGCAGTCAGGTGACAAAGAGCCGTTCATAAACAGATTGCGGTCCTCTCTCTCTGTCTCTCTCTCTCTCTCTCTCTCTCTCTCTCTCTCTCTCTCTCTCTCTCTCTCTCCCGCTCTCTCTCCTTTGTGTGCCGTCAACAGGAGGCGTACATCTTTATT
>NC_079421.1:6799689-6922189 GCF_026213295.1 Gadus chalcogrammus | reverse complement strand
TACATTTTGATCAACATGACATAAGCAATTGATAATGTAGGAAAGAGCAGAGAATTGCACATAATCATGTGCATGGATGTACCAAAGCATACGCAACGTGTTCAAATAAATGAGAAACTGTTTTTTTCATGTGCACAAGTGACACACTGATGTGAAAATTGAACAGGTCGTTTTGAGAATTTAATTCTGATCTGAGAAATGAACCAAAGCGACTGAGAAAAACTGTAACAGCACAAATTTAAAAACAAAATTCTACACATTACAGTTTTTCTCAGTCGCTTTGGTACATTTCTCAGATCAGAAATGAAATTTGCAAAGCAGTAAGTGCATTTCTCAAAACAATGCGTTCAAATAGCAAAACACCATGGATTACCTGCAAAAGCCAGTCTCTTGCTCAAAATCCTTAGCTCATCTCTCAAAAGTTCAATGAACATGTCAGTGCCATCAGAATGACAAGTCCTTGCGTCATTGTCTACGGATAAGACAGTCAAATTGCTTAGTCATGTTGTCAATATAACAGTGTACTCTTGAGGGATAATCTGATGTAAACTATGGCTAAAGTTTTGAAGACAATTATTGTAAATTGTAAGTTACACCTTAGTGTATGTGGGAGATTGATTGCAAGAGACTGGACAAGATTCACATTTACGCTTTGACTGTTTGTACTGCAATTTGTTGACAGACCATGTCATTGCTAGAAATGTGAACATAGGAAAATCTCCTTTGGGAAAACTGTACATGCATTGCTGTCGGAATTACAGTGCAGTCATCCTACAACTCCTGACGTTCCTGTGTGTTGGGCCACAAATTCTCAGACAATTTACTGTAACATTGTGTTGTGCTCCAGCTATATACTTGCCAGTTCATGGTTCAGGAGATGCACCTTTGAGCTATTGGTTGATCGTTGGTTGAACTAACACTTCACACATTTCCCTTCTTTAGAAAAAGGCAAGATTCACCTGGTAGCAATTGACCAATTCAGGATAGATTTAGAAAAAAGAACAAAAAAAAGAGTCTAAGGCCAGTGTATAGAAATGTATAGAAATATGCTTGACATATTATGACAACTTGTTCAACCATTTTGCATGCAAAGACTTATGCAATGAACTAATACCTAAATGTTGTGGGGGTGAGACTCTTCCATAGAGACCATTACAATACATTTTGATCAACATGACATAAACAATTGATAATGTAGGAAAGAGCAGAGAATTGTACATAATCATGTGCATGGATGTACCAAAGCATTCGCAACGTTTTCAAATAAATGTTTAAGGGTGTTTTAATAAATGTTTTTTTCATGTGCACAAGTGACACACTGATGTGAAAATTGAACAGGTAGTTTTGAGAATTTCAATTCTGATCTGAGAAATTAACCAAAGCGACTGAGAAAAACTGTAAACTTTCTTGAATGGTCTGTATACTATTGTGCAGGTTCCGACATATGCTGTAGATAACTCCATCAAAAAGACAGGTGATAGCTTTAAGGATGTTCAGGTGCAGGGAACAGCGATTGTTGCTTGATTGAACCATGATAAATTGTGGTAGTTAAAACTGAAGTCATGATATTGTGGAAAAATATAATTTAGAAAAGCTTTTAGAGCAGAAAAAACATAAGTTCACATTCAAAGAACAGACAAACATTGTGCTCTAAAATATGAAAAGATGGTCCCCACTTGGATTGTAAAACATGACAGAAGTCCCCTGTTAAATGGTATGGGGCGACCCTCACACTCCTGCATGGATCCATTCATGAAGTGTGGAAAAGAATAAATGTAATCCTCATCAATAATCAATAATCATCTTTTAAAATATATTTAGAATGGTTAAAAAATGTGCAATTAATTGGCAATTTGCAAGTTAAATATGGACAATAATGCGATTAATCACGATCAAATATTTTAATTGATTGACAGCCCTAGTTAGCCCTGTTATGTATACATTTTTTTTTCTCAGGACAAAATGTCTCTTATGAACTATGGAGTAACTGTGTGAAGGCTCTATGGCAAATTACTTATTTTGTACTATAGAGAAAGCAGTTAACAATTTTTTTCTACCCTAATGAATACATAAATGCTGGAGTGTAAGTGTCGCTCCATACCATTTAACAGGGGACCAGTTTCATTTTGTACAGGCAAAGAGGGGACTTCTGTCATTCTGTACAATCCAAGTGGGGACCATCTTTTCTGTTTAACAGCACAAAGTTAAAAACAAAATTCAACACATCAAACTTTCTTTGGTCTTTATACTATTGTGCAGGTTCTGACATATGCTGTAGGTAACTCCATCAAAAAGACAGATGATAACTTTAAGGCGGTTCAAGTGCAGGGAACAGCGATTGTTGATGGATTGAACCGTGATAAATTGACTGTTTATCAAGCACTCCTTCACACGACTGTTGTGAAGGAGTGCTTGAACGCCGCTGCCGAGACGTTATTTGAAGGTAAACAAAGGGATGAATTGTGTGAAAAAATAAAGCAAATCCCAATGTGCGCTGCAACGACAACCAGAAAATCCGAAATGTTATCAGATGACGCACTGTCACAGCTTCATGCGGCTGTTCAGAGTGCCCCATCCTTAGCCATTGATGAGTCTTCAGATGTAACGGAAAATTCCCAGCTTTTGGTTTATGTGCGATTGTTTCATCAAGACAAGAAAGATCTGTGAGGACCTGTTGGGTCTAACACCACTTGAGACACGGTTTTGCTTACTTGAAATGAAGGCCTAATGCTCTTTTTGTGTTTATTTGAAATGAAGGCCTGGTGTTCCTGTTCTGCTTACTTCACATGTAGGCCTCATGCACTTTTTATGTTTACTTGAATTGCAGGCCTAATGTACCTGTTTTGTTTACTTTAAATGTTAATATGCGTTACTTTGACTTAGTAGTTTTTCATGGTTAAAAGTAAGCTATTCGGAAATTGAAAATAAATACATCTGAAAATATAAGGTAATATGCCGTGTTGATTGTATTTGACAAAAGAAGGCTATTAGAACGTGGTAGGTTCGGACCTTTCTTAGAAGGAATTTTTAGTAACTGGACCTTGTTCAATTTTAATTGAAGACCCCTGGCCTAGTGTGAGTGCAGGCCAGAGAACATTGGGGCCAGTTGAGACAGTTAGGTGTGAAAACTGCCAACGGCGTTGGTGTGAGTGCACCCTAAGTAGCATAAAGTATGTAAATACATTCCACATCCCCCCCCCCCTCCCTAAAGCAGTATATAATGTGGCGATTTGAAACAAAATGGTATAGTAACAAAATCCTACTGTATCTCTATAGTTAAATTAGTATTTTATTATGATCAGAGCAATTTATTCGAATTCAAAATAATAAACCTGCTAGTTTGATAGTATCTAGATAGTATCTCAGGTAACCATCCCCCCATCACGATACGAGACAAGAGCAACAACCCTCCCCCATCTCTCACTCCTCAGGGGCCACTCACACTAGGGCCGTTTGCCTGTTCCTTGCTGCAGGAAGATTCAGCAAGATTCCCCCCCTCCCCCCGCTGGCCCGTGGTCACACTGCTCCCAAAGGCCGTGGCCTGGGCACGATTGCTCCTTCATACATACGTCATCACGTCGTAATACGATAAATACGTCTTCACCAAGCGTGGTGTCCAGCTGCGATGAGTGCTGTCGTCGGCCCAAATTTCAAGTAAACACTCGACTTCACTATCGCACCAACGTAAACCCACTCATGAACCCCTTGCCGCCATTGTTTAAAATGATTGTTGTGGGGAAGAAGGGCATGGACCTATAAAGAAAGAAGAGTCTCGCAAGGACTACGTCATCTAGCTCACGTTGGTATGAACAAAGAAGAGCGCTTTTGGAATCTCAATTACGCATCATGCTTTAGCACGTCACTTTATAGACCTAAGGCCTATAGATAGACTGTAAAAGTAGTCAGGAATCAAATATTTCCCTCGTAGTTTAGTTCTGCTCGTATAACATGAGGCCGACTATTTCGTAATTCTGTTGAATTGTTTAAGTTTTCAACAATATTTCGACATCGCAACAGACTGGCTGGGCTTATTATACGGAACATGCATTCAAATTTAGGCTACTACGAGATAATAACTAAAATAGTCTACCGCAAATTCACGGTCATCCGAGGTCAGAAGGTTAACAGCCCTTTAACGCAAATCAGAGCAAGCATCAATATCAACATTTATTTTGTTTAAAAAACAAAGCCTTTCAGAAGCCTTTAACTTATCAGGCAAACTAACAATATCCTTTAGGGCAGAACATCAAAATAATAACTGGGTAGTTTTGCGCCAACAGGCAGGCTTAAAAGATTGCCAAACATGAAAATAGATAGGCATGGGAAGAAGAGAGAGCATGAGAAGAAAATGTATTAATTCATTTACTGGAGTAATCGGCGGGGTTTGCTCTTGAAAATGTCAATGATTTCATCGAAGTCGAGAGTTACTGTAAGCTGTCTCTCAAATGTCAACAGACAGAGGGACTTAAGGCGAGTTGTAAGCATGGTGCTCCTATTTGCTGTTTTAATTCGGTTGACACTGGAAAAGACGCGTTCAACTAAACAGGATGTCATTGTGTAATCAGAGCTTGAAAGCATGGATATTCGGGAAAACGTCCTCATTGCATATGTCCATCACTTCACGAATACTTTTGAGATGTTCTCCTCTTTTTTCCTTCTCTCTGAGTTGCACAAACACTGCGAGCTCCGACTCTGATATGGTTATCTAGCGCTTTCCTGTATCATTGAGAGAGTTCGCTTTAGTAGCCAAAGTGGTGTCATTTATATCGAGGATGGGGACATCAGGATTGCTGCAGATGACATGAGCCCATAGGTGTCACTGTGGAATCGGTTGTTCAGTTCATTAAGCTGGCAGTCTATTAGCGCGTTGGAAATGTTGCGCAGGTCACTGTCACTCCTCACTCTTGTCGATTTCCCCAACGTGCATGTGAAGATACTTCCCTCAAATCGGCCTGGGAGATTTCTTGAGCGGGAGGGCAAACTGGGTACATCCCAGTTGTTGACATCATGATCCTCCATCATCTTATTTGTTGTTGCCAACATGTTTAAGAACGCACAGTCACCTGAGCGCATGTCTGTCAGTTCTTGTTTGAGGTTCTCGATCAAATCAATCGTGTCTGTCACTGATGTGGTGATGGACTGGAGGCTATTAGACGTGAAGTTAAAGGCTATATTGCCAATGCAAAAAAAGAACTTCACAAGGTCTGTCTTTTTATAATTACTATTCGTAGCGTTGATTAGCAGAGAAATAGTCTGCATAAGACGTTTACGTTGCTTAGCAACCGAATACGCTGGGGTTTATGAATACCTGACATGCGGAGTGATATCAAAGACGTGATTCAGAGGCAAAAACACTTCCCTTGACGCTTTCATTCCACAGCATTGAAAAGAACCGTGCAATAACTTTTCTTATTATTTTTTTAAGAAAAGTTTTGGGTGGGCCTGTTGAACAGTGGGTGGGCCTGGGTCCGTCAGGCCCACACATAACGCCGTGCCTGGTGTGAGTGCAGGCCAGAGAACAATGGGGCCAGTTGAGCAAGGTGTGAGTGCACCCTTAAGTAGCATAAAGTATGTAAATCCTTTCCACATCCCCCCCTCCCTAAAAGCGGTATATAATGTGGTGAATAAATGGTATAGTAACAAAATCCTACTGTATCTCTATAGTTAAATTAGTATTTTATTATGATCAGAGCAATTTATTAGAATTCAAAAGAATAATCCGCCGTTTGATAGAATCTAGAATAAAACTGGAAGCCGACCTGTCTGCAGTTGCATTGCCAGAGGCAAGTTAGCAACCTTGAAACTCACTGTAGAAAGGCCTAACGACCATCGTCAACTCAGGTAACCATCCCCCATCACGATACGAGAAGAGAGCAACAACCCTCCCCCGCTCTAAGTTTCTCACTTCTCAGAGGAAGCACACACCACAATTTAAGCTTAAAGTTAGGATCTGTGAAGCGCATGGTTGCTGGTCACTCAACTGTTCTTAAAAATATGTAGAGAGACATGAATGATTATTTAGCCATCCTCTAGCTGACTGGTCCTTTGCCTTCTGGGTAGCCCTTTATTTAATACAGTTTCATACTTGACAATGGTTAAGTAATCCATTAAAGCTGAGCCCTAAGATTATGTTACAAAAACATAGTAACATTGAGTATATATAGTTATTTCCTCTTTCATAAAAGCAGGAGTGTGAATGTCGCTCCGTGCTATCTAAGAAGGGACTTGTGTCATTTTGTAATAGCCTATATAAATATATCATAATAACAATCTAAATATATCATATTCAGATTGTTATTATCTCTTAAGAACTATCCATTTTGCTTATTTATTATTTTACTCATCCATGTTGGAGTGTGAATGTCACTCTATGTTATCTAAGAGGGAACTTCTGTCATTATGCATCAGCCAACAGTGGACCCCTGTCATTCCATACAGTACAAGTGTGGACCACTTTCTGTGATGCAAATCAACAATTCAAATGCATTTCTTTAAAAATAGATTGGGGACTGAAGTACATTGTAAAATGGTAAATTAAGGCTAATTTGGGGATTGAACAATTTCAAAGGTCTAGACCCTTATATTGTATTTTAATTTTAATTTGTTTATCATTTTTATTGATACAAATTAATTGATAGGTTTTTGTTAGACTATTCTATTCCTAAAAACACACTAACAACTCGAGTTTGACAAATTATTATTACATTAGTTGAGATTACTATCTATCCCTTATAGTATATATAGTTATTTCCTCTTTTCATAAAAGCATGAGTGTGAATGTCGCTCCATGCTATCTAAGAAGGGACTTGTGTAATTTTGTCCTAGCCAACAGTGGACCCCTGTCATTAGAAAAACTTATGTTATGCAAATCAACAGATAAAATGCATTCCTTTAACCGTAGACTAAGCACACAAGTTTGTAGTTATAAAGAAATAAAAACCTTATTAAGTTTAGAAATGTGTGTTCATGACAAGCCACAATGACAACATTGTTGGGGCAACTTTACTTGCAAAATAACACAATATATATGTATACATATATATTTGAATATATATATATATATCATATTTAGATTGTTATTACCTCTTAAGAACTATCCATTTAGCTTATTTATTTTTTTACTCATCCATGTTGGAGTGTGAATGTCACTCTATGCTATCTAAGAGGGAACTTCTGTCATTATGCATCAGCCAACAGTGGACCCCTGTCATTCCATACAGTACAAGTGTGGACCATTTTCTGTGATGCAAATCAACAATTGAGATGCATTTCTTTAAAAATAGATTGGGGACTGAAGTACATTGTAAAATGGTAAATTAAGGCTAATTTGGGGATTGAACAATTTCAAAGGTCTAGACCCTTATATTGTATTTTAATTTTAATTTGTTTATCATTTTTATTGATACAAATTAATTGATAGGTTTTTGTTAGACTATTCTATTCCTAAAAACACACTAACAACTCGAGTTTGACAAATTATTATTACATTAGTTGAGATTACTATCTATCCCTTATAGTATATATAGTTATTTCCTCTTTTCATAAAAGCATGAGTGTGAATGTCGCTCCATGCTATCTAAGAAGGGACTTGTGTCATTTTGTAATAGCTAACAGTGGACCCCTGTCATTAGAAAAAGTTATGTTATGCAAATCAACAGATAAAATGCATTCCTTGAACCGTAGACTAAGCACACAAGTTTGTAGTTGTAAAAAAATAAAAACCTTATTAAGTTTAGATATTTGTGTTCATGACAACATTGTTGGGGCAACTTTAATTGCAAAATAACACTATGTATATACATATATATATCTTATTTTATTTAGATTGTTATTACCTCTTAAGAACTGTCCATTTTGCTTATTTATTATTTTACTCATCCATGATGGAGTGTGAATGTCACTCTATGCTATCTAAGAGGGAACTTCTGTCATTATGCATCAGCCAACAGTGGACCCCTGTCATTCCATACAGTACAAGTGTGGACCATTTTCTGTGATGCAAATCAACAATTCAAATGCATTTCTTTAAAAATAGATTGGGGACTGGAGTACATTGTAAAATGGTAAATTAAGGCTAATTTGGGGATTTAACTATTTCAAAGGTCTAGACCCTTATATTGTATTTGTTTATCATTTTAATTGATACAAATGAATAGATAGGTTTTTTGTTAGACAATTCCCTTCCTAAAAACACACTAACAATTCAAGTTTGACAAATTATTATTACATTAGTTGAGATTACTATCTTTCCCTTACAGTATATATAGTTATTACCTCTTTTCATAAAAGAAGGAGTGTGAATGTCGCTCCATGCTATCTAAGAAGGGACTTGTGTCATTTTGTAATAGCCAACAGTGTCATCCAAATTAAATGTATTATTATTATTATTATTAGTGGACCCCTGTCACTGCATACAAAAAAAGTCTGGAACTTTTAAAGCTGAGCCATTTTTGTGTGCATGTTTCAAGAGACTTTACTAAGTAGTCTGTTTAACAGCCCTCTACACTCTGACAGACGTGTGAACGACTGCAGGTCGTTCACACAATAGAGGAGTGTTTGAAGCGACGTGTGTGGATTGGTCGTTGAAAATCAAGCTCTGGCCAGCAGAGGCGCTATAGAGTATGGGCTAAACACTCACACACTTTCAGGTCCCCTCTTGGCAAAAGTTGTGAAAATGCGTAAAAATATTTTAGGCATGTTTTTAGGTTGATTTAAGGCATGACCAAAAGGGGACCTGAAAAATGTCCCCTCTTGGCTCGGAGGTCCCCTGTTGGTGAAGGTGTTACGACGCCGAAGTCCACTGTTGGATAGTTAGGCGAGTACACACACACACACACACACACACACACACACACACACACACACACACACACACACACACATCTCTCCACATCAAACAGGCTGTGATGGAAGGTGCTAAAGGGGAACGCCCCCCAAAAAATCCTATCTGTCAAACTTTTGTCGGCAAAATAAAATAAAAAAGGAGGAAGTGTTTTTCTCTCTCACAGGAAGGTCAAATTGGAGGCTTATCCCCGACTGACAAATATTAACAAAAATGTTTTGCTTTTAATCTGTTTATTTGCCTTGGATGTGAAACTTTCTTATTATCAAACATAAATAGAAGAAATATAAATGAATAGAAGATGGGAGAGAATGATGATTGAGGAATGTTAAATACAAATAACAAAGAAGGACAAAGAGACTGAAACATTGGCGTGATGATTGAATCACTAATATCCAAATCAAATCTAGTCATTAAACCTTTAACTAAAAAACAGCAATAACATTGTCTTGGATACATAATGGGAAATTTGATATGAACAATTTGTTCAGTCAGACTGCCACACAGGCAACCAATGTATTTCTACGAGTGGCATATTTATATTCTATGCAAACATAAATAACATAAACGGCTCTACTAATTGGAGCCATTGCAAAGTATCACATACATATATTCTCCTGTCCATCAGGTTCAAATGATCTCAGCCAACATTAGTCATCCGTCAAAAATCACAACAACATGCGTGGCGAGCATCAAATCAACACCACTGTCATTAAATGCACTATTATATCCCTGATACAATCTTCATGTGTACGTGTGTGTGTGTGTGTGTGTGTGTGTGTGTGTGTGTGTGTGTGTGTGTGTGTGTGTGTGTGTGTGTGTGTGTGTGTGTGTGTGTGTGTGTGTGTGTGTGTGTGCCCACTACACATGTTAATGCATGCAAGTTCGAAAGTGTGTGGGTTGGAGATGTAACAGGGTATTCGGAAATGCAACTCATTAACTGTAAACCAAATAAAGAAATAATCCGCCGGTATCTGAGATCCGCTCTGAGGCTCGGGAGCGTCGCAGCGTGGACACGCCACAGAGCAAGCCGCCATCGTCTCCTTCCTCAACACACAGCGTCTGATTTAACACAGAGACGCAGTGTATTGATAATGAAACCCATTCTGTCCACAACAATAACTCCCTGTTACATTATCTCTCATCGTGGGAAGGGAAGAGGGAGGCAAGGTGAAGCCGCCTGCTTGTTTGTTTGGGTTATGTGTGTGTGGTTGTTTAAGCAAGTATGTGTGTGTGCTTGCTAATGTTTGTTTGTTTGTGTGTGTGGTTCTTTCTGTCTGTGTGTGTGTGTATATGTGCGTGGTTGTTTTTATATATGCGTGTGTGTGTTTGTGTGAGTGTTTTTTTATATATGTGTGTGTGTGTGTGTGTGTGTGTGTGTGTGTGTGTGTGTGTGTGTGTGTGTGTGTGTGTGTGTGTGTGTGTGTTTGTGGTTGTTTATGTGTGCGTGTGTATGTGTGTGTGTGTGTGTGTGTGTGTGTGTGTGTGTGTGTGTGGTTGTTAATATATATGTGTGTGTGTGTTTGTGTTTGTGTGTGTGTGTGTGTGGGTGTGTGGTTGTTTATATATATATGTGTGTGTGGTTGTTTGTGTGTGTGTGTGTGTTTGTATGTGTGTGGTTGTATATGTGTGTGTGTGTGTGTGTGTCTGTGTGTGTGTGTGTGTGTGTGTGTGTGGTTGTTTGTGCGTGTGTGTGTGTGTGGTTGTTTGTGTGTGTGTGTGTGTGTGTGTGTGTGTGTGTGTGTGTGTGTGTGTGTGTGTGTGTGTGTGTGTGTGTGTGTGTGTGTGTGTGTGTGCGTGTTTGTGTGGCGGTGTAGGAGAGAGTGAATAAGGGACAGTGCATTGATCTAAGACCCCCAAGGCTTCATTTTCCCATGGAGACAGCATGGCTAATTAGGCTAGCATGTTGCCGGCTCCAGCACATCTGTGGTGAAAGATTAGAGGCAGCGTATCTGCCAGCTGTTACTCAGATGCAGTATCACTGACTAATTGAGACAGGCGAATGTTTGAGGGAGCCAAGGCCCCCCATCTCTCTCTCTCACACACACACACGCACATTAGCACCATGGGTAATGTGGCCAGAGTATATCGTCCCGAGATGAGGTTAATCAATGGGAAATGCTGTTGTGGAACCGACGACCTGATTAAAATGTAAATAAGCCCCCAATGAAAATGGCTCAATTGAATCATGGGAAATTACAAGGTTGGTCCCTTGAGATCTGCGTGACTGGTTTTATGAATATAGAATAAAGAGTTGTGTGTGTGTGTGTGTTTTTTTTTTGTGTGTGTGTGTGTGTGCGTGTGTGTGTGTGTGTGTGTGTATGTTTATGCGCATGTATGTGTGCGTGTGTGTGTGTTTGTGCACATGCATTTGTGCGCGTATGTGTCTATGTGTGTGTATGTGTGTGTGTTTCTGTCTGTGTTTCTGTTTGTGCGCATGCATGTGTGCGTGTGTGTGTGAGGGCCTGTTGGGAGGAGGCTATTGAAAATGGATTGAGCCATTGCGCCGTTCGACTGCATCAGCGCTGCGGTTCCCGCACCTCGTCCCTGACGGACTGTTGGACAGGTCGGACCCTCTGGTCCTTCACTGCCTGGCTCTACCCCCCACTGGCCGGTTTCTGTCCAGGTAATGCACAACAATACATGTGAATACATGACAATAATGTTATCACGCAATTACCAATTTTCTTTGTAATATTACATCTACAAACTACAACTATAACTATGGCAACTACTGCTATGATACTTTTAGCAATAATAATAAGAGGAAGATTCATGCAATAAGCTAATAATATATGTTTGTAGCATTATTTATGAACAATGTTCAAATCGGGAAAGGTCCCGTGGAGGAAAAGATGAAACAAATATTTTATTTGTGTCCCCCATGTGAAATTTGTGGAATACAAATGATTTCCAGGACTATAAAACCCATTGCTGTCACGTGGCGCAGAAGACATGCATGCTTATCAGCGGTGATGTGTGTGTCAACACCTTCTATTGCTCTGTGACCGGCCCCGGCCCGCTGTGTTTACACTCCTGTGTACAGACTATCAGGGCTGGCAGATTGGAAGAGAGAGAGAGAGAGAGAGAGAGAGAGAGAGAGAGAGAGAGAGAGAGAGAGAGAGAGAGAGAGAGAGAGAGAGAGAGAGGTTTTTCTCTATAGGATGAAACACATTGCAGAGTCAGTGATACAGCTCAGAAGATAAGACAAATAATACATATCACACGTACACACACACACACACACACACACACACACACACACACACACACACACACACACACACACACACACACACACACACACACACACACACACAATCACAAACACACACACATACACACACACACACACACACACACACACATACACACACAACCACATTTATACACATACAGACACTCACTGTCACACACACACAAAGACTGACACATACACATACACACCTAACCAACGTGCCTAAAACAAACCTATATAACACACTCTCAACACCTAGCTACAGCCCAAGTCAGTCTCCTCACTCCTCCCAACACCTCTGTGAGCCTCCCTAGACCCAAACTAGACCATCATGCTCCCACACTCCTGCTGCTGTCAGAACACAGCCCCAAATAGTCTCTTCTCCAGGAAGAACTTAACTCCATACCTTATGGCACTGTAACCTGATGCAATTTAATGCCTCCTGTGATAACTAATGGGCTAACTCTTAAAACTTCACAAGCTTATAATAAGCTTGTCAGCTTATCATATTAGGCATGTGCGCTCAGAATATTAGCATTTTAATGTCCCCGGGTATAATGTGATGGGAAAGGGCTTTGCCATTTTGACATTGCCTTTGGAGAGAGGGAAAGAGGAAAAGGGTAATCGACGACAGAGGGAGAACGAGAGGGCAAGAGAAAGAGAGAAGAAAGAAAGACAGAGAGTGAGACGGAGACGGGGGGAGGGAGGGGAGAGGGAGGTACAGACACAGAGAGTGTGTGGAGGTTGTTTGTAAACAAAGCTTGAAGGAGAGGCAATTTAATCTCAACATCCATAATGTATTAGTACTTACCCATATTGACAAGCGTGATTAAGACGCTCTCAATATGTTTTTTAAGCCTCTTGCACTTTTTATAGATTTTTAGTTAGCATTTAGGCATGTGGTTATACATAACAAAACATCTTGCGAATAACCCCTCTAAATCATCAACTCCTAACATCCCAATCATAATGCTGTGACTGTGACAGAGCAGTCGTTATTAAGTGTGATTACCGGAGATAGGCATCTGCCATATAACAATACACAACTACACAACTACACAATAACACTGGAGAGCGCAAATTCATTCATAATAGTGAGAAACAGGGTGAAACTGTACAAGCCTTTTCCTATCTATCCATTTTTGTATATTGACTCTCTACGCCTCATATAAAGTGATTGATAATCCATAAGTCTATATTTACAGATATTTTCTATATTGGTCGATTTCAAATAATCCATAGCTAGCCTCATAACGCTTGCTCAAGTGACCGTCACCTCCTGCTCTCATCTCTTTCTCTCTCTCTCTCTCTCTCTCTCTCGCTCTCTCTCTCTCTCTCTCTCTCTCTCTCTCTCTCTCTCTCTCTCTCTCTCTCTCTCTCTCTCTCTTTCTACAGCCTAGCATGTTTCTACAGCAAGCTGGATGAGATGGCAAACATCATATAATTACTAAATGCAATGCTCATACTTAAAGACACCTTTGAAGGGTCTATTGGTGTGCCAATTAAATGCTGCCTTGCTACGTTACTTTTTTGTAAGACTGTATCTTTGTATAATGCTTGGTCATGAAAAGAAAAAAATATATAATGTGTGTGAATAAAGAGATTATTCATCATTTTAGGTTCTGTGTTACTTAATCACACAAGATCAAGTCTTGTGGTTTGTGGTTATGACAATTTTATTGTTCATGTTCACGTTTGCATGCTACTCGTTTATAGGCTGTCATCTTCGTTTTGCTCGCTAACAGAGTTCCACTGGTGAGGCGGCGAGGACCTGAGACACGGCGCTGACCTGCGACGCTCTCCATGGTGCTGAAACCCAGCTGATCTCAGATCAGCTGGGGCCACATCCACCTGACTCCCCCCTGAGGCACGGTTCTCAGGGGACCACAGATCTGTGATGGCGGAAGCTTGGGCCAAAGTACTGATGTGTCAGCACCCAAAGGTGCCTGCTAGGGCTCAGGAAGCATCATGTGCTGTTGGCATCCCTCACACACTGCGAACCAGTGGACGGTAACACATCCGGCCGTTACCCGACTACAACACCGACGTCCACAAAGAGGAGGATACGCTTTTATGAAAGAGGATGATCACAGTATAATCACTATCAATATGGAGAAAAGAACACAGACATGCGATAATGGGATTTCTCCCTTATACAGACGCAGAAATGCAAAGGGAAAGGTGTGAGGAAGAGGCCATGGTAAAATCGAGCAGAAATAAAAAAAGAGATGAGTTGGCTCAGTGCCACCTGGGACACTTGTTGATCCAGCATTCGATCGACAGTGGGCTCACCTCTGCTCAATCGTGAAAGGGGCCTTCCCTAAACGCCAACGTTAGCCTCCATTGTAAAAATAAAAGTAAAAAGGAGAAGGAAAAATAGGGCCTGGAGCTCTACTTACTTAGCACTCCAAGAATCTGAGCAGACGGAGGGAGGAGTGAAGTCTGCCTCCCTCTCTCGCTCAGCGAGGAGCGGCGCTGAACAGATCTGAGCGTGATACTCCTTGACCCAAGAGAAGTGGCAATGTTCCTACGTGAGAGGCAGCGAGCTGCATTATTTAGCTTCTTAGAGTTTGAGAACATCCGGAGTAAGGCGGCAGCAGGGAGACAGATGGAAGGAGCAGGCGGCAGAGGCAAAATAAGTTGTTAGCCACGCAGTCCCGACGGACCGTAATGCGATCGGTATTTATGATTGTAAATAAAGAAAGCACACAGATCACTAGGTTGGATTATATCTTTACGTCTATTTCATTGTGTTTCTCGGTATGTGGGCGCTACATTGCATATATTACATCAAACCCATCTCTATTTCTACACGGGGCTGGGGGTTCGCAGCACACTGAGGTCAGAGGTCACCGCTCATCAACATCAACAGGTCTTTAACAAAGATCATTCCACGTGAGCACCACAGTTACCGAAGCTCAATCTCTTGCTATGGTGATTAAAATGTTGTCATTAAGCAGAGGGTTTAATCCAAAGCAAATTGACAGTGATTCACTTTGAATACAGGTCATTCATGTGAAGATCTCCTTCCAGTAGACTGCAGACATGCAGACATTAATGGATTAAACCCTGTGGGCCGCAAGTCAACACCTTCACCGATAACCCTGACAACCCTTCCACTGGCGTAAGAACACATCCATAGATACACAGAGGATACACCAGATATGTTGTTATTCAAACGACAATATGAATGTCACATGATAGGGATGGTGGTCGGGCCGCGGGGAGCCAGCTCAGAATAATTGAGTGGTGTCATCCGGTTGAATCCGGTGTGTCGTCAAGAGGGGGCCAGTGTGTGTGGAACACTGGGAGCCACCGGGAAGGGAGTGGATCTACCCAACGCTTAACTGGGGGCCGGATTAGTGGAGGAATAAAGATTGTTCCATGTCATCCTGGGAGATGTGTTGTTTTAACTTAACACATTTCAGTGTTGAAAAAGAGACACATTGTATGCAAATCAGATATGAGCTAAAACCAGGGCATTGGGGAAATTAGTTGTCTCACTCAGATTGGTGTGCGTGTGTTGTGTGTGAGTCGTTGTCGTTGAACTGCACATGATGACAGAGTACTGGTGATGGAGCTATAAACTGTGGCATGAATTGCTACATTTGACCCTTTTTCCTACTGAGACCAATTTAGAGTGATTATATTAACGATGATACATAACAATGCAACCTTGCCATCTTTATTTCTCCAGATTGGTGAACTACGCCGAATTAAGTGATGGGCCATTCTCTTTGGCCCCCCGATCCACCATGTTACCCCATTATGCACTTTCGGTTCCTTGTCTGTCCCACCAAGATATAAAAGAGAGTGAAATTAATGATCGTTCCAGCCAGATAGGGGACCAACGAAAGTGAGCAATTTGAGGATTGACAGAGATTATTAAACAAATCTAATTATAGTAATCACTACAGAACAATAATATCCTGAACACTAAAGTATTCATGGCGGGGAGATTAAAATAGGCCTATCTATTAAAGGGACATGATATTTCATCCTATCCACAAAGTGGAAATAAGTCTCATAAGCCATTTCTGTCTATGGAGGAAATGGGTGTGAGTAAGGGGTGGATCAGTTAATAATTGAATATGCTTTGCCATCAGATACAGCACGGCGCTGTTGTATCGAGGAGCTGGACGAATGTAATAGATGATAAAAGGATGCTGATTTGGGATCAACCTTTTCCGGGAAGAGAAGTAAAAATAGATTTCCCGTAAATGCTACGCACTTGTTTGTGGTGTGTTTGGTGGCGCCGCTGCGCCAGAGCACGTTTGGCCTTAACGTTGAACAGGGTTGTGAGCGAATCCTCAGAATGTACAAAGCTCGGGACAGTGTTGATAATTAGTGGGAAAATAACCATTTGGGATTTTTTCTGAGAACTTTATTCACTCGATTATTGATTTAAATGAAACACTGAAATATAATTGTATGGGTCTAAATGTGTCATCAGTAGAGAGTTGGTTATAATTGCGGAACTATCGAAAAAAGTCAAAATATAATTGACTATTAATTGTCGATGACTAAGCTAATCCCCTATGTCGCTTTAAGTGGTAATTTAACGACCCCTGTTCGGTCCAAAAGTAATTTTCGGTCACTATTGTGCACTATGTGCCAATTATAGTCCCCAATTAATTGAACTAAATGAGGATGGATTGCGGCCATCTTTGATCTATCCCTTTGTGTGTGGAGGAATATAAATGTCTACAAAGAGAAGCATTAGCATTTGTGTTGCTCATAAGATATAATTAAATTATTTATAATATCCCACAGTTGAAAAACAAACAAGTACTGCTATCACTCTCCATGGCATTAAGCATGCCCGGTTTGTAGCTCTGACAGAAGGACTTTTGAGTACGGACTTCACTGAAATTAAATATTTTTTTATAAAAATAAGCTGTTACATACAGCAGTGTATGTTACCCGCGATGGTCACAATACACCTTTGGTAGAAATAACCACGTGAGATTTGTACTTATTTCTTTTTACAGATTATGACAAGGCAGTCACAGCAAGCCAGAGATAGGATTTACATGTGATATTCTAAAAGGAGAAGCCGTCAGTACAGCAGAGACCTCAGAGAGGGGACAGGTTATATTTTTATGTGACAGTGTTAAGGCCCTTCCTTGTCAAGTTCCTCTTTAAAAGCACAACATTGGTGATGAAAATGGTAAACAGACATGCAGAGAACTCCCCAGTGCTCTGTAAAACACAGAGCTAAATGTTCCTTTATATGCAGAGTAAGACTTCAGCCGGGCTCAATACGTTAACGATTTTACTTCCAAAGAAATACAGCTGGGAAGGGCTACACTATCGAGGTGGTACAACAAAAAAAGGTTTATGTGTAATGAATATTAATGGATAAAGATTTGAGGATTTTTGATTAAATTATACAAGATCAATGAGATAGAACGAATGAGTGGTCAATAATCGAGGGGAAACTAAACATAAGCCCCCCACTACGATTAGTCCTCGCTTGCATGCATCAAATACACACACACACACACACACACACCCACCTACCGCCCCCCCCCACACACACACACACACACACACACACACACACACACACACACACACACACACACACAGACAGACAGACAGACAGACAGACAGACAGACAGACAGACAGACAGACAGACAGACAGACAGACAGACAGACAGACAGACAGACAGACAGACAGACAGACAGACAGACAGACAGACAGACAGACAGACAGACAGACAGACAGACAGACACACGCACAAACACACACTTCATAATTTCATCAGTAAGGAAGGGGAGCAACTATTTCGATCTGGATTCCAAATATTTACTTTGTTTTTATTGCCAAATTTGATGCTATTATGATTGCATTATGGTACAAATCAAGTGTTTGGAGCCTTTATGTTTCTCTGGCTTACTCACATTTACTTTCAGTCAGCCTTTCTCCTTTAAATGTTTTGTTCCATATTTATGTAACCACATGAAGATATGCAGGAAATATATGAGTCTCTCAAGCCCGAAGGTCGAAAGCGCATCTTGTTTAAATAATAAATAATAATTTTTTTTGAATTTGTAAGTATGCATTTAGAATCTTTTTCAAACCTGGACTTCATAGCGCAAGGCTATATTTCCCACTGGCCGTACAGATTTTCAAGTTTGCGTTTCACAATGAATAACACTCTCGCCTTGGCTAGGCTGCATTGATTCCCACACACGAGCGTGTCCTCAGGTTTTTCACAACACTCCAGCCAATAAGAGTGTCGCTCCGGCTCTCTCTCTCCCATGGCATTTGCTTCCCCAAATCCTCAAGGTCAGGAGAAGGAGGAGGTCGACACAACAACGTGATCTCACACACAGTGACAGCAGACCATTGCCTGATGCGCACAGAACTTTGGACAAAGAGAAGCTCTTTGCAGAGGATCCAGTCAGGAGGAGTGGGTGTTAGCCGTCCTGCGTCCTGATAAGCCCCGGCTGAGGAGGGTTCAGTGGTCCACCCGGGGACACGTAGCCGGATTCCCGCCCTGTGCCCCCGCTAGCGGAAACAGGAGAGGCTCAACAACCATCCGAGCGTTGCCGCGCTTGAATGCTTTATCGGCGCGCAGAAATCAGGCGTATTCAAAACCCTCACGACAAGACAGGATCCTAAAGGCCCAACAACGGTCTGTATTGTGCCAGCCACCCCCCCACTCCCTCTCCCCTCTCTGCCTGGTGGGAGCTCAGCTCATCGCTCTTCCTCCCTCTCTATCCCTTTATCCCTCCATCTCCTTCTCCTTTTTTCCCTTTTTTTCTGTTTTCCTCTCAGAGTCACTGCAGTTACCTTCCGTTTGATGACGTGTACTGGTGGGATGGTGGAGGGGAATGTGTTATTCACTCTGCCGGCAGCGGTTAACAACTTTGTCGGTTACAACTCACAAACGTCAGTGGTAAATAAGAAAAAAATTGATGAATAGATAAATACATGCATATGAAGTGCTTATGTTGTTGTTGCTGCTGCAGCTGCTGTTGTTGGTCTCACTGCTGAACCAATGAACAACAATCACAGAGGAGTGACGAGGCATGCCAGGGGGAGAGGGGAGAAGGGAAGAGAGAGAGAGGGGAGGAGAGAGAGGGGAGTGGGGAGAGGAGAGAGGAGAAAGGAGAGAAAAGACTGATTCGGGACGGAAGGAAAAATAAGGACAAACTTTTGTTTCTTCCTTCATGTTATAAATCAGAAGAAAGTGCACTTGGTTTAGTCAGGTATGGAGCCCGGTGGTTATTAGACACTTATATGTCAGATATGGCCTTCCCGGAAACCATGCAGAACTAACAATATTTCTTGATCTCCCAGGGCCAATTAGCCTTTGGGTTCTCATGGAAAAAAAAAAGCTTTGGTAAAAGGCCCCATGAATAGGCACCATTAAGGCCAGCGAGATCCACCATGCTAGGCTGTGTGAGGGGGTGGCAGGGCCGGGGTTATGTCTGGAGACATATTGTCTCCAGACAATATGTTCTCTCCACTGTCCAGCCAAGCCTGCCTTTGTGACAGGCAGCTATGTCTTGGGGGCTCGTTGGGAGGGGTTGGGTTGGTGTTCGTGAACTATAAAGGAGGAATATATATGTTCCAATGGTGGCCATACGTCCACTGAAAAAATGATGAAAGCGCTGTGGTACCGAAGTGCCATCGGCCAGTAGTGGCTGGACAGACGGGCAGCTGAAAGAACCGCGCTGGAGCCGTCATCATCATCATCATCATCATCATCATCATCATCATCATCATCGTGGCGGAGGAGGTTGTTAAGGTGGTCACCATGGACGGAGATATTGTAGATGTTGTGTAGTCTGGCTCTATGCAGAGCAGACCTTGGAGGCGTTGGTAAATTGCAAGCGTTTGATTCTTCAACCAGAGCTTTCATAACGGAAGCTTCTATGGGAACAAGAGGGACAAAAGGAATGAGAAAATAGTGTTTTTAAAGCATGTGAATAGGACGTGCCCTTGAAGCAACTCTCTGCGTTCTGCTGTAGTGGTCTCTGCACTCCTCCACCGCTGAGTGAACAGTGGGCTGGGGAGAAGTTGGCTAGCACAAAGAGTGAAGTCCAACGCAAGATAAATCTCAGTTAGTGTGGAGGATAGGGGCGTGTATTGTTTGGGTGGATGTGTATGATTGTTTGTAAGAAGGGGAAGAGGGTCTGTGAGATTTATATTAAAAAAATATCTTCCTGCGGCTAGTTTGTTCTGTCTGTGTTATTTTGTGTGTGTGTGTGTGTGTGTGTGTGTGTGTGTGTGTGTGTGTGTGTGTGTGTGTGTGTGTGTGTGTGTGTGTGTGTGTGTGTGTGTGTGTGTGTGTGTGTGTGTGTGTGTGTGTGTGTTGGGCATGCTTCAGTCTGAGAGTGAGTCTATGGGTGCTGCCAGAGTCCAGGTAGTGAGTACAGAGCGCCTCTCCTAATCTGCATGTTAAGTGTCGGGGTACATGTACGGCCATCCTCGCCTGCAGACTTGGAGGCAACACACACACACAACAACAGACCTACACAACAACAGGGACCCGTAACGATGGATTCACGCTCGTACGATCATTCTCACAATGGATCTTGTGATCCATCGTAAATTTCTTTGGAGCGTTTCCCGAAACTCCTCTTAACATGAACGCGCGTTCACTGCACTCTGGACGTTCGTAGGACTGTAACTGTCTACTGACACAGTGCTGAAATGGGCTCCGTAGGAGGGGGAGACCCAGAAATGTCGCAGGAAAATGGGGTTAAAAAGAGTTAGAATATCTCCCCATCAGGGCCAACAGCAGAGTAGCCTACGATAAGAATAGACTGCAATAATATGAATTCTAAAGATATTAAAACATAATTTATTAGGCCTAGGCCGATATCAGTCCTAATCCTGAATGCCCTGTGCGCAAATTTTTTCACAGCATTTTCTCCCCTGAAATAATTCCATAATATAAAAATCAAAAATAGCTTGTGTGACAACTACATTTATCTTAATGTGCTGATTTCTGAAACATGGTTTGCGCAGCAAAGAGAGCCGACTTTATCTGATTCCGGTTTCATTGATTGGCTCTCACTCTCTAGTCTAGAATATTTGTAGACATTAAAAATGCAACGTTCCATTCATTCATTATCATTCAAACGCAGAGGCTATGGCATTGACACACGGCTATGATGTAGGCTATAGCCTAGGTCTTTTTACACTGCCAAGCCGGTTCGGTCGCACTTTGGCACGCCCGGCGATTTCACCTTCTTATCTCAAGTTTCCTGTGTAAAACCGAGGGGGTCAAATCCCCTGTTCGTCAAGGCACGGGCTTTCTTGGTTCACTGGAAAAGGCGGGGCTGTGCACGCATTCTAGACCTCTTTAGAATAATTTGTATTATTGCAGCCTCTCCTGGTACCGTCACCTTATCGTGGTGGAGAGGTTTGCCCTAACCTGAGGGCTGTGTTGTCTGGAGCCTTGTGCTCCTGGTAGGGTCTCTCATGGCAGAGTGGTCTCAGGTGAGGGGCCAGACTAAGAATGGTTCAAAAATCCTCAATGAATAACGGAAGAAGAGGAGATGTGACCCGGCCCGGAGGAAGCCCGGGGCCCCCGTCTGGAGCCAGGCCCAGACGGAGGGCTCGATGGTGAGCGCCTGGTGGCCGGGTTTGCCACGGAGCCCGGTCGGGCACAGCCCGAACAAACTACGTGGCACCCCCCCTCTCTTCATCCCATGGGCCCACCACCTGTGGGAAGACCCGTTGGGGTCGGGTGCGCAGCCACATGGGTGGCAGCGAAGGTCAGGGGTCTCGACGGACCAGACCCGGGCGGCAGAAGCTGGCTCTGGGGACGTGGAACGTCACCTCGCTGTGGGGAAAGGAACCGGAGCTTGTGAGGGAGGTGGAGCGCTATCAGTTAGATCTGGTGGGGCTTACCTCCACGCACAGTCTCAGCTCTGGTAGCGTACTCCTGGATAGGGGTTGGACTCTATTCTTCTCCGGAGTTGCCGAGGGCGTGAGGCGCCGGGCGGATGTGGGGATACTCATAAATCCCCGGCTGAGCGCTGCGGTGTTGGAGTTTACCCCGGTAGACGAGAGGGTCGCCTCCCTGCGCCTAAGGGTTGTAGGGGGGAAACTCTGACTGTTGTTTGTGCGTATGCACCAAACAGCAGCTCAGAGTACTCGGCCTTCTTGGAGACCCTGAATGGAGTCCTGTATGGGGCTCCAGTAGGGGACTCCGTAGTTCTGCTGGGTGACTTCAACGCCCACGTGGGCAACGATGGAGACACCTGGAGAGGCGTGGTGGGGAGGAACGGCCTCCCTGATCTAAACCCGAGTGGGCGTTTGTTATTGGACTTCTGTGCTAGTCATGGATTATCCATAACAAACACCATGTTCGAACATAAGGGTGCTCATAAGTGTACCTGGTACCAGAGTACCCTAGGCCGAAGATCGATGATCGATTTTGTGATCGTGCCATCTGATCTGAGGCCGCATGTTTTGGACACTCGGGTTAAGAGAGGGGCGGAACTGTCAACCAACAACCATCTGGTTGTGAGTTGGATCAGGGAATGGGGGAATTTTCCGGATAGACCTGGTAAGCCCAAACGAGTAGTGCGGGTGAACTGGGAACGTCTGGAGGAGGCCCCCGTCCTAGGAGTTTTTCTGGCATTCCTGTGGAGGTTGGGGGCATTGAGCCGGAGTGGGCGGTGTTAAAAGCCTCCATTGCTGAAGCTGCGGTGGCTAGCTGTGGCCTCAGGGTCTTAGGCTCCTCAAGGGGCGGTAACCCTCGGACACCGTGGTGGACACCGGTGGTCAGGGAAGCCGTCCGATTGAAGAAGGAGGCCTTCCGGGATATGATATCCTGGAGGACTCCTGACTCGGTTGCAGGGTACCGACAGGCTCGAAGGGCTGCAGCTGCTGCCGTGTCGGAGGCTAAGCACCGGGTGTGGGAGAAGATCGGAGAGGCCATGGAGAAGGACTTCCAAAGTGTTTCTGGAAGACTATCCGGCACCTCAGGAGGGGGAAACAGGGAACCATCCAAGCTGTGTACAGTAAGGATGGGACTCTGTTGAACTCGACTGAGGAGGTCATCGGACGTTGGAAGGAACACTTTGAGGAACTCCTGAATCCGAATAACACGCCCTCTATGTTGGAGGCAGAGCTCGAGGTTGATGGTGTTTCGTCGTCAATTTCCCTGGTGGAGGTCACTGAGGTAGTCAAACATCTCCGCAGTGGCAAAGCCCCAGAGATTGATGAGATCCAGCCAGAAATGCTAAAGGCTCTGGGTGTTGAGGGGCTGTCATGGTTGACACGCCTATTCAACATCGCGTGGGAGTCGGGTACAGTGCCAAAGGAGTGGCAAACCGGGGTGGTGGTTCCCCTGTTCAAAAAGGGGGACCAGAGAGTGTGTGCCAATTACCGGGGTATCACACTTCTCAGCCTCCCTGGTAAAGTCTACTCCAAGGTGCTGGAAAGGAGGGTTCGGCCGATCGTCGAACCTCAGATTGAAGAGGAACAATGCGGTTTTCGCCCCGGACGTGGAACTACGGACCAGCTCTTCACTCTCGCAAGGATCCTGGAGGGGGCCTGGGAGTATGCCCATCCGGTCTACATGTGTTTTGTGGATCTGGAGAAGGCGTATGACCGGGTCCCCTGGGAGAAACTGTGGGAGGTGCTGCGGGAGTATGGGGTAAGGCGGTCTATCCTCAGGGCCATCTAATCTCTGTACTCCCAAAGCGAGAGCTGTGTTCGCGTCCTTGGCAGTCAGTCAGTTTCGTTCTCAGTGGGTGCTGGTCTCCCCCAGGGCTGCGCCTTGTCACCAATCCTGTTTGTGATATACATGGACAGGATATCGAGGCGTAGTCGTGGTGGGGAGGGGATGCAGTTCGGTGGTCTGAGGATCTCGTCACTGCTTTTTGCAGATGATGTGGTCCTCATTGGATCATCGACCTGTGACCTTCAGCACTCACTGGATCGGCTGGCGGCTGAGTGTGAAGCGGCTGGGATGAGGATCAGCACCTCTAAATCTGAGGCCATGACTCTTAGCAGGAAACCGGTGGATTGCTTACTCCGGGTAGGAAATGAGTCCTTAGCCCAAGTGAAGGAGTTCAAGTACCTCGGGGTCTTGTTCGCGAGTGAGGGTACTATGGAGCGTGAGATTGGCCGGAGAATCGGAGCAGCGGGGGCAGTATTGCGTTCGCTTTACCGCACCGTTGTAACGAAAAGAGAGCTGAGCCGCAAGGCAAAGCTCTCGATCTACCGGTCGATCTTCGTTCCTATCCTCACCTATGGTCATGAGGGCTGGGTGATGACCGAAAGGACGAGATCACGGGTACAAGCGGCCGAGATGAGTTTTCTCAGAAGGGTGGCTGGCGTCTCCCTTAGGGATAGGGTGAGAAGCTCAGCCATCCGTGAGGAACTCGGATTAGAGCCGCTGCTCCTTTACTTAGAAAGGAGTCAGCTGAGGTGGTTCGGGCATCTGGTAAGGATGCCCACTGGGCGCCTTCCTTGGTAGGTGTTTCAGGCACGTCCAGTGGGGAGGAGACCTCTGGGAAGACCCAGGACTAGGTGGAGAGATTATATCTCAACACTGGCCTGGGAACGCCTCGGGATCCCCCCGTCAGAGCTGGTCAATGGGAAAGGGAAGTCTGGGGCCCCCTGCTTGAGCTGCTCCTCCCGCGACCCGACCCCGGATAAGCGGACGAAAATGAGATGAGATGAGATGAGATCTCCCGAATGTTTACATTTTTTTGTGAATGAAGACGCATGCAATAATGAGTTCACGTCTGAGTGTAGACTACAAACGCGATTAACTATGGTCAGGGATGTTCGTTACTTTCTAGACACGGTCCAATAAATAGTGAACTTCATCACAGCCTCACCGAAGCGCCCACAGTGCTTAATGCAAACAATCGCAACAAAAAACGCCTGCAGAAATTCTCCGACACCCGCTGGTCTCAGCATGATTCATGTCTACAATAGCGTATGTCTTCTGCCATTGATCAATATGAGGACATTTTAACCACGATGGTTGAATTAAAATCAGAGAGAGACAACAAGTGCAGTTCGAAAGCGACCGCCCACACAAGAGCAATGGAATCATTTGATTTTATTATATGCCTTGTGACGTGGCGTTTGATCGGTACATTTCGGCTGCGCATGTATTTTTGGAATTTTAAATTGCTGCAATAAATTATGTTGTGGTTCACTTCTAACATGTCTCTATCTTTGCTTTTATCGATAGTAACCACTGTTTTTGGTTGCGAAGTTGCGCCAGCTGGGCATTCCGTGGTATTGGATGTGTTTCAATAAAACGCATCCAATACACGGAATGTCCGCTGGTGATGCCACTGAGGCTAACGATGCTCTTAGCATCCTACGAGTACCCCTGTCTGCCACAAGACCAACACAACAACAGCCCTACACAAGAGACCAACACAACAACTGACCAACAAAACAAGAGACCAACACAACAACAGCCCTACACAACATGACCAACACAACAACCGATCAACACAACAACAGACCAACACAACAACAGACCAACACAACAACAGACCAACACAACAACAGACCAACACAACAACACAACAACAGACTAACACAACAACAGCCCAACACAACAGACCAACACAATATCAGCCCAGCACAACAACAGACCAACACAACAACAGCCCTACACAAGAGACCAACACAACAACTGACCAACAAAACAAGAGACCAACACAACAACAGCCCTACACAACACAACAACAGCCCAACACAACAGCCCAACACAACAACAGACCAACACAACAGACCAACACAATATCAGCTCAGGGCCCCGTTTCCCGATAACGATGGATCCACGCTCGTACGATCATTCTCACGATGGATCTTGCGATCCATCGTCAATTTCTTTGGAGCGTTTCCCGAAACTCCTCTTAACGTGAACGCGCATTCGCTGCACTCACGACGTCGTAGGATTGTAACTGTCTACTGACACGGTGCTGAAATGGGCTCCTTAGGAGGGGGAGACGCAGGAATGTCGCAGGAAAATTGTGTTAAAAAGGGTTAAAATATATCCCCATCAAGGACAACAGCAGAGTAGCCTACGAAAAAAATAGACTGCAATTATATGAATGCTAAAGACATTAAAACACAATTGATTAGGCTTAAACCGACATATATCAGTCCTAATCCTGAATGCACTGTGCGTTTCACGGCATTTTCCCCCCTTAAATAATTCCTCTTCACACCTGTGAATAACCCGGGAGAGGTCCATGATGAGGAATACAACGAAGCCCACCGTCTGGCCCGGTGCATCGTTGAGCGCACGATCGGGAGGTGGAAGTTACGCTTTAGATGCCTTCACAAGTCAGGCGGAGGGCTCCAGTTTTCTCCGGCCAAGTCATGCGCCGTGATATGTGTGAGTGTGACGGCTATGTTGCACAACATTGCAGCTAAGGGTGGGGTGGCATTGCTTGAACCGGAGGACGTTGAGGACGATGACGATGACGATGATGAGGAAGATCGGTGTGAGGACGGCCTCCGCCTCCCTCATAACTACGCGGCTGGTTTTCATGCGCGTCGAATAGTGATTGAGACTTTTTTTTAACCCCCTCCACCCTCCCTCATGTCACTAAACATTCCCGTCAACGTGACCAATCCCCACCATATCCCAGCCTTTTGCCTGCTCCTTTGCTTGTTTTTTATAATTTTTTTTATTTCTTTATTTTCTTATTTTTTTTAATTTATTTTATTTCGTTATTATTATATTTTTTTAATTTGTTTAATTTAATTTATTTTTTACATTATTTTATGCTACGTTTTATGAGTAGCCTATGTCAGTCTGCACAAATCCCCCCACTTTCTCTCACACATTTTGAGTGCCCTGCCTGCGCAAACATTTTCTGGACTGTCCCGTTTTATTTTGGCCATTTTAACATCTTTATTAATAAATTAATTAATAATCTTTATTAATTACCAAACTAAGAACATAAAGGCGCAATGCGTTTTAATAAAACGCATCCAATAGACGGAATGTCCGATGGTGTCGCCACTGAGGCTATAGCTGACGATGCTCTTAGCGTCCTACGAGTACCTACGAGCACCCCTGGAGTACTCGTTAGCTACGAGCGTTTTCAAGACGTTCGTTCCCCACGATGCTTTCGGGAAACGCGGTGAAAACTCTACGATGCCCTTTCGACGCACTTCACGATCCACTTAGGCTAACGACGCTTTCGGGAAACGGGGCCCAGCACAACAACAGACCAACACAACAACAGACCAACACAACAACAGCAGAAAGGGAAAATTTCCATTTTGCTTTTTCAAACATCCGCCCGGTTCTCCAGCGACACTCGGCGCACACAAAAAAGGAAAGCATTTGGGAATCAACCTCAAAGAAATCAAAGTTATCCTGTGAGGATTATATACCTGAGGAATCGGTCGAAAATGAAAAATGATCTCACTTGTTTCAAAAATAAATGTTGTTCATTGTGAGTTGCCATTTGTGAGACATTCAGTTGGATTGCAGCATATAGGGCCCTCGAATTTCCTCTCACTGTTTTTCGCTCTTATTTCTCAAAAGACACACACCTCGGTATTAGAAATAATGTATTATTTTTATATGGGAAATGACAAGTGTTTCTTGAACCATCCACGAGTTTATGGACGCCTTTATCCAAGTACTCACAGGTGTTGCAAAATGAAAACAGCTGAATAATGTTACACTCACAACATGGCAGGGGGTATAAATAGATTTATTTTTGTTAAATAGACATCGTTGTCTATTTTCGATATTCTTGTGGTTTCCTTTCCTGTTTAATCATTCTTCATTTAACTTTACCAAAGCGGGGTACCCTTAATCAGAACTATACCTGAGGACGAGAAACTGTAAACCAAGTGTCACTGCCAAGGGTTTAGCTGTGCTCTTTCTAATCAACGTATCTGATACCTCAATAACATGACACTCACACACACATACACACACACACACACACACACGCACACACTCCTCTGCTCCGAGCCAGGATCCCATCCTCCTTGATTTACCCACCGAGCCACGTTCCCGATGCAATCGACGGACGGATGTTACCAATGACGAAGTGACGGATTAAAGCAGGAGCACACAGTTGCCGCTTCTCTCTCTCTCTCTCTCTCTCTCTCTCTCTCTCTCTCTCTCTCTCTCTCTCTCTCTCTCACTCTCTCTCTCTCTCTCTCGCTCTGCACTGACTGATGCCACAAATGACAAACGCCATCACGCCCGTCTGAGTGAGGGCTGCTGCTGGCGGGGGCATTACCCGCCCTAACCTGGAAATGAATACACGGGGGGGGGGGAGGAGGAGGAGGAGGGAGAGGGGGAGGAGGGCTGATCTTTCCCGCCTGCTCCGCCGTCGCTCTCCTCTAAGACAGATGGTTCCCGCTCCTCTCTTGATAGCTCTCGCTGTAATGTATTTGGTTTTAAACGAAAAGCTGCATCGACGCACAGCTCAAAGTATATCTGTGAGGGCTGGTGTACCTCACGGTGTGGACACGCCCCCCCCACCACCACCACCAACACGCTGCAATTGTATCAGTCCCCATAAGGTGACAGCAATGGATAGGCTCTATTAAGGCAGATAGAGGGGCCCAGGGCCCCGCCGTAACTAGTGCTATTAATCCATATAGTTGGCCTATCAAGGGCCGCTCGGCATGGGGTCGGCCTGGGAGCCTTGTGTGTGTGTGCGTGTGTATGTGTGTGTGCTTGTGTGTGCGTGTGTGTGTGTGTGTGCTTGTGTGTGTGTGTGTGTGTGTGTGTGTGTGTGTGTGTGTGTGTGTGTGTGTGTGTGTCTGTGTGTCTGTGTGTATGTCTGTGTGTGTGTGTTTGTGTGTGTCAGCGCTTTCATGACAACAACTCCTGGGTTTGTTGTTGTTATGTTCCAGGTAATCAATAGGAATTTCAAGCTGTTTTTTTCTTCTTCTTTTTTTCACTTCCAATTGATTTGCGAGTGGTCAATCTCAGAATAGTGTTTTGCCAGACAAGAACATTGAAAAAAATACGATTTGGGTGAGAATCGTACCATTTGTAATGATTCAGACTTCAACGGTTGTTTTAGTCTTTACAATGTCGTTTTCTTTAAATGTATAGTTGCCACAGTTGCTTCGCTCTTGTTGTAGTGTTGTTGTTATTGTTTGCATCTAACTATTTTTACTACAGTATTATTGTCAAAACCAGGACAACTTCTGCAGAGTACATGCTTGGAGCAGTTTAACATCATGCAACTGAAACAAGGAGCCCGCCTCTCCCCTCCCTCCCTCCGTCTGGGCAGGTGGGGAAGGGGGCTGAGGGGGGGTGAGGATCTGGGGAATGGGAGGGAGGGCATGGGGGGGGGGGGGTATGGCGCTTGGGAGGGGGGAGAGAGGTTGACATGGCTGGGCCTTTGATCAGCTCCAACGCCATCAGCTTTATGTCTCCTAGACTTGCAGTCTTGAAAGGGGACTCAGCAGGCTTGTGTTCTGTGTACATTAGCAATTTAGATCCAACATGAAGAGTACTATTCCAGCATTTGCATCTCAAAGGCCCATTTTAATTGTATTTTATTTTTTCTTCCAATACAGAAGCGAAAAAATAGTTAGATTTATTTTGTTTGTATTGTACTTTTTGTTGTGGTCGGGTGTGCTACGTTTCTGTTAAGAGAGTAAAGGTGTTTATACGGTAGAGGATGAGAAGGAGATGACAGTTGCGGCTATGCGAAAGGGTTCACACATACTTGGGTTTAATTTATTAAAATAAGTGTACACCACAACAATAGCATGAATAAAGAAAGAAAGGGATGGTAATATAATCCTCATGTCAGCACCGCCGCCACCAGAACACGATTCGCATTAAGCACTGATTCTGGAGGACGTCAATCCCGTCTTTGTGGAGGTAAATAACAAAGAAACTTCGACTCTGCATTCCCAACGTGCGCTACACAAAATGTAAACCTGAAAGTGGGTAGGAGATGAATCATTAATTTGCATCGAGAAGGAGGAGATGAAGAATAGGAAAGCAAAGGCACAACCAAAACACGTGTTTGAAGACCTAAGAGACAAAATGGCAGAAAGGAAGATGTTTCTTTGAAGCATTTGCTTGAGTGCGACAGTCTGGCCGTCCCCGCCAGTTTCCCTCTTAGCAGATAGAAAATGTCTCTCATAAAAAAGAGCAAGTTGTATTGATTGCTCTAAATGTTAATGTCTTTATAGCGGGGACATTGGATATTTCAGCATTAAACCACTGATAAAGTACCTAATATTGTAATGATATTTACCAACAGCTGCCTCTGCTCCCTCCCTCAGGGAGGGGGTTAATGTTTCCGGCATTTTTTCCTCTATTGATCCCTGGAAGAGGTTTGTGTGGGTGGGAGGGGGGGAGGGGGAGAGGCAACTGTAATGTTTTAATACAATTCTGCAGTTTCAAAATAACGGGCCGAGTCAGATGTCGCAAATAATTTGAAAATATCTGTCAGAGCAACTCAGGGATTTGATTCCTGCACCACGGCAGCAGCACATTTAATTAGCCGGAGACGTGAGGGAAACAACCGGCCTCCTTCAGCGACGTGCCGCTCCACAAATCAAAGCCTCTCTGATAAGTAATGCAGCGTTGTTTCTTTAGTCAGAGCTTAAGACATGAATCATACTATAAAAGTGGCCATTTGTAAAGGGAGAAGTGTATATGTGTGTGTGGAGGGGTGGGGGAGGAAGGGGGGAGGGGGTTCATGTGGAGGCTGGTCCCATAATTGCTTCGTTAAAACCAGTTGCTTTGTGTGTCCTGGAGTAATTAAGCAGTTGAATTTTACATTACACTAGTGAAAATTAACAAACAGCACATCTGGCTGTCCCATAGGTTTAGTCATTAAAAAGCCCATTATTTTTCAAATTACTTTTTCATCTTTCAAATCCCCCCCCCCCCCCCCCACCCCCTTCCCTCCTAATCCGGAGGTATTTCCCAGAAGACGGACTCCCATTTCTCTTTCTGAATGACTCCTTCAGGAAAGTTAGATGTTCAGTGGGCTGGTGGCGTCCTGCCGTGGCCCGTTGGCAGGGCTGGTCCCCGTCCTCTGGACAGACGGATGTCCCAGCACAACGTTGTCGCCAAATCCTAAGAAATGTTTTCAGTTTGCTTCCTTGCAATCCGTCTGAGAAGGAGTGGTGTATACCATCTCATCGTCCCTACCCCCCAACCCTACACACACACACACACACACACACACACACACACACACACACACACACACACACACACACACACACACGTACACACACACACACACACACGCACACGCACACACACACACACACACACACACACACACACACACACACATACACATGGAAATCATAATTGCTTTTGAGAATAAATCCACTCAGTGTGGAATACAAAGTGTCCCGTTTGTAGAGACATTTCCAAGGTTCTTAGCAATGAATCACACTGCCTGTGAAAGAAATTCATGCTTTGCTTCTGCGGTATCAGTCATACTTGAGAAAGATTTCTTTCAGTAAACTTGACGTTACTTGTTTTTGACTCAATTGACAAATACTATCACGTACCACCATTTTCTTTACTTCATCCTATTCTATTGCATAAGCTGAATTCAACCCTGTTTGAGGTAAGAAAGATGAGCATTTTTGACGAAAGGCTGCCACTTGGAAATATTTCGATATTACAAAAATCCAATTGAAGAAAGCATGTCCCAACCACTGGAAGTAAGAACAGTGGAGGACGTTCTTAGCTTTTCAAATCCATGAACCGATGGTTCAATGCGGGGGCCTTGCTTCCCTTCGGATGTAACGTGTCTCAGGTCTCTTTGAAGTGCTGTCTGTTGAAGTGATCACCAGGCACAGAGCCTTACCCCACAAGAGCCTGAAGAGCTGAATAAGTTAGTCCATGTGCTTGTGGAAAGGAACATGTTGTAGAATGGATAAACTTCTGAAGCACCTCTGTCCATTAAACCGTATATTCCTTTGTAGACAGAGGTCAAAAGAGATCTTGGGTCAAAATAATTATATATTATTTTAATTCTTCAACTGATTTTATAAACCCATCACAGGCTTTTTACATATTTCATTGAGACTCTCTTTCATAATTGCAAAGAAGTGTGCTTGATTATTAATGATCTGGGCAGATGTGTCAGACAGGGTGTGGTGTATTAAGGTCACTGCCTTCATATGAACCTTTGGCAACTTCTACTCCGATTTTCTCCCAGGTCAACCAAACAGACATTCTCAAACCTGCATAAACATACATACGTCTTAAAAGGGATGCCATTTAGCATGGACCACCAATTCAGTTTCCTGTGCCCCCCCACCATGAACGAGAAGAAGACAAAAACAACAGCAGCAACAACAATCTGAAAAATAAAACATAATAAAAATAAGGAATGAAATATTTATGGACATCCAGAAGCAGTTGCAGAAACGGTAAAAAATAGGTTTTCAAAATGCTGGAGATTGGCCAAAACTTTCATTGACGGCGACTCGGGAGAGATTTGGTATCAGAGGTGGAGATAACAGACGGCTTCGACCGGACCTGCCTCGCTATAAATCTTTATCATTTTAGGTGATGGACTGACCTCTGTGCGAGCCCAGAGAGAGGGGTTGGGGGGGTCGGAGCGGGAGGGGAGGGGGGAGAGCGTGTGCCGTCATTAATACAACTTGAAGATCCTCCCGGATCGTTCCGTCCACGTCTGTGATGCCTGTGACCTTTCCAGTTAAAAAAAAAAAAAAAAAAAAAACAAGACTATCAAACAAAACCATCCTTTGAGGTCGGAGAATGGGAAGATGAGTTTGAAAAGCAGGCTTGAATGATTCTGTTTGGTCCAAACAAACAAAAAAAGACCAAAAGATTGGAGAGCAGAGGAAAACAGAGGAGGGGAAATAAATAAGTAAGACGGCCTGACAGGCTTCCTAGCATGTTCATCAATAGCGGTCCGAGGCAGCCTAGTGCAGGGACTGTCTGGGAGGGGAGTACGTTTTATTTATGACGGGACTGGATGCATTCGTCTTGCAACCCATCCTTTGCTCACATTTCTTTGAATACAAATAAAGTAGACAAATTGTTGTTTGGATGTTAATTTGTCATTCCCACTGTATTTTAACTGTTGAATTATATTTTGAATTTGGTGCAACATTAGACAACAAATTTGACTTGAGTATGGCTCCTCACCATTGGGACTTTTTCATTTGATGTTTACTAGAAAAAGGGAATACATACACTTTAATATGTGTACAGGGGTGCACTGGTACATGCATACATGATGCTGAGAAATATACCAGTGTTTAAACTGCTATGACAACTTTATGAAAGTCTCCATTGCGGATTATGTTCAGATGCACATCAATATATGAAACGAGAAGAACATACCTTGTAGTGGCCAAAGAGCCAATCACAGAGTAGAGCCTGATGTGATGATCCCATGATCATGTCTTGTCTCTGAGGCAGGACGGTGGAGTGGCTGTACTGGTGGTGTTGTACTCCCAGACCAGGGGTACTGGATTTGATCCCCAGGAAGGGGAGAAAGCATGTGACCTGCTCCTTAATGACACTGGTCTGCATTCATTGATGCTTTGAATAAAGGTCTCAGTAAATGGCAATCCACAAAAAGGAAAAAAACACTTAGAAATACCCTTGAGTTGTTGATATTGTGGTATCGTCTATAATAGCTAATATCGTGCCGGTGCATTGATCGCATACATGAATTAACTCAAAATATCATAACAAAGGCCAATATATTGTAGAGACTATAGAGGTTCAATTTATTCCCAACTATCTTGCATGACGTCACCTTTAAAGTACATTTGTGGCAGGGAATGCAGCATCTCTCTAAGAGCGGTATATAGAGTTGAATACAGTTCAATCCCATTCATTGGTATGTATACCAGTACGCCTGTAAACTCCAGCGTTGAGGCTCAGCACGCCGCCCCCTTTCATTTGAAATAGATCCGACTTTTTGCAGAAACTAGGAGGAGCAGAATACGTTTAGAACAAGAGAACCGTTTGTAGCAGCCGCAAAGCAAATGTTTAAATATGATTTTACTGATTTGTGTGTGTCTCAAATAACTAATAATACTAAGCATTTTATCTGAGTGTGTTTGTGCGTGTCTGCGTGTTTGTGTGTTTGTGATGACAAATCAGCTCATTATTTTGCCAAATAAAAACTGTGCCCAGGAGGACATGATGGGAATCGAGTGAAGGACAGTTTCATTAAATCTGCCTCAGAAATCATAGGGAGACTGTAAATGTTCTCTTTAAAGTTGAATTCACATCCTTCCAATGTTTCAACTGTAGAAAATGATTTTATTATGCTGTACAATTAAACATTTTTCCATAGACGCAAGCAAACCAACAGAAAGACAGAAATAAAGACAGTCAGACAGGCAGACAGAAAGACAGCCAGGCAGATAAGAAGACAGAGAGGAAACCAGCAGCTTGCTCCCTGAGTTCTGGTGCAGCCTTCCCTGGCTCTCCAGAATGGTATACTGTACAATGACATGACTTTCATAATTTCCTTTAGGAAAAATAGCTTTGGTGTCACAATTAAAGCTACCGGCTCTAATTATAGTGTGATTCATGGGATGGTAATTGCTACCCTTTTGCAGAACACATTATCTCAGCCCAAAATTAATCGCATTGCATGACAAACGACTATTATAATATGTCTGTTCTGTTGGGTACGGGAGGTCTGAATGGGGCTAAACAGGCCGGAATAGGTCACAGTGAAGCTAAATGTCTCGCTGTCTCGCTGCTGTGGATCCCTCATTCCACATCGCTGTCAAACCATTCTCAATAGTTTGATTGAATAAATCAATTTAGCAATGTGCCTTAAACCAAAATGGAGACCAATTCCCTGAGCAGAATGCCATCTAATGAGTCTGTCAAGAGTGATTCCTTTAAGGGAGTTTCATTAGAAGATACATTATTAATGTTTCTAACTATGTATTAGTAAGAGGCCACCAGTGATTTCTATGATTTCATCTCTATACTTTAACAAAAACAACAACATCCACATTTTATGACAGTTAGCTTAATTCCTCCTCCTTTTATTCCCGGGATCGACAGCTGTGGGGTCCATCATTAGCCATTTCTCCAAGTAACAAAGAAAGCCTTTTCCCTGTGTGTGTGTGTGTGTGTGTGTGTGTGTGTGTGTGTGTGTGTGTGTGTGTGTGTGTGTGTGTGTGTGTGTGTGTGTGTGTGTGTGTGTGTGTGTGTGTGTGTGTGTGTGTGTGTGTGTGTGTGTGTGTGTGCGTGTGTATGTGTGTGTGTGAAGGGGTGGGGAGAGAGAGTAGAAAATTTGAAGACGGAAGAAAATCAAATCTTAAAACAGTTTAAGCGATGGAGACGGCCCTTAGACGATTGTCAAGTTGTTCTTTAGTGTGTTTATCCAATTAACACAGTCAGTGTAATCTGTTAAATATAGTGCAAAGAAGATGTTGATAAAACGATTAAGGCTGCTTTTTTCCTGCATGACTTCTGGTTGGTATCTCAGCACTAAAGACACAAAACCTCTCTGTGGTGTACAGTAAATATGGCCTTCCTTTTTTAGCTATTGTGTAGCTATTACAAGGACTACCCCTAGTTGTACAACAACTAGGGGTAGTCCTTGTTTTAACGCCTGTGATGAACTGAAAATTAACATTTATGGAGATGTTCATAGAAACAGACGCAGATTTGTTTGCTTGGTGTTTTGTTTTTGTTACGGGGCCTTTATTATGGAAAATTATGGTACATACAAAGGAAAACTAAGTGAGGATTACCAAGAAATTGTCTGGCAGGCGTCACTGAATGAATATGTATTGTTCAAATTAAAGGTAAATGTAAAAGTGTTTATTATTTAGATCATGCATAAGGGATTTTTCCTGATAAATTAACTAAGAGAGGGCTGTGATTCTCAAAGCAATTGTATACAAAGTGAGAACAAGAATAGCTTCGTTCAAAGCACTTCTTCCCAGCATGCTTAAAAATTTGGAGAATATTGCATATTTTCAAAGCCCAGAAATGTATGAAATGTCAGGTTCAATCGAAACCTGTATGCATTATATCTCCATTTTGCATTTGGTTCAGCTGTTCATCAGAGTGAGACTGATTCCCCCCTTCTCCTCTAAACTGATGGCTTGCTTAGCAAACAATGACATTTACACCTAAACTTCTCAAACTGAAGCACATTTTCCCTCCATTTACGGAGACAGCTTTATTCATTTATTCCGCATCACATCACTCTGTATTATTTATTTGTCAACAATCCGCCGCCTCTCAGCGGTGCCACCGTAACACTCGTGACGCCGACGAGAAACACGGCTCTATATAGACGCAGCGGGGAGAGAGGGAGAGAGAGACGGTTAAGGAAGAGGAGGTCAGATCTCCGCAGTCATTAGTGTCTCGTATGATTCATCATGACGGGAGGCAGACAGGTGAACTACTTCTCCACAAATCTGAAAAAATAAACTAAAGCAAAGAAGAAGAAGAAGGAGATGAATCCCTGAAGCACATGCTCTACCCGCAGGAGACGAAGGACAGCCAAGTGTGTTTAGGTTAATTGGTTGACCTAATCCATCTCAATTAAAGATTTTAAGGTGCCTGTCCCCCCTGTGTGCACATGTGTGTGTGTGTGTGTGTGTGTGTGTGTGTGTGTGTGTGTGTGTGTGTGTGTGTGTGTGTGTGTGTGTGTGTGTGTGTGTGTGTGTGTGTGTGTGTGTGTGGAAAATGAAATCACCCACAGATGGTTACTCCAGTGGGGTTGCTCCAAATAATTGGTCAGGTAGATATATCACTGGAGAGTGTGTGTGTTTGTGTGTGTGCGAGTGTGTGTGTGGGTGTGCGGGAGGGGGATGTGTCTGAAAAGCGCATAGAAGTTGTGTAAAATAGAATATAAAGAAGGTCAACTAAATTGGGGGGTTATTTAGTAAATGTTGTTGACTGGCAAACACTGTGCCTGAAGGTGTAAAACGTAAGTGGTGGGACCCAGAATATGAAGACAACGCTTAGATAGATAAAGCAATCCTGCAACAGTATGTTAAAACCAACCTCACAGAAGCACAAGTGAGACACAAATTTGTATTAAGCCATCCTCAGAGGTTCCTGAACACCACACTGGGTGGGCTTTGGACAAATTCTTGCCATTATGACCTCAACAAAATTACCATGCAAACAACCACTACAGCATTACTGTAACTTTAGTTTTACGGTGTCGTCAACTCGTTGCCTTCGGGAGCGAAAAACCCAGCCGATGTCTTTAAAGCAACAGTAAGTTGGCTGTAGCATGTCATGTACCGATGATTTAATTACACACCGAGCCATGACGCTGTACAGAAGATATCTTTATCACATCTTGACATGTAGCAGATGTAGCGTCAGGCTTTTGATCCTATTCATGTGCCAAAAGACGCTGACAATAAGCAAGTCAATGACAAGTCTTCGATAGCAACTAAAATGCTATTAGTATAAGAGGTGTCAGATTCAATTAATTCATTTAAATTAACACTTTTTGTGTGTGGTGAAGCGATTACAGCTGTCATTTAGCAACATCTGCCACCCATTTCTTTCGTTCTACTGTGAATGTGTCATCATCTTTTTTTTATCTTTTAAGATTCTGTATGGATTATGATTGCCTGCTTGAATTCCTTTATGCTATTTTAGTTGCTAATCATATTTGTCACACGGAGACTATAAGAATCCTTCTCGTCACTGTGGATGTGCTAATGGAAGCGTTGTACAATACCGTGATAGAAGATGTTATCGTGTGTTCCGGGTTATGATGATTTAAATAGACACGGATATATGAGAAGAATGTATATATGTAAAATATGAAGTATTGCGCGTGATGGATGAAGTAAAGCAACAATCTATTACAAGTCAACTTGAACTCTTTTGAGTTTGTCATTCTGTTGTATTGTATTCTCTATTTTCCTCTGTTAGTGTGTGTCTGCTGCTGCCATGAGGCATGGCGGCGCTGCTCCAACTGATCAATGAGCTGTTGTCTCAGTTAGTTAACAAAACATAGTTAAATTACACTTATTGATCCCTGAAGGGGAGGGGGGATTCGTTCTTGTGTTTGACCGATTACTCGGTCAGCATCGAATGTGGGCCAAGCCCGCCATCCAGGGGCCTCACCCAGGGGCCCCATCCAGGGGTCCCATCCAGGGGCCACCGCCTCATTGAGGGGCCTCCTCTAGTGGCCACCGCCTAATCCAGGGGTCCCATCCAGAGGCCACTGCCTCATCCAGGGGTCCCATCCAGGTGCCACCGCCTTATCCAGGGTTTTCATACAGGGGCCACCGCCTCATCCAGGGGCCACACCCAGGGGCCACGGACTCATCGAGGGGCCCCATTCAGGGGCCCGGCACAACCCTGAACGCCCGGTGCTTTGGAGCACAAGTCATAACACAAGCAGCTGGAGGAGCCCGGGTTGACCAGAACAGCTCCCCGCAGGAATAAGCCCATCAGCCGCTTGCTTTTAATCCATGTTTCCTGCGGCATTGAGCCATCAATACTCAATCCCGGTAGGCCATGGCTGTCTCAGCTCCATCATTATCTTTTTTACAGTCACCGGTGTACTTGGACCTGAACAGATTTTTCTTGTTTCTCTTGTTTGTTTTAATTCATTGCAGGAGTGGATGAGTATATTTATAACCTGCAGGAGCCGAATGCAGCTCGGGATTGGTCGTCCTCGCACTTCTTACTCTGTTTAATCTTTCAAATGCATCACCTGTAATATTTATATTGATATAATATGAATATTTATAGGTTGAAAGCACTTAGAGTCAATACTAGCATCAGCCTTGCCCTGAATACTGGGTATCTTACGACCAGACCGCTCACTGACCCCGTGTCACGAGCCGATGTCCCCAAACTCCAGAGCCCAGTCCATATGAAATAATAATCCCTCTCTAGAGCTGTCTACAACCTGAACGACAGCTGATGGCTGACAGGGGTCCAGCAGATTGTAACCGCAGACTGCGTCCGCGCGTTCACAACACCGCAATCACGCTAATGCCCTGAGCTATCGACCGCGTGCGCTAACGGAAATTAAGTGATTAACGACAGCCGGGGTCAGATGTCGCCCTCTGTTCCCACAGTCAAACAAACGTACACAGGTGTTACGTAGCGTACACACATGTTACGTAGCGTACACAACTTTAGGTAGCATACACACGTGTGACATAAGATCCACACTTGTAACGTAACGCACACACGTGTTACGGTCACACGAGTGCCCCGTGACCACGACACATGTATCCACATGAAGGCCTGCAGGAACAGACGTGTATGTCCCCCGGTCCTGAATCGCTGGCCGCCTCAATCACGGATGTTGACTCCGCCTATGGGCTAGATTTCCCGTGGCGCGGCCGGTGCTCCCGGGCTGTAAACACAGGAAGGGACGCAGCCATGTTGACACGGAGCGAATCACGTCGCTTGTCTGCATTATTATCGCGGGACGGCGGATTAGGGGGAGGGGGGGGGGGGGGGGGGGGGGGGATGTCTGGGGGGGATATGCGCCGCATCATTTCTGAAAATCATTGTTAACCTCATTTTGTCATTAGCGCCGAGGCACTCTCCTCTTCACACCCGACAGTGGGGGAGATACTTGTGTAATCAAAGGCTTTGTTGTGGGGGCCGGCGCCGTCGCTCACATACACACAATCCGCCCCCACGCACACAATTCGCCCCCACCCTGCCCCCCCCGACCCCCCTCCTCTGCAAACACAGATCGAAAAAAGGTAGCAAGGGGGTCGTCGATTCGATTCCCTCCGGGAGAAGATTTAAAGACTTAAAAGTGTGCGCTGGTTGTTGCTGTTGTGACATCAAAGACACAACAGCGCACAGGGAACATCAGTCGGCCACAGCCGCACCAAGAGGAGCCTCTTTCTGGGGGAAATAGAAATACAATAAGGCAGATACCAATGTTCACGTCCTCACTGTATTTCACACATAACACACAGCTATCAACAGCTAATCAAGAAGGAAAACACCATGAAAGGCCAGAATGCGTTGGTGTTTGTTGTTCTTGGAAGGTTGTCAGTGGGGCTAATACCTTTTTGACAATGCAGAGGCACAGAAGTAATTGAACCCTCTGGCAGGTAAGATATTCATTGCATAAAGGGAAAAATATTAATTGTGGTCAAGTTTGTCCTATTATAATCGTCTCTCTGAGCCAATACACAGTTTGCATGTATGACTTGACAATTGACCATCCTTGATAATGCAAGAACACAAATCAGATTTCAATCACTGACAACAAAGTGTTTTTAGCTTTCTCCATTGCCGGATATTTGTCTTTCATATACTGCCAATATTTGTCTTCTAAGCCTGTAATAGATTGTGTGTATTTGTTCCTATTTTAAGGATTGCACATACTCTGACCATAACAAATATATTCACAGAATTAGATGTTTTTGCACTGATTTGTTGACACTGTTCAACAATCCATGCAAAGCACTGCCATTTGCTGCTCGATGTTGGGTAAGAAATGTAAAGTGACCCATTTCGTTAATGTAGAGTAGGATTTGTTGTTTACCCTTATATCTTTTTTTCTGAATTCTGGCTTTCTTCAGTCGCAATAAATGCATAATATGGATACAATACAATACATTGACTAGCGTCTCTGCTGTATTTGCTTCATTGGCAGTCAATGAATGTTCAATGAAGCAAGAAAGTACATGCTAGTGTAAGCAAGCCTTCAAATGTGAGGTTTCACTGAGACACTGAGGTTTCTTTCTCCACTAATGCATGCATAAACCTGCACCATGTAACTGTGTGTTCACAGTCATGCCTTAAAAAGATGATTTCCTGATTTTTTTAAAAGTTGATTTAATGAGGAACATAATCCCTGGGTGGTTGGAAGATACGAGAGCTGTGGGCGGTGGACGTTTTGTTCCTTGAAACCTCTAAGTATGTGACTGCAAGTGATGGCTCCAGAGGAAAAGACAAAACGGGGATCCACAAAACCTTCCCAAGTGGGCTCACAATTATTGTTATGCATGGCTTAGTCAGATCAAAATGACAGATTCTGAATTGCATAGATATATTTATTAGTGCTGTCAAGCGATTAAAATATGTAATCGCGATTAATCGCATTAATGTCATACTTAACTAGCGATTAATCACACATTTTTTTCTATTCTAAATATCCCTTGATTTCGTGCTCCTAGCCTTTTAGTGAGATCAGAGAGTGTTAAGAAGGACAGTAATAAAATATATTTGGCGAGATGGATATAAGAACAGAGACCCGTAGTGAATTCAACCCGGTTCACTTGACATCGGGTAGGTGCATGACAGTGGTAGGCCTACCGTAAAACTTCAATAGCCCAGGCTTTTATTTGTTTCAATCACTGAACTTTCGAACAAAACTCTTGCTCAGCAAAAATGGGAAATACTATAACATTTATTATTTAAACCAGTCTGAATATTCCTACCGTACGTAGGCCTATGCACAGGGCCGTGTCACCAAATCCTGGGCCCTGTATACAAGAAGTACTGATGGGCTCCCCCCCGAATTCCCCCTACCAGCCCCCTGCGCTGAATTGTTGACGGGGGGGGGGGGGGGGGGAGACATGGCCGTGTGCGATTCCTAACACTATGGGCTGGTGGATAATTCAAAAGAAATAAAAAACCTTTTTCTTTTTTCTTTTTTTTTTATGGCAATGGGCCCCCCCTCTGCCTAGGGCCCCCCCAGGACTGCCTCACTTTCCCCCGCAGTCCGTCGGCCCTGCCTATACACATTACCAGGCTATCAATAACGCCTTCACACACACACAGACACACACACGGTGGCGGTGTGGTAATCGGGAGAGTCGGCAGAATCCTGTCGGGCTGATTACAATAACAATATTGCCGGATAACAATATTGCATTTATAAAAGTTCCTTGCAGCGCCGTCCGGCAGCCTGAGCTGTGCGTTCGCAAACCTCTCACAAACTGTCGACGTCGCAACCAAGTCGATTTTCTTCTAGAGGGGAGTAACTGTGCGGCCCCTCCCGAAGTGGTACAGCCCAGGTGGGCCTTGAACTGCTAATGACAACATTGAACTCTCGTGCAGGCTCGAACAGAGTGACACAAAAACACACACACACTTTTAAGGAGGTCTTCCATGAGTTTTTCACCCGCTCCGTATCCTTGCTTCCCCCAACAAGTTTGTGCGGCGTGCTTGTTGTTTTTTTTCAGGTGTAGTTAGATCCGGTATAGTGTTGTCGTTTTTCTAACGTGACTAGTTGTTGCTAGACAGCAGGTGAAAAAACGTCGTATGCCAAGCCAAAAGAGCGTTAATCGCGCGTTAAAAAAATTAACACACTTAAAATTGGTTTGCGTTAACGCCGTTAATAACGCGTTAGACTGACTGCACTAATATTTATATATGTATATTATTTTCTCATTCCCTCCATTGTTGCCCTCTCTCTGAGCTAAATGTTATCTAAAATAAGGGTTAGCAACTGAAGAACAAGATGTTCCATCAGTGATGTGTGCCAAGGCTTTACACCAACAATCATTCCACTATCCGGTAGTGGGCGTGAGGTTGGACCCAAGAACAGCACAGACTGAGACCAGCATTGGAACAGTTCAACAGTTTATTGTCCAAACGGGGAATCCAAGCTAACTGGAGCCTGACAAGGGGCGAGCAGGCAGAGGGGTCAGGGACAAAAGGCTGTTCAGGTTACCAGGGCAGGAACGACGAGGACGGGTCAGGAACAAGCAGGGTCGAAATTTTGGAAGCAATCCGGGAAATAGTACTAGAGAGCTTTGCATGCTGCTAAAGACAATCTGGCAGAGACTGAGTGGAAAGAGTGGGTTTAAATCATCAGGTGAGGGAAAACTGGTGAAGGTGGTTGCACTGATGCGGTGGGAGTGGCAGGCAGGTGATCAGGAAAAGTACTGGCAGGGCTGGGAGTGGGACGGAGAGACAGGTGTGGATCATGACAGTACAGAGCTGGCAGTAGGACGGAAAGCCAGGAGCGGTTCATGACGGTACCCCCCCCCCCCCCCCGGCAAGGGACCCCTCTAGACGTCCCAGCCCGAGTGACTGGGATGGTGGAGGGGGCCCGGAGGAGGGCGAAAATTGCTCAGAGGCAGCAGAATCCATGTCCTCCGCAGCAGAATAGGAAGATGAGCAGGAAGAGGCAGCCACATCGGTGCCCTCCCTCACAAGAGGATCAGAAGGTCCATCAGCAGATGGGCCCGCAGAAGGCAGAAGTGAGGACGGGGCAGGCTGGCCAGGATGCAAACGGTGAAAGTCCGAAATGAGCCGAGGGTCCACAATGACCGAGCCGGCCAGCGTTCACGCTAGACTTTTTCTTGGGCGGACAAATGTCCGACACTATTCCAGAATATCGGAATCTGCACGTTATTCACTAATAATTAAATAATCACCAAAAGTCCACATTTAAACGAAAAACGACACTATCTAAGTTGCTTCAAAAATGCCATTTATTAAATTAGCCTAGGCAAAAAAAACATAACAGCCATTCTCGACATAAACGGTAAACGGCTAAAAAATTATTAATTCGATAATTGCAATTCTTGCAGGCTACTTTCGGCGCAACTTCATGGCATGGAAGTGCTCCGCTGCTCGCGAAAAGTTGAAGTCTTTCAACCCCGGCCCAAGGCTTGATATGTGCATCAGCCTCGTCACCTTTTCCTCAGCTAGGCGGTTTCTGATAGATGTTTTAATCCTGTTTTGGAGAGAAAAGGCTCGTTCCGCAGGAACACTGGACACGGGTATTGTACTGGCGATTTTGGAGAGCTTTGCCCAGTCGGGAAAGATTTGTGCGTTCACACCAAACGCGACGGAGTGACAAGATCCCATACAAAGTGAACGTAGAGATGCGTATCGGGCGAATTTTTCGCGAGAGAAAACCGGCGACAAGTTTTGACTTGCCGCGCCACACTTTCGCCGTGCACAGGCGAGCACAAGGATTTGTGCCTCGACAAATTCGCTCGAGTTGAAATATTTCAACTTTGACGCGAATTTCGCGTGATGACAGCCAATCAGCGTTCAACAGCGTGGCCACTGAGTGACATGTGTATGCATGTGCGGGTGCACTGCGCGTGTTCATGAATGCACGTTCGTGTTTGCCTCCCTGGTGAGCTTGGCCAGGAACCGCTACTGGTTTTCATATGCTACTGATTAATTCATACATAAATGCAAACTTCTTTCTTTTTTTTCTCGGACATGTGGGCCGTTTACATTTTATTATACCGGCCATGCGTGCGTGCAATCGGCCAATGTCCGGCTTTAGCCGGCTAACGTGAACACTGGAGCCGGCACCCAGGAGCGCTCCTCTGGACCGTACCCCTCCCAATCCACAAGATACTGCAGCCCACGTCCACGGCGAGAGCGAAGGAGGTGCCTGACAGCGTACACAGGACCGCCATCAACAAGCTGAGGAGGCGGAGGAGGCGTAATGGGAGGAACCAGAGGACTCTCCTGGACTGGCTTGATTCTGGATAAATGGAACGTCGGGTGAATCCTTATGGACCGGGGAAGCCAAAGACGTACCACCTCTGGGTTGATGATGCGGGAGCTGGGAAAGGGTCCAACAAACCTGGGAGCCAGCTTGCGGTTCTCCACCTAAAGGGGCAGGTCACGGGTGGAGAACCAGACCCTCTGGCCAACCTGATAGGCATATTCTACCCAGATCAGTTGTTCAGACCAGGAAGCAGGGTTGTGGTTGATCAAGCAGCGAAGAGTGGTCTCCAGGTCCTGGTTCATTCTCTCAGTCTGCCCATTGGACTGGGGGTGGAAGCCAGAAGCCAGACTGAAGGAGGCCCCAACTAGGCTGCAAAACTCCCCCAAGAAAATGGATGTGAACTGGGGCCCCCGGTCAGAGACAATGTCAGTGGGCAGTCCATGGAGACGAAAGATGTTCTGGAGAACCAGTTCAGCTGTCTCTTTGGCAGAGGGAAGCTTGGAAAGGGGAATGAAGTGGACCATCTTGCTTAAATGGTCGACAACTCTGAGGATGGCAGTGTGGCCTTTGGATGTAGGTCGGCCAGTTGGGCAATAAGTAACAGGCAATGGTTGCAGGAAGCCGGGTGGTGGACGACGAGAGGTCTTGTTCTGCATTTCCATTACTTAATACACGTCCTGCAAATTGAGACGTTGTCCCGCATTGTTATTAGGGCTGGGCCGAATTATTCGAATATTCAAATACTCGTTGGGAAAATTAGTATTCAAAGCTTAAATCAGTATTCAGAGCTTTGTTGTTTCACGTACGTGACGTTACCAGAGCGAGGGAGGCAAACTATAAGCGACACCAAGCAGAGAGGGGAGAGGTGGAGGAAGAATAGATATCTTGTTTCCCTTTACTTTATAACAACATTAGCGGGATCTCGGGAGGAAAAGAAATGCTTAGTGAAATGCTAACCTTAGCTTAGTTGTTTGTTTACGTTCGCTGTACAGCGCCGCGCCAATCAACTGTGACTGGCTTGCTGCAGAGCGTGAGCGTGGCCCCACCCCTACGCTAGATGCGTCCACCTCCACAATGAACTGCCGCTCAGGTTCGGGGATCTGGAGGATGGGAGCAGTAGAGAAGCGAGTCTTGACGGTGTTGAAGGCGCCTTGTGCTTCATCAGTCCAGCGGAAAGGATGTCTTGGATGAGGTGAGGGCTGAGAGAGGAGAGGCAATGGAGCTGAAGCCTCTGATGAAACGCCGGTAGAAATTGGCAAACCGCAGGAAAGGCTGCAGTTGCTTGCGTGTCCCCGGGACTGGCCAGGAGGTCACTGCTGAGACCTTAGCTGGATCCATCAGCAAACAGTCTTTGACAATGACGTATCCCAGGAAGGAGACTGAGGGTTCATGAAATTCACATTTCTCTGCCTTCACATACAGGAAACTGTCCAGGAGGCGGCGGAGGACAGATCTGATGTGAGTAACATGCTCTTCCTGGTTACGAGAAAAATATCAAGATATCATCCAGGTAAACGAAGACAAACTTGTTCAGCATATCCCGGAGCAGGTCGTTGATCAAAGTTTGGAAGATATTCGGGGCGTTGGTCAAACCAAAGAGCATCACCAGATATTCATAATGTCCTGTAGGTGTGTTGAAGGCCGTCTACCACTCATCTCCCTCCGAGATGCGGACCAGATGATAAGCATTCCTCAAGTCAAGCTTGGAGAACACTGTTGCTCCCTGGAGCAGCTCAAAGGCTGTGTGTAGAGGAGTTGAAGGGGGTAGCGGTTCTAAACTGTAATGTCATTAAGTCCATAATAGTCTATACAGGGCCGCAGAGACTTGTCCTTCTTCTTCACAAAAAAAAACCCTGCACCAGCAGGTGAAGAGGAGGGACGGATGATCCCTGCCGCTAAGGAGCCTTGTATGTACTCCTCCTTGGCCTCTCTCTCAGGGGCAGAGAAGGAATACAAGTGTCCCTTGGGAAGCAAATTGCCCGGGAGTAGGTCTATGGTCATAGGAATGGTGAGGTGGCAGGGAGGAAGCCTTAGCTTTGTTGAACACCTCTTTCAGGTCATGATAAACTGCTGGAACTCCGGTGATATCTGAAGCTGTAGCAGGCACAGGAGAAGCATGCTACAGCATGCTACAGCAGTGGAAGTCTATGGCATAGTCTGTGACTGAGCAGCTCCCCTAGGCCAGATCCAACAACTCTCATCCAGCTTCGGCCCCCAGAGGTCCAGTACCAAAGACCCTCCTGAGCTCATTGGCAAAGGACTGGAAAGAGAGGCAGGCATGGGTCCCCCTCTGCCACTCAGCTGTGCCCCAAAGACGCGCCTGCCCAGTGAGATGGTTAATAGTATAAGCTACCCTGGCTTCTACTGAGGAAAAGGTGAGCGGCTCCAGGGAGAAATAATGGAGCAGTTGCAGAGAAAGGCGTTACAGGTGACAGGATCGCCATAATAACGCTCAGGTGCTCCAACGTTAGGCTCAAGGAGTGAAAGGAGAGGAGCACCGACTCCTGCTGAGACAGGGGATATAGCAGCAGCGCTTACTGAAGCCACTGATGAAGAACTGGCCCCCAGCAAAGCAGGTGGTTGCTCCAGAGACTGGGTGCGGGCATGGTTGTTCGCCAATTCATGCCGCACTTGTGCCAGGCCCTGCTGATTCTCTGCTGAGGCGACCATAGAAGAAGCAACCAGCTGATTTAACGTGTCCTCCATCCAAGATATCACGTCGTCAATCTGAGCTGGGTCCATTTCAGATTGTACTGTAATGGGCGTGAGGTTGGACCCAAGAACAGCACAGACTGAGACCAGCGTTGGAACAGGTCAACAGTTTGTTGTCCAAGCAGGGGATCCAAGCTAACCGGAGACAGACAAGAGGCGAGCAGGCAGAGGGGTCAGGGACAGAAGGCTGTTCAGGTTACTGCATGCTGCTAAATTCATTCTTTATCAGATCACCAGGATATCTACCCCAGTCTTCCAACCATTCGTCGCCAGATCGTCAGTTGTATTTACCCTGTTGAGTAGCTTCCTGATTCTATTCCTACCTGTATTCCTAGTTTTAGTTTACTTGTGTTCAAGTCTGCACATTCTTAATACTTTTTTCTCTCTACCAGTCATCACCCTCACAACTATACCACAACCCTGCTCTACTGCCGCTTTACGATCTTCATCGAATCATCGTGCGTGACTGTCGGTTCGCCTGCCAGCCGACCCATCCAACCCCGATTCGGACCCCCCGGCCCGTGGTTTCAGGATTACCCCTAACGGACGCAACCTTCCGCATTAACCTTGATCAACCGTGGATTAATAAACTGTTCTACTGTTTCCGCTCTCGTCTGTGGTCATTTGGGCCGTGCGTTTGGGTCCACCCCGTCTTGAGCCGTAACAATATTGTACTGCATATATTTAACACAGTAGCTCTGTAAGATATGCTTTTTTTTATATACCACCCAAGTTTCCAGAAGAAAATGTTATAGAATAAATGGTCTTCGACAAACTTCTGTCCCCAGGAGTGTGCTGGAATTGACATTTTATTTGGTTAAGATGGGTATGGCATTGATCTCTTGTTACGACGGCAGATGCAGACGTTATTAATGAAGACATGTGTCACAGGTAATTAGGGGACTAATTTGGTAATGGTAGACTAGCCCAGCTATCGGATTTTTCGTATCGAACCGATATGTTTGAGCAGACATGGAGCTAATTATGTGTGCGGAGACGGGGAGCTATTTTGTTAACAGTCTCAGATCACAGGGCCCACACCACGGCCCAGGCCCATAAACATCAGACATAATGATCGCTGCCATGATTCATCACCAGTGGAAAGGCTACATCACTGTGAGAGGAAAGGCGGCAATGTTTGTGTTTTTATTTGTATTGTTCTTCTCCTTAGTGAAGGACGGAATTAGCTGTTCAGGAAAAGAGTAAGAAAAACGGCATGATTCAGGTTCTGCAATGTAATTCCTAACCAAATGGTAAATGTGTTGAACCACAAAATGAGTGGGTCATCTGTTTGTGTTTCATCGTGAAAAGAATGCCATGTTTGCCCATCCACAATGGATTATCATCACAAGTTATCTAAAATAAACCAACTATTTCATTTCATTATTGGAGTATTGTATTTAAGCGAGACTGCTTGTCCACTCTTTATCAGTCCGTTCCATCTATGTGGGTCCATGTTTTGCTGATGGCAGTGTGCAGTGAATCAACCAAACGCATGAAGCACTGCGTTATTCTTATTTGCTTCACGGCAGGCTTTGTGATTACATCCATTATAAAAAGTGTAAGAGCCCCCCAGATTATGATGAGCACCCATACCTCTCTGTGTTTTCTAGTTCCCCAACCAAAACGCATGAGATTTCATCATAACCATAAGAAAAGAAAAAAATAAACGAATAGAAGATGTGCGCAATAGGTTTGTCGCACGACAAACCGTCCCTGCCTCTCATGCGAAGACTCAACATTGTTTGTGTCTCTGTAGATACCACACATTGCACACCAACACAAAAGAAACGCCTTTTAAACGCAAGGTCTGGATAAAGGGGGTCCAACGCGCGGCCCGTGACATTGTCCTGCGGGATGTGGTTTTGGGAGGATTCAGAGCTAGACTCTGAGATAACAATTTGACCCGAAAGGAAGCTGTCTCTCTTTCAGGCACAGACGGCGCCCACACAGACACACAGACGCACACCGCTCTCTCATCGGGAACTCCCGATTCGCCCTCCTGAGTGATAGCCTCGCCCGTCTCCTCCGACCCCTTTCCAGTTCACGTGTTGTTCTCATGGTGCTGCAGTAGGTACTGTACTCATATGAGGGCTGAAACCATGGCGGTATTCGTATTGAACTTTATGGTAGGTGTTCCACAGTGCAGGGATCGCTACTCACTGCAACCAGACCATACATTAATCAGTTAGTGGAGCTAGAAATAAATGAATACATTATTAATCGAAACAATAAGGTTAAGACATGAACAAAATGTGTGAATACCAAAATTAATATACACTGTTTTCTGTATGTTGCTGATTGAAGTAGTAGAATTACTATTTTATATTTTGCATTTACATTTACATTTAGGGCATTTAGCAGACGCTTTTATCCAAAGCGACTTACAATAAGTACATTTGTCAAAAGAAGTGCATCAATATATCGCTGTCGGTACAGAAAGGATGTTCATAGAACCAAGTGCAAGTACAACAATCGCTAGGCTAACCAATTCCCTGTGTTACAGCAATGATAGCAACTACTGCAGTTGCTACACAGTTAAGTACTAATGCTACTATTTTATGCTATAAAGAATGCACTGCTGTTGTTCCTGTTTCCATATGCTGCGGGAACCCAGGCTGTTGATGTTACTTGAGATTATAATTGTACATTGAAAAGTTAAATTATTTTGTACCTGTATCAAAAATGTAACGAACTGTATGGAATTGTGACACCACCTCCCGCATCGTACAGATCCAGAGTGTATTTTTTATTAGGGGTCCGAGCAGCGAAGCTGCTTGGCCCCTATTGTTTCTGTAACGTTTTTTTTTCCTCAAATTCAGTAAAAGTCATACTGCAGCCTATGCTGTAAATCGAAAACTCTTTTTCAGGTTTGGTTACCAATAACCCCCTCTACCCATGAACCCAAATTTGTGGTACTGCACCCGTAGGTGGCACGATTGTAAAAAATCATGAATTAGGTTTAATTCTCCTCACCAGATTGACCTGGACTAAAAATCGGACGCATTTATAAAACCCTGGGTCTTATGCCCTAAAAAATTATACTTTTCCCACAATTAAAGATACTTTTCATATTAAAGATAAACATGATAAAAAGATTCACAGGCTACGAAATAATCAAAAATTCACCAAAATCGCCACATAAAATCTTTAGGCCAAGCCTCACAAAAATCATTTTTTTGTGAGGTAAAACAAACAGAATTTGTTTTACTTAGTTCCATTTGAGAAATATTGGCCAATAAAGATGGAGCAGTTAGCCCCTTTTTCTTATATGACCATTTTGTTATTGTATAAAAAAACATACGACTATTATTAGGTGGATACCAATCCCCCCCACTACTAATAAACCCAAATTGTGGTACTGCACCCAAAGGTGGCTCTATTTAAAACAATTATGAACTAGCCAAATTTCTCCTTACGAAATTGACCTGCACTCAAAATTCTTTCATCATATTAATCTCTAAATTCAGATGCATCTTTTTCACCCTGGTCTTCTGCTTTAAAAATGTTTACTTTTCCCACAATTTCGCAGAAAAGCCAAATGTCCACAGTCTCAAATTACTTTGCCTATGTGACCATTTTGTTATTGTATAACTACCATACGGCTATCATTAGATGGATACAATTAACAGTGCAAATTTTCAGATCTGTACTCTTTTAAGAAAGCCCTTAATTATCTTGGGAAATGTGTGCTTGGAGTTTTCTTCATGTTGTGTGCTTATCAATCAACATTTTCCCCATGTGAATGAGGCATTATGCAGTTCAGGAATGTCAGTGGCTCAAAGGGATAATGCTCTATACTGGGGATCCCGAGTGGGACAGTTTGAATCCTGTTTAGAGCATTATGAACAAGCTGAACATGACATTCTGTCATTGCCACTTATTTAAGAAACACAACATTGAACAGCTCCTGAAATTCATCAGGTAATCAACATTCCGGCTCATTAGTTTCAAAGAATCGGTCTGCCAAGACACAGTATGGCATTAGGGGAACTTCTTCGTTAATCATTTTTCCTTCATAATTAACTCTGTCATATTTATATTTCTTCCGTTAGTGTTCTTGACCATAAAGGTTTAATCTCCCCAGAATTTCAAAGATTTTTAGGTATAAGCTTTTAAGAAAGCCCTTAATTCACTTGAGATATGTGTGCTTGGAGGGTTCTGGATGGTGTATGCTTGTCAATAGACATTTTTACCATGTGAAAGAGGCTGCAGTTCAGGTTTATCAGTGGCCCAATGGGATAATGCCTTGTACAGGTGATCGTTAGTTTGAGAGTTCGAATCCCGATTAAAGCATGCTGAACATGACATTCGGCCATTGCTTTGCACCATTCAGCTCACCTGAAAGCCGAGGCGCAGTATTGCATTAAGTGGAACATCTTTCCTTCATAATTACTTGTCATATTTTTATATCTTCCATTTGTGTGTTCTTGAATTTTAAGTTTGCTCGGACCCCATTAATCACCGCTTGCGGTTTTATTTTTCTTTGCTTTTTGGGGGGTCTTTCTTTATGGTCCAAACTGACAGTTTGCGTTTTTGATGCTTCACCTTGGAAATCTCTGGTTGTGCATGCGAAAGATGATGAAGCAAAGATGTGAATGCTGGACGGTGATTGAAATGCAGCCAGATCGACTGCAGGTCCAGCCAGCAGACTACTGATTCCAAGTCCCCTTCTAGCAAATCAAACCAATTAAATACAATGATGAAAGTGACATCCATCATCCTCTCCCACACATTTACATTCTCATGGAACACAGGATGAGCATCAGCTTTTCATGTCGGCCACCCCCAACCCTTTCAATCAAGTGCAATGGCTCCACTGATCCGCCTAATTAACATATTAATAGGCTGCGTCCTCTTTCTCACAATAACTAGTGGGCTCAAGGATGAGCATGTCATCCTACACACATGTGCATCTGTAACATGTCTGTGCACTTGTGTTCATCTGTCTTACATATCCTGCCTTTGTGTATATGTGTTTGTCTGTGTGTGTGTGTGTCTGACTGTATAAGTTCACTCATGTTTGTGTGTGTGTGTGTTGTTAACCTAACATTGTCTTAACCACAAATCTATTTCTTTGTATGTTTGTATTATTTTATTATTTTATTTTTTGTTTCTGTTTGCGTTTATCCGTTTGTACATGCTTTTATCCGTGTATGTGTGGGTTCTCATCTAAAGATTACACTTAGTTGAATTATCTGTGTGTGCGTCTGTGTTTTCATGTATTGTGGGTATATGTGCACGTGTGTGTGTGTGAGTTTGTGTGTGTGTGAACCCCCGTGGTGTGCTCGCAAGGGGCCGTGTAATCAGAGGCGATTTACAAGAAGTCATTAACAGTCAAGACTATTGTGCGCGACGGCGTGATTTCAAAGGTGCTCCACAACAGCTTGTACAGAGAGGGCTGATTGGACCAGAGCACTTGAAAGGGAGGGAGAGAGACGTCAGGTTCGCAGCATCCTGTTGCAGCCCATCTGCCTCCCCTCTCGCTCTCTCTCTCTTGTTCCCTCTCAGTGCTGTGTGGGTCCTAGTCTCTTTCCCTCTCTCTCCCTCTGGTCCCTCCTTTCTGAGGACCAAGGGGTTTGGAACATCAAAGCGCAGAGCGTGCTACCTCCGAGACACAAACAATTAGTCAGGGATCCGCTGAGAGGTGGCGCAAGGGGAAGCATGGTGTGGCACAGCACCCCAGGAAAATACAACACACAACACACACACACACACACACACACACACACACACACACACACACACACACACACACACACACACACACACACACACACACACATATGTTTTTATATATATATATATATATTAAAGAGAAATAAATAATTCATAATCTGGTGTCCTGCCACCGCCAGGAAACTTCATGCGCTTAAACTTTTATGCTTCATGTCATGTGTTGGCGAGGCTGTTGTGCAGCAAATAAATGAAAGACATTGAGAACAATAGAACTCCGGAACCTCAGTGCATTAGGTACAGACTCCTCTCACTGATGGGTCTGTGTACAAAGACAACATCAACGCTAAATGTCCGTCCCTCCCAAGTTGGCATATGATATATTTCACTTAGCTGAGCTAATGGCCTTTGTCTCCGCGGCGGCGTCACATTAGGGCCCCGACGCGCGGCGCGGTAAAACGGTGCCGAGGTGAGCGCGGAGGTACGGATAGTGTCTCCAGGTGCACTGATTATATTCTCATTAAGCTCGGTGTCTGCGCAGGGCGAGGCCGGAGCAGGTCCCTGAGGACCGCTCCTCTTATAGAATACCCTTGAGTTGTTTTGGTGCCTAGCTAGGACCGGGAGTGCGTCTGGTTGGTTAGCTAGTTAGTAGGAAATAGGCCTCAGCCCATCACTGCACCACCACTCTCTTTGTTTTTCTTTGTTGTGTTATTAAAAATGCAACCTTTGGTTTGGTCTCGCAGTCAATTAATAATACATGTGTCATCTGTGACTGACCCCTGCTAAAATGTTATGTGGAATGAGTGAAAAATTAGGTCAATATCACAGAGTCCTCGGTATTGAGGTCAGAAAAAACCCAAGGAGGAACAAAAGGAACTGTGTGTTTTTGTGTATGTGTGCATGTATGTGCGCATATATGTGCGTGTGTATGTGCGTGTGTGTGTGTGCGATTTGTGATTGGGCATACTTATACAACTCTGAACTCATTTGTTTCTCGACGATTCCTGACCTCCAGTAATGAGGTTAAAGGAGGCTTCTAGGTTAACGGAACAAAAACAATGGGTGTGTTGTAAAGGAACAAAGTACAACACATCCAACACATCCCTTACTACTAAGTAATAAGCATCACATTTAGTCCAAAACATGGTTAAAACAATTAATCCAATATATGCGTGAACATCATGTATGAGCTGCTGCTGTATTTGCAAATGTGTTGTTAAAAAGAAGATCTGGCGTTCACCTGATTGCTCTGAACTTCACCATGCCGACAGAGAGGCAGATGCAAAAGGAGAAGATTGGTATACATAATTACTTAGCCAGGAAATTAGGAAAACATATTAAATAGACCCTGAATAATTAAATTCAATTATCAGTCCAAGAAAGGAAAGAAAAGTAATAATAGAGCGGAGAGTAATAATTGTGACATTCTTAACATTAAATCGTCGCACATTTCCCTTGCATGGTAATAGTCCTTTCACATTTAGATTTGTGTGGGACAATAACATGCATGGATTTTTATCCGTATAAGCAACAGAAGGACTCTACATACAGGGCTGATAGGTTAAAACATGTATGAGTAAATACATTCGTTTACATAGCAAATCCTCCCAACACAGCATAGTGCAATTAAATCTTACCACCAGTGAGGGAAAAAGACAGCAGCAAACACAACAACTCGTGTAAGCTCCAGCCAATTCGCATGCAAATGCCCGAATCACAATTTTTTTCTTGTAGCCCTAAATGACATTCGGTCACGGAAAATAATTGCAATTACTTTTTTTTTATTATTAAGTATTGTTAGTGCCTTGACCTCGGCTGCAACTCTGCTTGTCTTCATTGAGGCCAGTGTAAAACACAATTCATTTGCTGTTCCAATTAAACACTGTTCACTTGCACCGTGAACAATCCCATCAGTACATTCCCCTTGAAGACACAGAGACTGGCAGCAGTGGTCGTGGGTGGCAGTCAGCCATTATTCTCCTGACATCTGGTGAAGCTGTAGCCGGAGGAACCTTATTTGCTTGCCTTCTCTACTTAATATTTTTCTCTATCTTATCTCAGGCAAAACTTTTTGAACGGGGGAGGGGAGGGGGAGTCGAGTGTTTTTATAAACATACTTTTTATAGGTTCCTGCTCGAACTAAGTATAAAGTGGGAGAACATTTTTCCAAGGTTATTGCTCCTCTGAATCCTTTCAATTCAGCGCTCAAGCAAGAGAAAGAGAGAGAGAGAGAGAGAGAGAGAGAGAGAGAGAGAGAGAGAGAGAGAGAGAGAGAGAGAGAGAGAGAGAGAGAGAGAGTGAGAGAGAGAGAGCACAAGCGAGAGCGAGAGATGGTAGAGAGAGAGCGAGAGAGAAAGAGAGAGAGAGAGCGAGAGCGATGGGAGAGAGAGCGAGAGAGATGCACCGGGCGATGGCGCTGCGCCGGAGACCTCTGGGCGATGCGCTTGATGCCGAGGCGCCGTCTCAGTCCCTGGAATGGATGCCAGGGATGACCAACGGGTCACATCAAAGAGAGAGGGGCTGAGCAACACTAAGAGGAACGGGTGGGTGGCTGCTGGTGGGTGGACGGGTGAGAGGGTGCAGGGGGGGGTCAGGGACACTGGCCGAGGGATTTAGTCATTTCAGGGCTGATGTGAAGCACCATGGAGAGCAGCCATAAAAGCACAATGTCACAGAGTGACCCGTGGTTGAGCCGGATTCTACGGTGTGTGTGTGTGTGTGTGTGTGTGTATGTTTGTTTGTGTGTGTGTGTGTGTGTGTGTGTGGGGTTGGGGGGGTGTTTGTGTGTTTGTGTGTATGTGTGTTTTGTTGGTGTTTGGGTGGGTGTCTTGGTGTGTTTGTGTGTGTGTGTGTGTGTGTGTGTGTGTGTGTGTGTGTGTGTGTGTGTGTGTGTGTGTGTGTGTGTGTGTGTGTGTGTGTGTGTGTGTGTGTGTGTGTGTGTGTGTGTGTGGGTCTTTGGGTGTGGGTGTTTGGGCGTGTGTTTGTGTGTGTTTGTGTGGGTGGTTGGGTGTGCGTGTGCTCTACACTACAGGCGTACTGGAGAGACTTTCACACCGGTTTATTCGACACAAGAAAGTTCACGGGAAAATAATAAATAGAAAACGGTAGAACATGCTTACACACTTAGGTGTGTGCACACTCCATGGTGCAGTGTCAAACATTCTCCTCTCACTCACTCGCCTACATTTCCTAGGCCTGGCATATCTTTTTGACGCAAACACAGAGACACCAATCTGTACGCAGGCCATAAATGACGGGTACCAATGTAAAATAAACTGATAATCATTTCAAACGGCAATGGTAATTCTATGAAACGTCATTTATTTTTTTGACCCAAACCAGTAAATTTGACATCAGCTCCCTTCCTTTGTCTCTTCTTTTTTTTGTACTGCTTTAATGTGGCAGCCCACAGCAGCCGTATATCCTCAACTTACGTGACATTTACTGGTTTAAACGACACTCGTAGGAGGCATTCAGATTTGTCTCGTTCGCACGCTTCGCCCAAAACATCCATCCGGGACTCCTTGCCCAGCTTTTAGGGGTGATAAACGTCAAGCGATGATGTTTCAATGTCACCAAGAAACCTCTGTCCCCTCCTCACCCTTCGTTATTATTTTTTGTTGGTTTGCTTTTGTTCGGCTCAGAGGAACAAACGCGGGACGGGAGGGGCGTTTAAAGGGAAATTCCGGCGCAATGGATAAAAAAATAATAATAAACATGAAAAAAATACAGATTGTGGCATAAACGGTTTAAATCTCCCTTTGGGGTTGGCAAACGCGCAGTCTCTAAACGTAAATGTCAGCGATGACAGGAGGGAGATGCAGATAGCCTACTTCCACTCTCACTAAATGAGGAAGAATTAGAAAAGGGAACTATTAGCAGGCTAGGTTGCTGGCGGCTGATATAATGCACTTGACTTGAACTCTGCGGGTATTTAGCCTTGGTCAAGACAGTATCTAAAAAGAAAAATCAACAATGACAGGAGAGGGGCCTATACTGCTACCGCTTCCCTCGCTGAGGAAGGAAGAATTTCAATGGGTAACTATTAGCATGCATGCTGGCTAGTAGTAGAGTTAATGTAGGCCAAAGCATGCTCGCTAAATTACGGCTTTGGCACAAACCGACATTTATAGAGATGAATCGATTGCTTCGTTGTCTTCGGTTGCCATGCATCTGCCAATAAAGAGAACCAGGATGGAATTCCCCATAATCATTATTTAGTGACGCAGAAATGCATAGGGAGAGGCTTTAGGCAGAGCTCTATGAGGTTTTGTAACCTGCCTTTGATGAAAGCATAGCGTGCTTAATGCTTACTAAACCATTACATGTGTAGGTCCCCTTGCATTGCACACAGATTTTATTAAGAGGAAAACCTGACCACATTTTCATTCATCTTACAAACTCCTCCGGAAAGACAGCTTGGTCGCAGTCTTTCCGAATCAATGCTTTCAAACTCTGCTCCATCAGTTCCAGCGTAATGAATCAAACTGTCCTACGAGTACAGTGTCGCCTGCTGAGGGCTAAACCAGGAGAGCTACTTAGCAGCCTTATCTCAGTGTGGTGGAATCACAACGCCAGCCAACTCTTGTCAGGAGACTTTCTTCCACCCACTGCTCCCCACATCTGCACATCGGTCGCCCTAATCCATTGTGACAGATAGATGGCTAATTTCATCTGACCCCCTCACCAACGAGGCTAATTTGAGTGGTTATGGTTATGGACCCCAGCTCTAGGCACTGCCCGGCTCAGCGATACTGCCCCCCAGTGTGTGCGGCCGTGGACACCCTATGGCACCGATAATAACACAGGATTTGTGAGAGGGCTGCGGTGATGTCATCTAAAAATAAGACATGCCTCTGCTATTTTTATCTTGTGGCGGCTAATTTTCTGAGCTTAGTGGCCGCACATCTGTTTGCATCTTCTGAATAATGCAACAGCGACGCCCGAGTCTTACTTTTCCTTGGTTGTGTTTCGCCGCCTACAGGAGTCTGGAGTGTGGCTGAGCCACTGTGCCGAGTCAGCAGGTACTTGTGATGCGTGTTTGGCGCCCATCCAGCACATGCCAGCCATTCTACTCATCAAAGCATTTATATTAGTGCCACTCTCTCACACAAGGCAGCGAGCTCCCTTTAACGGCACAGAGAGAGAGCTCAAACAACGCCCTGTCTGGGACCATTATGAAAGCTACTTTAAACGTAATTTTTATCTGCCTTGTTGGGCATCAGGTTATTAGAACCGAATCAGAAGTACACGTTAACTCCGCCCGACAATACAGCACAACACAAACAGGACCGTATAGACAAGCCCAGACAGGAGTGTGCGGTGAGAGTGCCTCTAATGAATAGGCCATTTCAAGGACACAGGTCATAAATATTAAATGATACATTGCCCTTGCTTACCTTTGCCAGCACAGAGCCTTTGTCGTGTATACTGTTGCTGTTTAACGTTGTACTTATTGACTGGGCTGACAGTAGGGGACACGGGGAGAGACTCGGCTCCCTGTTCGGCCCCGATCCCCTCCTCACGCCATCAATCTGTCAGTCTGTCAGGGCTTTGTGTGGCGGCCATGATTGTTATGGTAATAGGGGTGGATGGCGGGATGAAATACGAAACATGAATGATGGCTCTGGTTTCAGGAACTTAATTTAGCTAAACTGTTCATTCATCGTAGTCCACGATTAGCAAATGGTTGATTTCTTGATGATTTATTTGATTGTTATTGCAACTTTTCACAAATTGTGGCCATTTATGAAGACAATACGGACATAAATCGTATTTCTTGCATTGGTGTTATTCTCCCCTCAGAATACATCCATTTACCAAAACAGTCCGATTCTTTAAAGGAGTAACTGTGTGGTTTGACACACGCTTTAGATTTTAAGGAGAATAAAACAGACTGCATATGCTTGTCTTCACCCTTTCAACGATTTTGATAGATGCAAACTTGCAGGTGTCAAAGAACAACAAAGACAGATGTGTTTCATTACAGAAATGTCATGGACGTTGACAAACAGCCGGGGGGGAAATAATGTGTTCCGAGTTGTATTCCCCTTTCAGCAGGTCTAAAAAGCTAAAGTTAACATGGACACGTCAAGTAGAAAACACTTTAAACCCTCAACTTTGCTTGAACATATAGAGGGATATTGCTTTGCCTCGAGACATTTAGAGTAGAGACGAGGCAAGCTCATGGGTATGCACAAGGGTGGGATCTCTGAGTTAGCATCTCTTTGCCTTTAGGGCCACAGCGACTGGGCAAATCTAGCTACAGGCTAATAGAAGTCAGCCTTGCTTAAATATTCAATATTTCAAATCCAATGACCATCAATTTCATATCTTTTGGAAGTTCATTTTCAGAAGGTTATTTGATTATACATATTGATGTCTGGATTTGCAAATATGCGATGTGAAAACCCTCAGCTTATAATGCAACGTTTTTTGATTTTTTTTTTGTATATTATTTGTTTTTTTACTTTTGCTCGAAGCGACCTACATACGCGCATTCAAGAATGAAGATATAACCCAAAGAATGCAAGAATAATTCAAGTACTTCAACAAATAGGCAAACTACTTTGTGGGTTTGTTAGAAACAAGAGATAAATAATTCCTAATAAAGTATTTTATATTTTCTTCTAAATGTATAGGCCAAGATTCAGTGGGAACAGTGTACCCGTTTGCCTGCAGTGGCAGATGGGTAGGGTTTCAGCTGTCCTGATGTCAGTGGGGAGCTCGTTCCACCATTGTGGAGCAGGGACAGCGAACAATCAACATTTTGTTGAGCAGCAGATGGGGTCCCTATGTAGTGAGGGAGTAGCAAGCCGTTTGGCATACAAGACGGGCTAGGGTGTATGGTTTGACCATGTCCAGGATATAGGATGGGCTGGAGCCACACAGCAAAAACCTTTACCTGAACATGGTGCACATATTCAACCCAGTCTCACGGAAATTCGTGACACTTTCACGTCATTTAATCTACTCATCCGTGATCTAGGACACGTAATTTCATTTTCTTCGTGCCAAAAGCACAAATTTCTAGCAATATGACAGCTTTTAGCCACCCGTTTCTACTTTCACCTTTGATTCTGGGAAATTGTGACAATTCACAGATATATTTAATGCAGGTGCGCTGCTCTGTAGGCAAACCGCAACGGAAAAATAGGTATCTGCTTCATCTCTTCTTTTTCGAATGAGTTTGAAATTTGTGCTTTTGGCACGAAAAAATTGAAATTACGCGTCCCAGATCACAAATGAATAGATTAAATGACGTGACGTGACAGTGTCACATATTTTGTGAGACTGGGTTGACATATACCTGTGTGCATGTTGGATGAGGAGAGGGAAACCACCATGTTCAATACCTTTGATTTTCAATGGCCAGACAACAGATACTGCATCAGAAATCCATTCACATGGATATACACAAATCCTGTTAACAACTATGAATACAAGTTACGAGGAGATGTTTACGCATGGTGGTGACCCAAATAATGTGTTTGCAGATATGAATCATTGAACGATGATGGTGGGGGACAAACAATAATGTCCCTTCTCTTAGTTTATTCAAGGTGTGCCTGGACACCACTCGAGAAAGGCTAGGCTGTCAAAAGCCCCTTTGTGGCCTATTGAGAGCAGCAGCAGCAGCGGGTGGTATACCAGGTATTACTGCCTCTGAATGATCACCAATGTTAACACGGCTCACAACATAGGATGCAACGCAGTGAAAATAATTACCAACTAGGCCAGGGCTTGGATTATTGTATAGCACCTGTTTTCTAAAGAAAAAGTCTTCATGCCTCTCCACCGGTCTGTGTAACCAAGGTGTGGCATGAAGCAAAAACTCTTCCGAGACCTTTTGGTAATGCTCCATTTAACAACTTTTCCTTCACATCAAACTTATTTTTTCCAAAGGAAATGTATTGTAAATGCATAAAATATCCAGATTGTTGTTCAAATAAATGAATGTATTATCTATTTAGAATATCTCATTATTTACTTGCTGTGGGAACAACTCTTGTCTTAAATCCCGCCGCAATATTGGCCTTGTGTTCCCTTAATGGCCAATGACATCACGCTAGCTTTACGGTACCGTACCGTATAAATGCCAATGTAAACACTCCCCCACAATTCTCATGGCTGGGAGGCCCCCGGGTTGTAAAATGGTTGGATTGATCGAGCAACACTCAATTCCTCCCGCGGTGGAAGGGTAAACTCCCGTGGTGCTTTTGCATCAAATGTGCCTTCCTCGTGACTATCGCCGTCGGGAGATAAACCTTCCCAAGACAACGATGTCTCATCACTGGCAGCGGAAGTGACACCCCTCCCCTCCCTTTATCCCTCTCTTAACATCCTTTATCACCAGAGCTCCAACATAGGGAAATTAACTGTTCACCAAAGACTCCATTGCACCAAAAAACAAGAAAAAACAAGAGAAAAGCCACCCTGAAAATGATATGGGCCGGGTGAGCATGGTCAGTCACTTTCACTGCCTCCCTCCCTCCCTCCCTACAATACACACACATACACACACACACACACACACACACACACACACACACACACACACACACACACACACACACACACACACACACACACACACACACACACACACACACACACACACATGCCCATGCACTGCACTACCTCACCAACAAATGCTTCTACTAGCCTCTGCACTGCAACAACTGCAGCCTCCCCAAAGCCGGAGCCCGGGGGTTCTGCCCTAATGCATGCACGTCGGGCTATAAATTGCCGGCGTTGCGGGAAGGCAGTTACAAATAAAGGTGATTTAGCCCAAAGAGATGCTGAGGGATGGGGCTCATTAGTCCGGAGTGGAGACCAAAGTCGAGGCTTTAACTGAGAGGGATTCTCGGCCATTAGCTCGCTGGCAGCCGCGGTATTGATAGCTTTTTAATAAGAAGCTACATTAATGGTTATCATGAGTGATTGGGTTTATGGTCATAAGGGGGAGGAGGGGAAGGAGGGGGAAACGGAAGTCTCCCAACGTGTTCACTTTGAGTTCAGCTCGGGCTCCGCAGCCCCCCCCCTCCCCGACGGCGAAAGCGTACATCTCTTCGCAGGGCAACGGTATCATAAAGAACTCCTGTCAGCCGCCGTCCAACCAGCGCTGTCTTCTTCATGGGGCTGAGGCCGGCCCTTGATTGAGGGTCTTTTTTTAGCGGTAAATTGAGTGACAGGGAGGGGCAGGGAGGGGGTGGGCATGGAGGGGTTGTCAGTGATGAAGAACGCCAAAGGGATGTCTCCTTTGTGTGCAAAAGTCTTCATTTCCTCCCATTAATCACTTGGACTAATTCTCTCTCCTTGTTCCATTTTTAACCCTACAGTGTCAGTGCCTCCAGTCCCTCTAATTGAAATATTAGCAGCCAGTTAAGTAAATGAAGACAATTTAATCAGTCCCCTCCTCGCACATAGCCTTTTCTACCCTTTTTTTCATTTTCCTCCATTCCGGTCCCTATGGGGCGATGAGATCTTTCTATTAAAGGCTGAGCTTCAACGATCAATTTAGATTGTCTTTTTTCATTTTTTTGCCAGCTGACAACGAGGTGTGAAGAGATGAGTGAGCAAACTTGTTTCCATGTGAACTTTAGCCGGCCGATATATACAGCCGGTTTGTGTCAACAACTTTCCTCCTATGTATGTATACGCTATGTATGTATGATGTTTATACGCTGTTCACAGGGCTATATTCAGCAGATACACCGCTGTATATACAGTAGACACACAGCACACCAGTGGTTTAGTCTATGGGACACGCAGGTATGCGCTAGTGTATACCCGCTATGAAATCTCCAGGATTTCCGTGTAAACCTTCAAATGTGCCATGGATGGTAACAATAGAGTTTAGACAGAACTTTCATTTCAGCAAATACTTAAGACAAATACTGCAAACGTTTTGGAACATGCAGAGGAGAACAGGGCAGTGTGTGTATCCAGTGTGCGTTGGTGAGTGAAGTTGTGTATCCAGTGTGCGTCGTTGAGTGAGTGAGAGCAAACTGGCGACAGAGAGTTGGTGAAAGCGAGTGCAGCGGAGGGAAAGGCTGGCAGAGAAGTTGTCAATCTGGCAAAGTATGTAAGCTATCAGTAATACGGCAGACTGGGCACTCTTACAGTAGATCTTGGTACAAATTGCATTTGTATACCTTAATATTATTAAAGGGGAGGGTAAAGAAGACTATACCAGTACAGTACACAGCTATAAACAGTAGACGGCTATATACAGCAGTTACACACAGTAAACAGCTATAAACAGAACAACACGGCTATATACAGCAGATATAGACAGTAAACAGCTATACACAGTACACAGCTTTATACCACAGTTATATACAGTACACATGTATATAAAGATGCCTTTTATATACAAGTATCTTTGTATATAAAAGCAGATATACAGCAGATATATAAACAACTATATATATACATGTAACAATATATATATATATGTATATATATAAAGAGAGGGAGAGAGAGAGAGAGGGAGAGAGAGAGAGAGAGAGAGAGAGAGAGAGAGAGAGAGAGAGAGAGAGAGAGAGAGAGAGAGAGAGAGAGAGAGAGAGAGAGAGAGAGAGGGAGAGGGAGACGGAGAGACGGAGAGACGGAGACTAGCCAATAACAAGAATTTGCCCTCCCAAACCCCACAGCTGGAAGTTCGCTTTTACAAAGAACAAACATTAAACATTTCCTTTTTGGAATAGGCCAACATTACAGTAAAGTGATTCATTTAAATAGGCCAACGAGGTGGCTGTGAGATCATCTCTGTAGGCTAAGCAAACCAGAAGGTATAGGCTTGGCTAGTGAGCCTCTAGGTCAATTGGGTCCATTAGCCCCCATGCTTTAGCATGGCTCCGCTCTCTGTTTCTCCTCCTCCTGTCTTCCTCCTGCTACTCATTAAACGAAAATGCAAGACGGCGAAGGGTTAGTTATTTCTTAAAAGGGAGAGACAGCTTGGCCGGCTACTATAGAAATGTCCTTGTTAAACATACGGAGGGTGATCTGGTGCACATAAAATGGTTATATTGTCTCCAAACTGTTCCTCTGTAATTGCACATGTATTATGTGTCATGTAGCGTAACACTTTCTCCTAACTCACAATTATTAATTGTATTTATTCCATTTCTTTCCCCATTTTATCTTTTTTCTCCAATTATTTGTTATCTCCACAACAGTGGGATGTCTAAACTGCAACATTGCGTTGTTGCTGTTGCATTCTTAAAACAGGAGACCAACTATCATATGTCTCGCATGAAATGCAGACAATCTGAATAAAAGCCTTTCCTAAATGGTACAATGCAAATGTCTAAAGAGCTTCTTGGGGTAAAAACACCAGGGAATCAGCCCTCCCCTTTCCCCATGTAAATTAATTACTGTTACATTTACCCTTCCCCGGATACAGTGCATAGAGTATTGATGAGGGGCATCAATGGCTATTTTAGATCGCACCCTCATCATTTGGCCATGCCAAATAATCTTAAAGGGGGCCCTCAATATATATATATATATATATATATATATATATATATATATATATATATGTATGTACAGTGTATATATATATATATATATATATATATATATATATATATATATATATATATATATATATATATATATATATATATATATATATCTGTTCTTTCCAAAAGTATGTGCTTTTACAGTAAGGCAGAAGAAGAAAGTGCAAAAAAAATTGAGGCGAAGCAATCGGGTGTTAAATCTTTTTTTTCTCTCGCCTCCCTATCAGAAGTGAAAGCCTGATAACCACAGCAGCAGCCCTCCGACCCCCCCCCCCCCCCCCCCCCCCCCCCAACCCACCCCCTCTCCTCTCGCCCTTCACTCCTGTGTGTCTGCACAGCAGCGATAAGCAAATCAATATCCTGGCACTTCTCTTTTTTTTTTTACAACCAGTCCCCAATTCTGCTGGCTGCACGATCTTCCAGAAGGTGACAACTGCTGCCACCCTGGTCTAGACCGGACAATCTCCCCTGCACGTTTTATTAGGGTTTTTTGGGGGGAATCTTCCCTCTTCCGACATGCACTACCAGTCGCTCTTTCTATCAACGCCGTGATGCTGACAAGTCGGTTGCTAATGTTGACCAATGTAGACACTGGCCTAAGTTCTTTTCTTCACTCAGTATTTTTCTGGGAGTGCATCACAGTTCATCAGATAACTCTCTGAGAAATACAGTCAGGGGATGGGATTTTTCAGGGGGCGGGGGGCTTTTCCATGTTATGCTACTTTTGCTGTGGCGATGTGAAATCGCATTACGTCACCCAGCGGAGGGAAGGGCACAAAACAGGTTTGAGGCAGAGAGGCTTTTGGACAGTGACATTAAGTGGCAGCACCGTGCGAGGCATTAAACGCTGACCTATCCCTGCAGGACACGCACATCAATTCACATATCTGTCAGCTCGAGTTACGTTTTTTATAAATATTTCTAAAACCGCCAGAAATCTCTTTCCAGGATAAAGGTTATTTTACCTCGTGTTTTCCACGCAGTTAAAATGTCTGACTTATGGATACGAGTTGATGTCACTGATGTAGATGAGGAGGAAATACAACACTGAGTCTATGCTTTTAGGGGGATCACTCAAGCAAATAGCAGTGCCTTGAGCACTATATACATGGCTTTATTTGAATTACACCTCAAACGCAACCACAGGAATCAATCATTTCCAGGCCTCTATAATAGATGGGTGCTGATAAGCAAGCACAAAAAGAGGAGGCTGCCATTGGAATAGGATGGGGCTAAAGGGCTTGACAAGAAACTGTAGCTCCCCGAGGATAAAGCCCACTCAAACTCAGGGACCCCATCCATGCTAGAAACTCTTTAAATACAAAGTGAAAACGGAGGCCCTGTCCCAGCCCATCTTCCAGGCGTGAATCTTTGTGCAGGCTCCATGTAGCCTAAGTATCCTCACACATCTGCCACAGCAGCCCGTAAACCTTCCACACTCCCATAACGTCACTTCAAGTTCTCTTCTCTTTCTCGAATATAAATCAGCGTAGAAAGCTTTATTGTTCACGCCCCTTTTCATCCCTTGTTCCTGAACAAAGATAAGTATTTGAGTTTTAATTTTGCGCTGTTCTCAACCTGATGCAAGCTGACATTAAACCCGAGAAGTAGTCTAGTTCTTGACTAAAGTCAGCTTGGGTGATTGTCTTGTTTACATATTCAGTGTCTAAAGCGCAGTGGCATTTTGCAACACCTTAAACGAAGATTTCAAGAATATATTTCTTGACGTTATTGAAGACGAACTGGGGGACAGAGCAGAGGTTCAAAGGTCACTTCAGAAAATTCTTCAAAGCTGAAAGTTGAGAATGCCAGTCAGAGAGGGGGCTAATAAAATCGGATGGAAGTCACGGAGCATGTCTGGCACATTAATGATTTCTACCTAATGTGTCTTCTGCAGATTACACCTTATCTCTCCCAAAACACACTGGTGTGTGCTGTGTTCTGTAAACAAGCACACCCTGTCTGAATGGATGAAGAGCAAGAAAACTGACCATTTTGAGGTGTGAGACACTGGGCTAAATAGAATTGACAACCGTGAATAATCACTCACGGTTTTAACTGCGGGTGGATTGGCAAACCTGGAACAAAAAAATAACACAGGCTTGTCAGACAAAGATTTAGTACCCTGTGTGCACCATAGAATCCAAATTGGAATGGTTCTCATTGCCCTCGCAATATTGGATTAACACGCTATGGTTTGGCCAAACCATACTTCACACACTTTACCATATTCATGTCCACAATGAGTGAAATTAAAAAAGTTAAAACTCTTCGGTGAATAGTTTATATCATACACCTCAAATAATAAGCCCCATTCAAACTAAATATTTGATAATAAGTTCTGAATATAAGACTGCACTTTCCGGTAACTTTGTATTAATTACTCCATGCTGACAGTGTGTTTGTTTTGTTTAAATGTGCAAATCAAACAATATGGTTTGGGCAAAAAAACAGCTTCTTAAATTAATCATCAATTCCTAAGTCATTTCTATCACGACGTGTGTTGGTTGATCCCAACACCGAGAATGGGCGCCAAGACTGTCATTGTACCCCAAGCCTGATCATTGTGTGCACACGTTTATTTATGTGCATCTGTTTATGTGTGTGACGCGCATGGCGCACTGGACCTAGACACGTCCGTCCTCTCATACAAGAATTCTGCCGTAGCATTGATGTTGCTACAGTGGCACCCTAGAAAGGACAATGTCGAAGGGAGACACCGGGCTGGAGTCGCCGCTACTCCAGGCGCTGTGGGTGATCACCCAAACCCAGGAGATCCAGGCATGGGCATGATGGGCAGATGCAGCAGACCATGCTGGATCTGGCTGCCCACCACGCGGAGGGGAGTGTTGTGTTTCACGACCTTGAGGGGAGAGGAGGATGACCAGACAAGTCGTGCGCATCGTTCTACCGACGATAGGAGCGGGCGAGGACATCCCTGAGGTGTTTAGATGGAACCACAGAGACATGCGTTTGTCTGGGCAGTGACAATGGCGTAAGGCCAGCCTGCGGCCACCTGAATGGCCTATAGGGACCGGAGGCATGCCCTGCTAGATCGCCTGGGGCTCCCGTTGGAGGGACATCTGCTGCGTTTCCAGCGTCTGTGGTTGGGACGACGTGTAGGGTCCGACCTCAGCAGCTGCTTGAGCCCGCGGGGGGGTGGCTGCTCCCGGGGGAACGTTTAAGACAGCAAGTGGTGGAGCAGGTCACGTTAGAGCAGCTCCTCCAGGGGCTCCTGGCATCCACTGCAGAATGGAACCTCAGACAACGGCCTGCCACCCAGCCAGCAGAGGCAACACTGGCGGAGGACCAATAGGTCAACCTGAGGTCCCGAAAGAGAGTGAAGGATGGCCCGCAGATCCGGCCCGTCCTGGCCCCCATCGACCACCAGTGTGAGCACGGTTCGAACCCCATCCCGCCTACACCCACCCACATGCACCCCACACACTCCCAGTTCTCCATCCCCACACATCTCCTCCGGGATTCACTCAGCCCGTCCAGAACCTCGTGAGGGCCTCTAATCCCACAAACCCATTGGGAGCTCCACTTTGCTTATATTGGCCGGGTTGAATGTCAGTTAGTTGATCCTCTTGCCAACCCAAAAGCGCATTTGCGCCCACTGCCTTTAATTGACAACCGCTTTGAGATAATAGCCATGGATCTCAAGAGGTCATTAGAGCGTAGCACACTAGGACACCGATTTATGTTGGTCAGTGTGGATTATTCACCCCAATCTCCTGAGGTAGTGCCACTACACTTTATCTCGGCGCAGTGCAAGCACAGTTTCAATTAATATCCCGAGTTGCGATCCTGAAAGAGATTCTAACTGATCAAGGCAATTCATTTATGTCACATTCACTGTACAAACTTTAATGGTTACTGGGGGTTAAATGTAGCAGAACATGCGTGTAGCATCTCCAGACCGACGGTATGGTGGAGAGGTATAGCAAGACGTTAAAGTCCATGCTGCGCAAGTCTTTGCAAAAGTATAGTTGGGATTGGGATAAATGTCTTCACCCTCTGTTATTCGCAGTATGGGAGGCTCCTCAGCTGTCCATAGGATTTTCCCATTTGAACTTCTGTTCAGCAGGCAGTCTAGTGCCATATTGGAGTTGATTATAGAAACTGGTAGGAGGGTCCAAGCGGCAGTAAAGCAAGATTTAATACTTTACCTGAGAGCAAACCTCCACACACTGGGGCAGATGTAACAGGATAATTATCTTCAGGCCCAGGATCGCCAGCAGCAGCTGTATACTAGAGGTACTTGGCTCAGACAACCGCACCTTGATATAAAGCACTGTGAGAACAGCTCAAAATACATCACCCGATGCCAAGGATCCTCTGTGGTCACATGGCGGGTTGGGGGGATTGACTATGAGGTGCACCAGTCTTGCTGGTGCGGCGGTCATCCAGGAGGGTGAGCTGCGACAGGAGGTTGCAAAAGTGAAAGAATCGGTCGCACATTGGCTAGTATAGTCCCATGATACGCACACAAGTCAGATGGGTTGATCGGGTTCTGTGTTGACTACTGCAAGTTGAATGTCAAAGTTAGATGTGTATCCAACGGCAACTAGCAGCCACATAGGCAGCGGGGGTATGGAAGGCCATAAGCGCAAAAAACTTCTTAGATCTAATTTTAGCAGACCTTAATGCCTTGATTTTTATGAAAGAGACCAGACGTCTCTATCTACCAGGACTCACTGTCAACCCAAAGAGGTGTGTGGTTGGACAGAATGAGGTAAGGTATTTTGGGTACGCAGGTGAATCCGCAGGTGGAAACGACAGGTGCCATCACAGCCAGAGTCCAAAAAGACGGTGAGGGCATACTGAGGGCTTACTCACATTTTATAACCAGTCTCATGACCGACCTCACCCAGAAAGAGTGCTTCAGAGCCAGTCCAGTGGACTGAGCTGTCAGGCGGCGTTTGAGACTGTTAAAAAGGCTCTCTGCGGTGCTCTCTGCTACTCTTAAACGCCCCTAACTTCAAGCTTCCTTTTGTCGTGCAGATGATCAATGCATCAATCAGCAGGGGTCTGGGAGCCGTTTACTCCCAGGAGGTGGAGGGCCTGGACTGCCCAGTGCTGTACCTCAGCCGCGAGCTGAGGGGAGGTACAACGCCCTGGAGAAGGCGGGCGTGTCTGGCCATCAAGTGGGGGGTGGACGCCCTACACACTACCTCCTGGGGACGCTCCTCACCCTCTGTTTGAACCCTGCTTCAGCGGCTCGTCGCATGAAGAACACCGCCCCGCCACTCACCCGCTTGTACCTCGCGGCACAGCGGGTTAGGTTCAAGGGGATTCACAGGACAGGGGCACATGTAGAGGGGGCTGAATCCCTCTCCCGCCTGCCAGAGCATGGCGGGGGGGCGAGGGGGGTATATGGTTTGGGAACGTGGCTTTGCGTCGGGTGCAACAAAGGGGGCGGAGCAGCTCAATCGCGGGGACTGACATGGGACAGCTGTGGGTGGTGGGCTTAATGAGGTAAACTACAAATGTACAAACATGTGTTGGTCGCTCCCCCAGACAGAGGCCGTGTTCAAACTAATGAAAGCCAACACTTTCATCGTGACCCCAAGCGTTGCTTGCATACGAGGATGTGTGTGTCTGTTTATGTGTGTGTATGTTTATGTGTGTGTCCTTTAATGTGTGTGTTGCAAACGGCCCACTGAAATGGAAACCGCGGCGGCACTCAGTGGCGGCTGAATAAATATACATTTGTTAATCGAAGAACCCTTCCACATCGACATTGCGTCAGACATGTATTATGCTGTTTCTTTTTTTGTCTTTTGTCGTTTATGCCCTACTTTTTTTTTAACAGCAGTTCACTGCAGCCAGACATTTGCCGGTGGTAATGATGTCTTGTTCCTTGTTCTCACATCTGACGAGTACGTATCAAAGACAATCAGAAGAACTTCATCTGCATGTGGTCTTTGATACAAACATGTGCACAATGATATATATACTGTATATATATATATATACGTCAAACAAATACAAGGAGAATCAGAGAATTCAGAATATCTGCATTTAATTAATCCTTGATTGGCAAGGGCTTTGCCAAGTGAAGAATTTCTCTTTCATGGGAGTTGAATAATGCAATTCTGCCTTTCATTCTCATAATTTTCCCCACAGGACTTGGTAGGGACTTGGTAAATTAACGTTGCATGAATAGTCATCTCCAGGAGTATCTTGCTGAGCGTACCTTTACAAAGGGAAGCCATGAAGCCTGTATGGTGTCTCTGATGTGCGTGCGACTGTTCGGCGGCCTTTCCTTTGTTAACATGTTGTGTGTAGGTCTTCATTTGTGTTAGTGTGTGATTGTGTTCCTGTGTTCACCAATTTGTCTCTTTGTGTGGGCAACTACCTTTACGGAAAAACAGAGGTCAAGAAGGAGCAGGAACATGTCCCCCAAACGGGTGCCTTTTTGGCACACATTGACTCTGCCTTTGATTGCATAATGCTCCCTCGCACACAGTGTCAAGAGAGCTCAGGCACAGTCCACTGATGGAAACTGTCACGGCTCAAACAACCATAGGAACTTATAAACATTTAATTGGATGAAATAACTTTTTACAATCACCATTTCTATTTCTTGTAGAAAACTTTCCCAACAAGGAGAGAATAAACAATAAATCCCTCACAACAAAAGTAACTCTTGCTGAACTACGATTGTTATTGATATTTGTGACTTAGGTTTGCCTCTTTGTTTGTACCTCTTTGAAGCAAGCCTTTGATGGCTAGTTGAATGGTAAAGAGGTATTGGTTTGCAAAATTCCTAGAATACGTGCTTGCACAAACATTTTATAACCCTATTTTTATTGAGATTATTTTATCTGAATGCTGAGGTATACTGCTGACTATAAAGTGTACAATACATTTTGGAGTAACTCAGAGAAATGTTGGCAACACTTTAAAACAAAGGTACATTAATTAACAATTAATTGAGTTAGTGCAGTGATAAACATTTACCAACAATAACCTCACAGTTAGTTAATAAATGGTGAAGTTAAGATTTACTAATGGTGCTCATGTTTACTGATGGCATGTTAACTAAGATTACATAACCTGTGTTTATAGTTGTATTAAACAATACACCTATGAATTAATAGGGTTAGGGTAAGGGTTAACGCTACGCCCTAACATTAACCTAACCCTAACCTCTATGCTACTGATACATAATACGCCTATTACTGCATTAACTTATGTTATTGATGGTTACGAGACCATAAGTTACTTAATGTATTTTAATGCTTGTGACTGCATTACCTAATGTTAAATAATGATTAACTAACCCTTATTTTAAAGTGTTACAACCTTTCTGCATGTGTACAAATATGAACACCAACAACAGGACAGAGATGTTTGAATACATTTCAAATCAAATCATTAATTCCTTGTGATCATCAGTCTACTCAGTATGAGTTGTTCATAGTATCCCTCTGCTCTGCAGCCTGGCTTTGTAAAAGATATGCCTACCTGCAGAGAACCGAACTCCACACAGACACACACCACTCCGGATCAACAGGAGAACTGAGCGCCACACATCCGGCCAAATCTAGGAACACAGTGCACCGACCGGTTTGGAGCCGATTATAATGTTCACCTCTCATCTACGTGGCCGGTTATGGCTCACCATTAGAGAAGGCCAAGGTCCGTGTTGACATCTTCGTTTGAGCATTGACCTTGTGGCGTCCATTTCAATTGCATGCACAAGGTCAAAGATGCCATTCACAAATGACTAGGTGCATACAGAAATGCTAATATACAAACACACACACATGCACACACACATTTGAGAATACACACACAAATGTACGGTGACACTCCTGGCAACAAAACAAAGGCATATAGAATTGCCTTCCCTGACATTAATACCCCCACACACAATCTCGGCTCTTGTTTTAGCTCCCCACCACACATTAACCCTCACACATGCCAGATAAACAAACTCAAACAAACAATAGCCTCCACACAGGAATGCTTCGCACTTTATAAAACAGTTGGTTGCACATCTATAAATAGGCTGTAGGGCACCACACAACCTACATTTTCAACCCCCATACACTACTATTGCAATTACCCCAAGGTTTATTTCGGTTAAGCAGTCAAGCAGGGGGAATAGTCGGCTCATTCACCGGTGGTTAATAGCACTGAGGAAACCTGATAGTAGGCTGCCATTCACAGACATCAAAAGGAGTGAGTACTGTACATCATTTCAACAACATTGTTAGCCTATACATATTGTGGTAACCTGATAATGGCTGCAGTTTGTTTTGTAATTTGCTTAATGTTATTTAGCCATTTGTTATAAATAAGGTGTGAGGGAAGGAAGGACGTGTCAGCTGTGCTTTAATAAATTCTCTCTCAATAATTGTATGACACATATAACAAATTGTGGTCCTCTTAAAGTGAACAACACTTAACCCATCATCCTTTCAGAAAACCAAAAAAAAATTTAAGCTTGATTTATTTACGATTTATTTTCTTGAGATACTTACTGATGAAAACTTTATTATGAATGTTGCAAACTGGTTGTCGGTGGCAACTATCCCGCTGTGAATTCAAATCACACTAAGTGCCGCACTTAGTGACAGCTTTCCTATCGACCATCAGTGATCTTTTGCCAGAGAGGGTAAAGGCGAGTTCGCTTGCGATGCATCAAGACACCGGGCCATTTCAAACATACACAAAATCAACCACAGCTTAATAAGTTGTGTTCTTGACTGTACTGCAAATCTTGTGGTTGGTGCGTTACATAATGCGGCTTTCCACCTTGAAGCGAGTCCCCTCTTCGACAAGTAGGTCACGTTCAATGCTGATCAAGTAATTTGGGGGGTTTACAAAATTTCTTATAATTCATGAATTCAACACATGTCCGGATGGTCCGGCAGTACTCACTGAATGTCGATTGTCCAATCACATTGCCGAATACCGCTTTAATTTGCATAAAGTTAACCGAAGTTTCACTTTTGTTCAGCCTCTATGTTGACTGCTTGTATTGCCTCTGGTCCGGCCAGCGGCTTCTACTGAGAAACAAATAGGCTGCAATACATTATGTAACCTATCAAAAATGGGGACAGAAAAACTACCAGTCTTCGAGTTATTTCGATTTTAAAATGTTGTCGTTCTTTAGCACAACTATTCCTGGAGTTGGAAGACAGGGTTTAATGTTCTGGTAGCCATCAGGCTGTATCCAAGCAACAACACATTCACACACACGCTCAGATCATGCTTTGACGGACCCGACAACAGAGGATACATTGTCAACATCATATGAACATCATCTGGAAAAGCTATCCACACGTCGTTCAAAATATGTGTTCTCACCTCCTACAATCTGGGGAAAAAAGGAGGATTGACTTAAAGGTTATTTAGAGTACCGGGTACTGTTATGAAACCATCATGACGGCATACCAACAAAACACGCCTTCCTAACTTGTCTGTGGATCATTGGAACAGAGTTTTTTCCCACTCCCCTTGCGCCTGTTTGAGCTCTATGATGTCTGACACCTTCCTATCCGACCGCCGAATATCATTGTCCATGAACGCTGAAATCTGTTTTAAAAATACATTAAATATGATCAACTGCGGGTTGAATAATCGGATATTCCTGGAGCACAGGCCTATGCTCCGCTCGCTATCCATTAGAAAAATTTATTAAACTATATACTTTATTTTGCAAGTCATCTTCAAAATGCGTACTACCAACAGGAGTTGAGTTAAATGCCTTTTTTTTGTTAGCACCTACTCCCCTGGACAACTAGTGGGGACACGGGGCAGTCTACAGTACTCAGCCCCACCCAGACCATCGGATAGTTTGTAGCATTTGAGAGGCCAAGCCATCAGCTAATGATAGTAGTAGTTCCTGAATACCTGCCTCAGAATACATCTGCCAAACAGCAGGTTTGGCGGAAGTTTACTTTGTCCAGATATTTCCAGATACACCATTCTTCATGCAGTGATACCCTATTAAAAATGAACAATCAGAGTTCATATAGAAGAACATGTTGTGTTGTTCTTGAGCACAACTAATCCTGGAGTTAGAAGCCTGGGTCCAAGGTTACTGTAGCATGCCATCATTCTGAATTCCAACACAATGTAGTTCTGTAAATCAACTATTTAACTGGTCGAAATGGTCCATCCAGAACTGAGTACGCTCACTCCGCAACGTACACCACCAGCGTTCAATACGTTGGTTCCCCGTGCTTGGACCTAGAGTGACACAGTCTGGGGAAATGCCGTTTTCACTGCCGTGCATAAAACTTTGCATTGCGGCAATGTGTGTGTTCTCCGTCCCGTGATCCAATCTCACTTTCAATGGGCGACCATGCTGCATCACTAAATCAATGAAATACCCCGCTATAAGACGTGGGTCGCTGTTAGTTGAGTGGGTGTTTAGCCAGATCATCTTTCACGAGAACCCATCAATGCAACCACTGATGCATATCCCATCCGGCTTCAATTTGTCATATCCATCTATGTGCCACACATAATTCGGGCCACGACTGACATAGACTCTACGTCTCAGACGGTGCCGTGCATGGAGATCCACGCCACCACCATCCATTTGACGCAGCAAGAGACGAACGGTCTCTCTGTCCGTGATGATCCCTGCCATCCAACACTTCTGTTGCATCCACCTGTAGCCATGTTGTTGGCCAGAGGACTGTAATTGGCGACGTATGAAATCGGCTACTTCTCCGATGTCCGCCTTATTGCGTCTTCGCCACAGCTGATTCCTATGAAGCACTCTTTCTAGAGTTCTTTTACAATGTTTATGTTGTGCTCCATAGATAATCTAGCCAAAATTTCAGTATTTGTATACCTCCGTCTGAAATAATCTTTAATAATCGAGTTCATCATCTCCAGCTAATCTACTGTAATAATAGGCTATATGTAGCACCTATGGATAAGCTACAATTAGGCTACAATGACTGGTCTGGTCCTGTTGAGAAGTTATCTCAAAATAATGAGATAGTATATCTCATTATAATGAGATAGTATCTCAAAATAATGAGATACCATCTCAAAATAATGAGATACTATCTCAAAATAATGAGATACTATGTCAAAATAACGAGATACTATCTCAAAAGAATGAGATACTATCTCAAAATAATGAGTTGTGACCTGCATTTTTTTTCTTTTACGTGGCGGAAACGGGCTTCCATAGAAACGGGCTTCCATACAAGAGCCATTTATTCGCCGGTATAATAACCATAGACATCTTATAGATAGACGGAGCATTGGCTGCTGGGACGCGAGAAATACGGCCGCCATCTTGGAGTGGTCAACCGGGAGCAGCAACAGCAGCAGAAACAGGATGCCGGGCTGTTGTTCAGCGTATTCCTGCTCAAATCGGCGGACAATCCATAATAGGAATCGGGGGATTACTTTTCACAAGCAAGATTTAACATTACCGTACTATTGGTATAATTAGTATTGAATAATAAAACACGCCACACCATGTGGCCTTTATCATAGCTACACGTATGACAAAAAACCGCATGAAAATCAGTGGTATTCAGTGAGGTATGATTAGTTAAATGTGCTGACAGTTCATTGCTCCAGCCAAACGGATTACACTGAGTGGAGCGGATGACCACACCAAGATGGCGGCCCCGCGTCTCGTCAGCGCCAGTAGGCGGTAGCATTCGATGCTCCGTCTATCATATAAGATGTCTATGATAATAACAACAGCGGCAGAGCCCCGCCCACAAAGCTACTTCCGTTTTGCGCTTCTCACTTACGTTTCAGACAGTTAAAATAGGGCCCTAAACCGCCATCCAGAGGTGGGAAGTAGTGAAGTACAAAAATTTTAGTACTGTTGTTCTGTTAAGTTAATGTATCTGTACTTTTCATTTTGGACAACTTTGCTTTTGCTCGCTACATTTTAACACAAATCCGTACATTCTATTCCTGACATTTTCCAAACAGGTGGGTTACATTGGCTTCAATGCATTTGAGAGGATTTATAATTTTTTTGTTTATTTTGCATCATTGCGCGCCTTCCCAACATCAGGGAAGATTTCAACCTATATTGATGGGACAATAACCCATAGAAAAGACAATCCCTTTGTGTATCCATGTTTCGAATCCCACCTGAGTCCGACCGATTTTGCTATTGTATTTTGGTCCAGCATGACTCCTGTAGCGGGGAGGGGGGGCAATGACACAAAGGGAATTATTGGTAACCTCTCTGTCTGTTCACTGTGTCTAAGCCATGCTGCTGTGTAAAGTGCTTCATCTCAGAATAAACATTTTACAGTAGACATGAGTCCAAGTTATTATACATATAACGCTCTTCATTTCCCGCTTCCACAACTGCAATTTGCTCCTGGCTGGACCCCATGCCTCCGTGAACTAACCTTTGCAGCGTGCACAGAATGCGGCAGCACGCCTCAAAATATTACCCGTTCTCGATCATACAAAAATAATAATTAAAGTGCACATGAAACAAGTTGACGAGTTTTGTACAGAATTAACTATGTTGGAATGTATTTTGAGAACTTTTTATCTAAAACTATCAAACATTGAAATATAATAAAGGTATGGTTGGTAATAACGTATGCCTTTGCTCTGGCTGGAAGTGTGATCGTTCTCCCTTCAAGAAGTCTGTGCAGATACACTGAGCATGTCAGCATGTGTGCCACAGGTCATATTCATGCTGTAAGTTTGTGTTTCGCAGGACCCTCTGTACAGAGACGTGGCAGTCAGTTGAAATCACAGATATGAGCACATTGTACGCAACTTTGGACAGACATCTTTACCTTCAACCTCCACCTTCAACCTGCAATACATTAGTGCTGGGGTTTCAGTTCAATTACTTTTTTTGTGATGGGCTTTTAAAGATGTAGTATATGTGCTATAAAATGGATCTGGGGCTGGGGTTAGGACCCCACACTTTATACGAGCCCGTTTCAGAGTCGTATAAATTCTACCTGTTTGCCAAACAAAGCCACCAGCCTCCATCAGGGGAATTGGGGGGGGGAAACTTCACCGGTGTACTTTTCTTATATGCTGTAACCTAACACCACCATTGACTGTATGTTTGTAATGATAGGAATACTATTGTAGCCGGTCAAAGCTGACCTTAGGGGGCACTGTAAGGGCGGTGTTCCATCCATTGCTGCTTAACAATAAAGTTTTTACTATTCAAGCTCCTGACCATCTAACGAGCACTAGGCTGGGTAGCTGTTGCCAACGGCCGGCTTATGGTCTCGGTTTCTGCTATTTGGACATCTGAGTGCTGAGTAGCAGAAAGCATCTTGTTATTTTTAATCATGTTGTCTCTGTTTTGTGCTTAACCGAGCCTTGATATCATTAATTAGGTGGACTGGTGTGGCGGGAAGGAATGGTGAGGGGTCATACGGAGCAAATGTAGGCATACAAGTGACTGGTTTAGCGATAGCCAATGCCTTTATATTGTGTTAAACACATATTCCCTTTCCCTAGATCTGGTCCCTGCTGTTTTGTTTTGGTTCGATTTGGTTTTTGTTTGTTGCCTCTCGGCTTGAGCTGTCGCTACTGTGTACGTTGAAACTTGACTTTCTCTGTCTTCCCCTGAGCGATAACCGTCCTAATGGGGCTGTTGGGAGTAGCTCTGGAGTCAGGAAGAGCGCTGCATCCGGCCGCTACGGGGGTTCGGGATAGGCCTGACTCTTATCTCCACAGCCAATTAAAGGTTTGTTAGTGGTGTTAAGCATACACCTCTCTGGGCGGTGTCGCACCTCCTTCGCAGTGTGTAAAGTTGAGTCGCCTATCCCTACATTTAGCTCTCCCCTGTAAATGGTTGTCGCCCGCTGGCCAGTTGACTTTGTGTGGTTATTTTGTTGGTTAACGTGAACGTTGTTTCAGAGGTATTCATTTTTTGGAGTGTTTTTGTTGGTGTTAATAAGATGCTGAATGAATATAGTCTTGATCAGAATGTGTATGTGTTCATTTGTTATAATAATAAATATAAATACATCAGCAAGCGGTGATTAACGGTGTCCGATAATGCAACCGAACCGTGTCCGAAAATAAACATTTGTAGTCAGGAACACTAACGGAAGAAATACAAATATGAAGAGTTAATTAAGAAGGAGAAATGGTTAATGAAGAAGTACCCCTAATACAATACTGTGTCTTGGCAGTCCGATTCTTGGAACTAATGAGCCAGAATGTTGATTGCCTGATGAATTTCAGGTGCTATTCAATGTTGTGTTTCTTAAATGAGTGGCAATTACAGAATGTCATGTTCAGCTTGTTCATAATGCTCTAATCAGAATTCGAACTCTCAATCTAAGGATCACCAGTACACGGCATTATCCCGTTGATCCACTGACATTCCTGAACCGCATGAAGTTTATTCACATCGTGAAAATGTTGGTTGATAAGCACACACCATCAAGAAAACTCCAAGCACACATTTCACAAGAGAATGAAGGTCTTTCTTAAAAGAGTACAGTTCTGAAAATTTGCACTGTTAATGGTATCCACCTAAAGATAGCCGTATGGTAATAATCTAATAATAGTTGTATGTTTTTATTATACAATATCAAAATGGTAATATAAGAAAAATTAGCCAACTGCTCCAACTTTATTGTCCAATATTTCTCAAATGGAACTAAATGGAACTAAAACCAATTCTGTTCGATGATTTTTGTGAGACATGGTCGAATTCTAGAGATATATTCTGAAAGAATTTTGAATCCAGGTCAATCTGGGGCCGTATTCACAAAGGATTTTAGGGCTAAAAGTAGGTCCTAACTGGCGAATTTAGGAGTAACTCCTAAAAATAATGGGCGTGTCACTCTTAAATTTAGGACTCCTAACTTTTTTCACTAAGAGCAATTCACAAAGTATTTTAGGCCTTAAAGTAGCACCTAAGTCTAGGAGAGCTTAAAAGTCCTCAAGAGGACTCCTAACTCAGTAAGACCTATTCACAAAGAATCGTAAATGCCTGCGAGACGAAATGTTAGGGTATTAAACTTGTTGTGGAGTTAATTGCGATGCAATAACATCCCCGACTAACAGGAATAATCCGATTAGTCCCGAAATAAAATGTTTGGCCACACTAGGTTATAAAAAATAATTGCGCCATCAAAAGACGAGGACGTGTTCGTCAATAGGAAGAAAGTGCATTCCATCAACACGCAGGTTGTTTTTGATGCAAATGTTAACATAGCCTACTGGATGTTGTTGCAAAGTGGCCTGGATCTTCAGCTACCCATGATTCGCGCATTTTAATGGGGAGCGGTCTGAGGCAGCTTTTTTAGATGTAGCCTACCAGTTGGGTGTCACTTGCTGGGAGACAGTGACTATCCATGCAAGACGTGGCTCTAGCCTACCTCAATCCACAACCGGGAGCACAGTTAAAGTATAACATGTAAGTGATTACGCAGATTACGCTTAGTCCTATGCGTAAAACACATCGTATTGGCTCTTTGACGCCTTTTATTTGTTGAATCCATATTATTGTTTACTGATTTCTTCCATATATGCTAGAGCACACAAACATACACGAAATGTTGTGGAGAGAGGAATTGGGCAGATGAAACGTCGGTTCATGTCCTCCACGGCGAAATACGCCTCACCCCAGAGAGGGCAAGCACAGTAATCTGTATGTGCCATTCTACACAACCTCTGCAAGCGGAGGAACATTCCACAGCCAGACGATGATGATGATGATGATGATGATGATGATGATGGCGATCAACATGACAATGAATTTGGCCGTGTGGAACCGAGTGGACTGGCATTTAGGGATCACTTTGAAAACACATTTTAGGTAAACACCTTGGCACAAATCAGTCAACACTTGTGTAGTTCATAACATTTATTTTCTTTTAAATTTTACGTATTTTTATTGTTTGCTTTCTCTCTCTCTTGAACGTGCAGGCCACAACGTCATTATCGTGGTCTGCACAAAATTGTCATCATGCGTGTATTCTGCTAACTGCACTATAACTACTTAATAGGAATTAATTTCTAGCCTAGGCTATTTCCTTGTTTTTCGTTGATTCAGTGGGCTCGTCTGAACAACCAATCACCGAACTGACTGCTTCTAAACTCGTGCACGAGAATTGAAGGTAATCCATAGCAACGGCGCGTCACTCTTAGTTCACTCTTTGTGATTTATCCTTAGTAAGAGTAGGTCTCAGTGGCTTTGTGAATAACTTTTAAGAAAAAACTCCTACGTAAAATGTTTTAGCGCGAGTTAGGAGCACTCCTAGCGGTAAGATAAAATGCTTTGTGAATACGGCCCCTGGTGAGGAGAAATAAGCCTAATGCATGTCTTTTTTTACAATAGCGCCACCTTTGGGTGCAGTACCACAATTTTGGGTTTATGGGTAGTGGGGTTTATTGGTAACCAAACCTGAAAATGTCAAGAGTTTTCGACTTACGGTATAGGCTGCAGTATGACTTTTACAGAATTCAAGGAAAAAAAAAAACGTTACAGAAACAATAGGGTGTTAGTGTGTGTGTGACCCCTAATACTGTTGTTGGGGGGAAACTCTCGTCTCCGTCTCTAAGTCTTAATTGTGTATTTGGGGAACCCGGTTTACATGCATTTAAATGATAATACTAACCCAGCAATGCATGTATAAATGTACGCACACACAAACCCACGTTGGTTCGTTTGTGACGTATCGTCAAACATGGCCGTAAGCGAGTAAAATGGCAATACCCAAAACACTAGTAGATCTGAAAATTGTCATTCACTTTTTTTCTTGCATGCTAAAAAAATCTAACATATGTTGTGATGTAGTACACAACTGAGAATGCAGCCAACATTTAAAGATGAAATGATCAGGATAATTATGCTGTTAAAAAATTAACGTTATAATGATTAATGATCAATATACAATCAATCCCAATCAAATGCAAGCTATTCCCCCAATTAACTTCCTGAACAGATTTAGCAATGAGCCAGAAGCAAGTTGCTGTCTCTTTCATTTGTATTTTTTACATTTATGAATTTCCCGAAAAAAACAACAAATTTATTTACCACACATTCATTGCCATCAAACCCATCACCAACAGCGCCATTAAAACTGGAACACTATTTCTTGAAGTCCCTTGAATGAGACTGAGATCAAGGCTTTTTTCTCACTGTGGAACAGGACATCGAGGATTCATTGTCAGAAATACTTTATTCTTCTTTTGAAGTGGAAGCAAACAACATTGCTGCTGCTTTGGACCAAAGACAAACAAAACAACTGCTATGATCAGAATATGAAACACAAATATTTTCAGGCGGTTGACCTTGTATCCACTGGCCCATCTAAGGAGCGCAGCTTCTGATTCCACCACTAGAGTCATCAAAGGGAAAGAGCTGTTTGATGAGCTGGACCATCGGGCCTAGTCTGAAGTCAAACATTACAACAGTCTTAAACCTTACCTTCCCCCGCTGATGCCACAAACACAGTGCCACAGTCTGTATCCTCATCCCGCCCCCAAAGTGTTTCTGCTCGGTCGGGCTCCAGTCCATGGGAGTGGGAGGCCTCTTTCCTTACCAGGGGCATCATCAAGGTCATGAGACTTAGGACGCGCCTGCTAATGACATGTTAACCCACAAGCTTCCCAGCTTTGGACCCCTACCTCACAGCGATTTATCAAGTTTATAGTTTTACAAGTTTTATTGCTTATTTAATTTTTAGGGACGGCTTACAATTATTAGGAATTGTGCCACATAGCAGCCAATTTACATCTGTTGTCCGTGGGCAGGCACAACACGTACAGTAGATGACCTACATTAATCCTCACAAAACATCAGTGTGAAATAAAGAAAATCTACAAAAGTACAATAAATTCAAGGCGATCATTAGCGTTGACAATTTTCAGCAGACTTTAGAAAAAGCCTCAGGCAACACTGCAAAACTTCCTGAGTATCTATTGTTTGGGGGTATGGAAATCGACTTTCCCACTACTTTATCCGAGACAACAGAGGTTGTTTTTCTGAACTGCGGTAACCAGTCACCCCTAGCTAAAGCTTGTCTGGCACTGCCACTGCTGGGATAGTTAAATAAGAAGTTTACAACATCGAGGAAATTATATTTTTTCAGGATATTGAAGTGATATTGATCCCTTGGCTTTTTATTTATAACATTTAAAACTTGAGTATAGAGTGAGTCCACAGGCTTGAATATAGTCACACCTGCCTGGGACCTAGTAGACATGCAATAAGTGATGAAGCAACAAGCGTTATTTTCAATCCTATGTTATCGTGGATTTGGGGCTGGGTATGCCTCGGAGAGTGGTAGAGGCTCAACAGGTTGTTTCTTCAGAGATACAAGGTAAACGAAGATGCTCTCTGGAGGTGGTTCATCAAGCATCTGCCAAATCAGTCTGTATTGGTATGGGCGGAACGCTAAAGAAGCAACGCAAGTAGGGTCTGAATCATCTCAGACCCACAAAATGTATGTATGGTGTTGTGTTGACCACTCCATGTGTAGAAGCATAAACCAGTCAGAACTGGTATTAGCAGTACAAATCTGTGGTCCTAATGTCAGCTTTAACATCGTCTGGTCAAATAGGGCATAGAAGATATTAATTTACTTCATAAGACAGATGGGGAGTAATCAATCATACTGTGTAGAAAACGCTTTGCAGAGGATGGAGACAACTGGCTCCTGACGCTGACTCATTGGTGTCAATTATAATACCGTCACATTGCCACGTGTCGCAGATGTAATGAATTCACAATTAATTAAATGTCAGGATTAACAGAATTATTAAATCTCGCGGAGAAATATATGCAGGGGGCTTTGCTCACATTAGGGGTCAAGCTTGAACTAGTGAGCCAATCCGACACCTTGCCCATCGCAGCTGTCAGTTTGGGTGCAGCCGGCTCTCTGGATAGGGCATGGTTGTGGTGTTGTTGCCCCTGCAGGGGTCACTTGTGCATGGCTGTGGTGTTGTGGCCCCTACAGGGGTCACCACACAGTCACAACGCATCCACATTAAGGCTTACAGAGACATTTGGAAAAAAAAAATGAAGCAGGAATGTTATAAGAATGTTTGGCCTTCTGCTGTAGTTATGTTGACAGTTATGGTTCACATTGACATGTTTTAGATTACTATATTTTAAATCTGAGAAGAAACCGACCCACTCTACATTTGACCAGCTGTAGTTATGGGGACTATTGACAATTAGTCCCCATAACAAAGAAAAAGACAAAGAAAAAGACACAGATGAAGCACCTGCCATGGTAGGGATAGAGAAGAGAGCTGTGGCAAGAAAAAAGAGAACCATCGTGAGGTCATCACTGCATGTTTTAGATTACTATATTTTAAATCTGAGAAGAAACCGACCCACTCTACATTTGACCAGCTGTAGTTATGGGGACTATTGACAATTCACAATATATCCGATATATATATATACATATATATATATATATAGTGAATCTTTCATCAGATCATCTTCATTGGCATCCTTGCCTTCATAATGACTTTGATTAATTGTACATTGTATTTATTATATGGTATTATGCAGCCTATGTATATATTGATGTGTATGCTTATTTATACATATTTATATATATATATATATATATATATAGATAGAAACAGATATAGATAATAATAATACACTGAATGCTTTCTGTTTGTGAGTGTGAAATAATGTAAGATCCTATTCTGGGATTGTTTTATTTATGTTCGGTAGAAAGCAGCATTTTATTGATATGATGGTGCCATAGAAGATTAGTTCTGATGGTGTGGGTCATTCCATTTCACTAGCCTGTAACTATCCAGTGTTGTCGATCCTGATTTATTAAGAGGGTAGATATGAGTATGATGAGGGCTTGTGATTGGTCAGGAGACAGGGACCCATTCAGAACACATTAGAAACCTTTGGAAAGTATACCCCCCTCACATGAAAGGTTGCAAGGCTACTGTGACTCTGCAAGTCAATCTTAGTGGCTAACGTAAAGGTAATGTCTATTTCAGACGGACTGTTTTGATTGATCCATACTTTCCTGCGGCCTCCTTTCTTACTGAGAAACTAAAACTCCCTCCTCCAACGGCTGATTGGCCCCAGCCTATTTTACTTTTGGAAAAAGGCTGATGTGAATGAGGCCAGACCGATATGCAGGGAGAATCTGAATGTGATCTAGCGAGATCTGGACAGTTGGTTGTTCCTGTTTGTCGTTGAAAAACACTGAAATTGGGAATTAGGAAATGTTGACCGGACTTCATTTCTTAGGAACAGTTATCGACATTTATTTGCCAGTATTCGTTCTTCTAATAAATATAACCCACGACTTGAGGCAAATTAGAATGTGTTTTCAGCAGGAAAGGTTGGAAAGTCACATGCTTTAAACTATGAGGCATTCTACTACATCAGAGGTCAGTAATAGGTGGCCAATAATTTATCGGTTTTAAGTTTGGGTTTGTGTAGGACGCCGTCTTGGTCCGGAACCGGAATTATTACAGATAAATGATTGCGAATTATTACTTTTTGACGGAGCATTTCTATTTTTTTTTATCCTTTATGGCAATGGTTAAGTGGCATAGGGAATTCACAGTGCATGTGATCAGCGTTTCCACGTTTGAAGTGAGTGTGATGGACACTCGTTAATTGACTAGACGAGAGAAATGAACGAGTTGCAGGGGAGAGAGGAGACGAGTCAACAGGAGGTGGAAAGTCATTTCCCAAGGCCTGCTCTAAAGAGAGAAAGGTAGACAGCGAAAACAGCCTTCAATCAAGAATGGAAAGATTCTTCGATGTCCATGCCTCCCACGGTCACCTCTGAACCAGTGTTCCTCGTATGTCCCAATACCATGGTGATTATTAAAGCAGCAATGTCGAACACCACTTCGAGACAAGGCACAAATCATTTGAAGAAACATACCCATTCAAATCCAATCTGAGGGCCCAATTAGGTCGATCCACCAGAATGCAAACACGTTTAATCACTGCCCAACCACGCAACCACGAGTGTTCCCGAAAAGCAGCCTGGATATTGGGTCAACATCAATGTGTACTAATGTAGGGTCTGTCAAGGAGTGCATGAGTGCTGGAGCAGCAATCTTACATGAGGAAAAACAAAAAGCAAATACGTTTGTCAGCTTCATGAACCACAAAGAGAACTGAAATATTAACCAAGGATGAGCTAGCACAGCTGGAGGTAGCAATTCATAACGCACCATGCGTGGGCTTAGCTGTAGTCCACTGATGTGTCTGACAATGCTAAGCTGTTAGTTTATGTAAGGTTCATTTACAAGGAGAAGAAGGAGTTATGTGAAGACAAGACGAGAGGATATCTACCGTTGTCGACAAAGAAAAAGACAAAGAAAAAGACACAGATGAAGCACCTGCCATGGTAGGGATAGAGAAGAGAGCTGTGGCAAGAAAAAAGAGAACCATCGTGAGGTCATCACTGCACAATCCATCAACCGGATCTTTGCTCCACCCAGTCAGATGAGAATGCTAAACACAATGAACTTTCTGAGGGCATCGTCTTCCCATCAGCATCGCATGCTTGGGAATGAAGAAGTTGATGCAAATGCTGATGTCCTTCTGCTGCACAACACTGTAAGATGGCTCAGCAACGGCAGGGTGTTGGAGCACTGCTTCATGGCGCAGTTGAAGGGCCAGAAGATAACACAATTTTCTAACTTTCTAGATGATGAGAAGAAGATGGATATTGTGGCTTTTTTGGTTGACATCGCTTAACACCTACATTAATTGAAACTAAAGCTACAATTCAGTTGGGGACTTGAAGACAGCTGCCTGCTCATTCCAGAGTAAACATGAGTTTTTCAAGGAAGACCTGCAGGGAGAGTGTCCACACCTCCTAACAGTGCTGGAAAATGTTCAGGGTGAGAGAGACAAGTATCTCCTTTTGTTGGATTTTTGGACAAGCTTGTAAACTGAATGTTAACTTCAGCAAACATTTGGACATGTCACCCTTGGACAGCTGCTCCCCCTGTTCATACTGCTGAATAGTTCTTCAAGGAAAGGGTTCAAATCCGGGATAGCTTTTAACTCACTTTATTGTTAAAGTAGGCATGTTTCGGTATGGTAACTGAAGCTATGGAACGAAAGTCGAGGAATCGTGTTGAACACGTGTGAGAGATAATAACTTTAGCTACTTCGAGCCACGGGCAAAGGCCCGTGACCCTCCGCGGGTGTGGGTGAAAATCTCTGGTGCTCTCCACCTCGAGTCCACAGGTAGAGAACGACAAGTGGGCGTGGCCTATGCAGTGGGCGTGGCCGGGTGACGTAATGGCTCCGCCCCTGTCTAAAGATTAGCTAAAGTAGTTATTGCAGCTTAAGTGTTCGATCCTGCTTCCTAGTGGCTATGTGAGGGTAATGCAGCTTGTGTGTTTGAATCTGCTTCTTAGGGTCTATGTGGAGGCAGTTCAGGTTCTTAAAATACGTAACAATACCGAACCCATTCCTCATCAAAGAGGTCATGTGGTATTTACACACAGTGGTGGTCCGTCAGGGCCAGCAGGGCCTTCTCTGCTGGCCCTGTCAAAATCTAAATAATATATACATTTATTTATTTTCAAAATTACATTAATTTGTGTCTGAACGCATCTTAATTCCATTTTTTTTTCAGTACTTACAACATAATTCCAGAAGTAAGGCTGAGCTCCGCTGAATACGCATAACAGCTACATGGACCAGCAGGGCCAGCACTAAAAGTATTGCTAGCCTTTCGCTGAGGCTGCCACCTCCCTTTGGATAATAAATTTGACTGACGTGTGTAATCAGCCAATCAAATGTTGATAGTTGATAGTAATAGTGTGTAGTAATAGAACATCCCACTTGCAGGGCCCAGCAATATGCCGGTGCTGGCCCCCGGTGATGTCATCAGCAAATTTTGAATCGTTGGCGGTTAGTTAGAGAGTTGACAGTGAACTACTATGGCCACCGCCCTCACAGCACCTAGCGATCCTGTTTCTGATCTCCTTCGTTTGCCTTTTTCAAGGCGATCGTTTGGAGAGAAGACAGATTTAATTTCCAGAGGAAATCCTACACCGAAGCTGGATGGGCTGACCCAGGTTGGTAAAGGTTTTGTGCGGCACTTTGCACAGTGCAACTACAGCCGCTATGACCGGCTAACGGCTAGCACCATTGAGAACACGTTATTCTGCTGGCCGTGTTTGCTGTTCAACATCAGTCAGGGGACATGGAACAGCGCCGGATTTAGCACCCCAAACAGCTTCACCAAGGCAGCTTTAAACATCAGGCCTCCAAGCGTCACCTCACATCAGTGGTGCATTTAAAGACCTTTGGTGTGTCCAGGGTGGACTTGAAGCTGGATGAGCAGCGGAGACGAGAGACGAGCTTGCACAATGAGAGCAGGGATGCAAACTTGTCACCTTTCGGCGAAATTCGCCGTTTTTGTTCCGAAAAAGGTCATTTGTGTGATTCATGGAGATCTGCAATAAAAATATTTCGGGGGGGGGGGGGGGGGCGCGTCGTCCAAGTAATCGGCGAACGCAAGCTGTCATAAATATTTATTCCAAGCTTGTTCGTTTGGCCAACCCGTGTAAACATGTCATCTTCGGGTCTGTAGCTGCCTTGATTCCGTACTAGACAGGAGTGACGTTGGTACGCTTCAAAAACGTCAGGCTTTCTAACGTAGGCTAACGTGCTAATGAGAACATTTGTTTGACCGGCTGCCGGTTATATCCGTGTGGTTAATTTGCAGTTGCGGTGTTGTCAGCTTACTGTTACATTAAACTGCAATCAGAAAATGCGGTTATATGCTATAGACCCTATAGTGTCTGTGGTGTAAAGGCTGGGACGAATTAAAAAATATAAATACACTTTATGTTGAAACTATAGACCGTCCCGATTCCCATTGAAACGAATGGCGCGGTGATTATTCTTCAAAACGAGATCTGTTAAATTGTGAAAAATAAATCAAACTGTAATCAGACAACACGGTTATATGCTATAGACCCTAGAGTATCTGTGGTATAAAGGCTGAGACGAATTTCGAATTATAAATATGTACAATCCATAACGTTAGCTCTCTGGCTCATAGCTCAGCGGACTAGAATACCTCATAGAACCATTGCCTGTAGGCCGGAAACGGAAATGGGGGCTGTTTACGTTTGGTTGTAGTCTTTTCGCTCGGTTCTCCGACTCAACAGTAGGGCTAGAACCGAGCGAAAAGACTACAACCAAATTTGAACTACAACGAAACTAGTTCCCTTTCCGCTTCCGGCCAACGAGCAATGAGTCTTCCAACAGAAATCAATGGGATTTACAAAATGCGCTAAATGTACAATAAAACACGATAGAAACTGTATTTCGCTACGATGCTTGATTCAACCACTCTATTTCATCCTAGAAAAATCACGAAGTGGGCTCGATGTTCAAAATACCGAAAAAAAATAATAGCTCACAGCAACATTTTGAAAAAAAACAACTATGAACTAGTTCATTTTTTGGAACTGTGAACTTAGTTCAAATCTTTGAATTATGAACGCTGAACTGAACTAGTTCATTTTAAAATTTGTGAACTGAACTTTGAACTAGTTCACGTAGAAAGTGAACTATCACAACACTGTGTGTGTGTGTGTATATATATATATATATATATATATATATATATATATTCCGCGAGGGGGTTTGGGTCCTTGTCACCTTTTTCATACCTGATGAGTTTGCACCCCTGGAGAGAGTAAGAAAGAACCGGGAAATACTGAAGCGTCTCATCGACTATGCCGTCTTTTTGGGGCAGCAAGAATTGCCATTCAGGGGACACGACGAGGGGAAAGAGTCCCTGAACCGAGGTAATAACCTTGAACTTCTGTCTCTGCTGTCCGACTATGATGCTGACTTGCGAAACCACCTTGCCACTGCCACCGTTTCTACGGGGCAAAATTCTGAATGACATCATAAATGCTGTTGCCAATGTGCTGAATGATGCCATCAAGAAGGAGATCGATCAAACAGAGTTTGTCGCAGTCATGGTGGATGAGAGCACTGATTTCAGCAACACTGCTCAGCTCTCATATGTACTCAGGTATGTAACTGACATGGGAGTAAAGGAGAGATTTCTGAAGTATGAAGATGTCACAGAAAAAAAACAAGCTCATGATCTAGCAGCATTGGTACTTGAAATGTTGGCCAGCTACGTTCGTAAGACGAAACTGGTGGCGCAGTGCTACGATGGAGCCGCTGTAATGGCATCGGGACTAAATGGCGTACAGGGGCGTGTAAAAGAAGAAATCCCGAGGCTCTTTTTGTGCATTGTTATGCCCACACATTAAATCTGGTGTTGGCAAAAATCCGGGACTGCAAGATTTTTTTTGTAAATCTGCAGGATTAATGGCTGGAATAGCTGTCGTAAAATATGTGGCATAAAGGCCTACTTGTATGTTGCATTTTTGTTAATCAACTGGCGGTGCACTTATAGTGACAACTAATATTGTCACTATATGCTACTTTATCTGTTGAAGTTGCGAAAGCATCCTGAAACATAACAACAATAACTTTCAACACTTGTTTTCGTGTCATTTGTGCAATCTGGATGTGCAATCTTGTTGCGGAGTGACAAAAGGACAGATCTGATGGTGATGCTGCATTACTCTAGCTCTGCAGTAATGCAAAGTCTTGTGTGTGTGTGCGCTGTTGTTGTTGCTGAATATCGCAAATTGTGGCTGTGTTGGCTGTATCGGCACCTAATATGAAATTTGTGTGCATGTCTGTGTTTGGGGGTTGGCCGTTGGTGGAGTTCGTTACTGAAGGCCCTGACTTAAACCCCACGGTACGCTACTGTTCACAGGTACTCAGGTATCACCCAGTACTTCAAGTAGGCAAATGCTGGGGCTCTTCAGATGTTGACTATATACAGACATTGATACAACAACCATTTTGAGTCAGATCGTTAATTTGCGCATGCATAAATCGAAGAAGAAAGAACCAGATGAACGATCCACTCGAAGATACAGATCATGCTCCCTATTTTAACGGTCTGAAACTCAAGTGAGAAGCGCCAAACGCAAGTAGCTTTGCGGGTGGTTCTCTGGCGATGTTGCTATTTTACCGGCTGATAAATTACTCTTGTGCCTGGCGCAAATCTAAAAACGGTTGGTCTGAAGTAGCCTAATTACCCGTAGGTGTAGTTTAGGCGTAACGTGCAATAAACCAATGAGGACCAGAGTGCCATCTCCCATCCCCTTTAAGAGCCATGAGCTTATTTGAAACTGACAAGTTGATATTTTGACAGCGCGTTTACAGTCTCAGATGAAACAGATGCATGACCACATGAATACCAAACTTCAAATGGCTCAGTTTATGGCCAAATAATAATGCCTAATTCACACATGGAATAGCGTTTTCTTACACAGTTTCAGAAATAATGAGTCCTCAAATAAATTTTGGCAAAGTAAACTTAACACACATATGATATGCGGTATCTGTGATTCTATTTAATGATATACACAATACATCAACAAACATTGTTTCTTACCAGCATTCTAATAATAATAATAATAATAATAATAAATGAAATTTATATAGCGCTTAATATGGCTAAGACGCTTTACATAGATTACATTTACATTTTCATTCTATGCATTATCGGCTTGTTCCTAATATATGCATGTGTCCCCCTGTTAATATACATTGCCATGGACTGTATTATGCGTTACTTGTTTAGTTTGCGTGTGTTTAAACAGATGGACGCACATATGCACGCCCGCATTCGTTAATTATTTCATTTATTCATTATTTTTAACACTCACTCGCAGTAAAACAATGTTTTCTCACGATCTAATACTCATCAATCCTAAAAGTTATGGGTTTGTACACGATGTCTGTGTCAAGAAAATATGTGTTTGCTGTACGGTGTTTGCAGATGCATTGATTTAAAAGTACAACTTATTACCGCTGTATCAGCTGTTCTTTCCCAAAAAAATTACCAAGAATGTGTGGCTAGATAGATGAGAGAAGTAAAGTCTATGCGCAAGGTGCATAAGCAACATGTGTGTATATCTGAACAACTCGCCACTGACTATAAACCAGAGGGGTGTTCCACGAACGGAGGTTTAACAAACACTGAGTTAACGCTGAACTCTAGGTTGATTGACCCTGTGCCGACCAACCCAGAGTTTTCGGTTCCACAGCAGCGGTTATGCATTAGTTCAATCAACTCGGGGTTGGTTAACACAGGGTTGTGCGCGTCCACGCCAAACTTAAAAAGACGTGATGTATGGATCATGGAAACCCTGATCTGATCGATATGGCGAAACGGGCCGCTTATTTCAATGAAATGGAACTCCAGGTTCTCCTGGAGAGCTATGACGAGGAGAAGGACATTATCACAAGAAAAGGGAACGCTAAAACCTCTGGAACCCGGAGAACCAAAGCCTGGCAGCGGATCGCTGACCGCGTAAATGCGTTAGTTACACGTCAAAGCATGATCCTTAATATTTGAGCCATGAATATATAAATATCCCAGTTAAGCATTCTTAAAGATCCTACCACATAAGCCCTTTCTTCTAAAACAATATGTACTCCGATTTAGGGATGGGAATCGAGAACCGGTTCTTGTTCAGAACCGGTTCCGAGTCAACCGATTCCTTGGAATCGTTAGCAAGCCTGCTTAACGATTCCGCTTATCGGTTCCGGTCGCGGCAAATGCGTCGTGACGTCACACACACGCTGCTTTGATTTGGTTCAGAACGCAGCAAACATGTCGCCGCCGAGGAAGAATCGCATTGTGCGTTCACACCAAACGCGACGGGGCGACAAGATCCCATACAAAGTGAACGTAGAGACGCGTATAAGGGCGAGTTTTTCGCGGGAGAAAACCGATGACAAGTTGTTGTCGTGATGACAGCCAATCAGCGTTCAACAGCGTGATAACTGAGTGACATGTGTAACGTAACAGCCAATCCGCGTTCAGCCGTCAAACTCAGTGCAGTGCAGTCCGGGGCCCTGTACCACGAAGCTCGCTTAGAGGGTTAGCGAGGTATGTTGAGCTCCAAGCCTGGGTTAGTTGTACCACGAAAGTCGATCTCTTTTAGCGTCGCTGTATCACCATGGTGACTTATGCTCGCAACCAAACCTGGTCGGGAGCAGTTTTTCGGCTTAGTCTAGCCGGAGATCGGCTACTTAAATCGGCGTGCGCAGCTTCCTAGCCCCTCCTCTGACAATGGCGTCACCATTTGTGGGTGTTCCCGTGGACCCCGGAGCACTTCTCCGGAGACGAGGGTTTTACGGGACAGAACCGATCCCTTGGCATTGTCTGACGATATTCAGATTTCAGACTTTATTGTCATTGTGCAAACAACGAAATTGGGGTTCTTCATGAGAGATACAGATTCTCATCAGAGGGTGTTCGTTATTTGATCGTCCTTTTGGACCTTATGTAGACAATGATTACTGTTGCGCATTGTGTCTCAGTGACAGAGTGCTAGAGTGGAGGTAGCGCGTCAGTCTTGAATTTTTGCGCGGGGGGTTCGACTCTCAAGTGACGCGAATTTATGTGAAGCTTAAAAAGTCCTAATTCTCATGCATATGGAATACTTAATATTCACTAAAGCTTATGGAATTATATTTTTGTGCTTATTTCGAACTTCAACCCATATTTTCAAGGCCGTGCTGGCACCACATCTATGGGGGTAAAATGCATGATAATAGACCGGCGAATTTGAACCCCGGTCGCTGGCGTTCGGGTCTTATACTAATCCACTACGCTACAGCCGCTACCTCTCAGCGGCCGAAAACATGCTATAGGCCTACATTTCTTAAATAGGGTGTATTTAAAGTGAATTCCCTAAATGATAGAATAAGGCAGGATGGACGTTGCTTATGCATTTTTAAATCATCATCATTCTATTTGGATTAATGGCGAACAATTCTGCATTTGGCATAGTTATTTTACAGACAATATGCATGATCTTTTCACTTATACTCATATAGACTGCTTGATCTATCGTAAAGGTGAGAAAAATGACGCCAAAAACGCCCCTTTCACGTGAACGCGCACTGAACCTAAAGCGGAAAACCTGGTTCAACTAATTGAATCTAAAGTGAGCTTCGTGGTACCATTTAACTCTGATTGCGAGTTGCGGCTCTGTCGAGCCAGGTATTCCCAAGAAAGCCTGGGTATGTTCAGCGAGCTTCGTGGTATAGGGCACGGGTGAACCGCGGAATGGAGGAGAAAGTGATTGTTGCAGTTTGCGACTCCCGGAGCTCTATATATAATAGTATATAATATATTATATACTATATTATAATTGTATATATAATATCACGGCCAACAGCTCTGTCGCCTCCGGATGGCCGTAGCGTGGGGAGCGCTCATAGGGATTGGGGTTCTCGGGGTTTGTTTACCGGCATTGCTATGGTTTCCGGTCTTGTGTGTTCCAACGGTTTATTAGGTAGGCCCATCTAATAAATCTCTGTCTAATCAATGCTTCATTTTGTTTATGTCAGTTTAATTTTGTTACAAGTTGAATGCAAATGAGCACTGTTAGAATTCCAAAAGGCACAAGCTCTTACTTGGCTGTTTTCAGTCTGTGTTTTTAGTTGTATGGCACATAATGATGGCATTTGGGCTTAAAAAGCGAAACATATATCTTTTCGTCTAGAGACCAATTGATTTGAAAATGTACAATTTCCTAATACTAGTAGCACTTCTGATCAGATATTAAAGAGATGTATTGCAAACAAACACATTTATACTTATTTTCTCACCCAATGAGAATCGATAAGAGAATCGATAAGGAATCGGATCGATAAGCAGAATCGGAATCGGAATCGGAATCGTGAAATTCTTATCAATTCCCATCCCTACTCCGATTGCTTCCAAGCGGTCAGAGGATCAAGTATAAAAATGAAGTATAAAAAACATACAAACTGGTAAGCTTTTCCCAACATCGTATTGGTATAAATTTAAATAAGCCATTTTTTTAAGCCAATCGTGAAAAGGCCGACAGTCGGCAGACTGGATCTGGCCCTCAAATTGTCTTGACCCCGGTGGAGGAGCTGTTAATAAACATAAATTCAGGGCGCCCTGGCATGGAGGGGGTACCTGGAGGTAGGCCTAATAGGTACCACCTCAGAGAGTCATGGGCCATACCCCACACTGGTTGAATGTAGGTTTTTGTGTTTTCTTGTATTTTAGATTTTTTTTGCCTTCAAAGTAACACATGCAAACCGTGTGCTTGCCACAGCGCATACTATTCCAAATGTTTATTTTTTTGGTAACTGGGTAGAAAACCTAAAAGTGACAATTCATCAACTTCACAGATCAAGATGGATCAGTGCTTGTAATGAAGCCGCCGGCTACGATCGAACATTCTCCAGTGGATGCAAGTCCGTTAGGACTATTTTATACTTTATGTTGTAAATGCCTCTCGGCATAGTACTCAGACAATATTGCTCTTTGTATGATAGGAGGCCGATACAAATCTTGGATGGGTCATCTGAAACGACTGTGATGTGCTCAGCATCTCCAGCATTATAGCCTAGATAAAACTACCATTTGAAAAAAACGGAGGGCTACGCAAATAGTCTGGAGTGAACTGAGGCCAGGTCCTCGATTGGTAGTGTTGGCTATGTAAGGCTATTTAAATATATTAAAGATTTGCGCGAGAATCTATCTCTCCACTCCAGCAAAAAGTCATTCAATATGCCAAGATGTCGAGCCGTGTTCTTATCAATCGCTCCCGGTGGATTGCACGTATAATTTGCGCTCTGATATCAGCAGTTCTCTCATCAAAAGGGCATGCCATTGTGAACATATGAAATCTGCGGTGAACGCCGGTTGAAATACCCAAAACCGGGTTATGTTTCAAACTTAACCTGCGCAAAACCTGGTCCGACCAGGTTTGATTCAGAGCATATGTTGCTATAGCAACTAACATACCGTGATCCTTTTGGAACGGAAAACCTAGGGTTACAGCAAACCCTGGGTTAACTTACCAGGTTATGTGATAAAACCGGCTTTGTGGAACACCCCACAGGTATTTCCTGGTTTGTGGCGGAACAGGGAACGTTTGAGCAAGAAACACGCCTCCTCCTTTCGCCGAACCGCCCCTTGGGGCACAAGATCTCCCCTAATTTACCGAGTGGCGGTGGAGGGAAAAGAACGCTCCGCGCCAGTTGCAAACTATCAACGACACATGCTTCAGTGTAGAAAGTCAATTGCGCTGGATGCAAGATAGGGCCCTATATGTACCGGATCATATAACTAATGCTTGTCATATATGGTAGTTCGACTGCGGTTACACATATACTGGTTGATAGACGGTAACACTGAAGATCCAATCACAGGTACGGATCGTAAGTAGCCTACCAGATCAATGAAGTAGTCTGCATGTGCAAGTCCAAGAACGAATGAACAAAATGCACATCCACCCGCAGATACAAGTCATATGTAGCAGATCACATTAAAGATTCATTCTAATAGATCGAATCATTCATGAATCGTCCATCACTATTGTGCTAATGTTCTCTTCGTGGACCTTGACATTTGGATTCAATACCTCTGTAATACATCATGGGGGCTGAAATCCATTATCCTCAAACATTTATTTGGGGATTTCCTTTCTTTTAAAGATCCAGAGGCAAATGTATGGCCATGGCTTGTGGCAGCAGAAGCTGTGGTTGATCCGGAACATTCCATCTGGGTTATCCCAGTCCCACGTCTAATCAACCGGCACTGGACAAAAATACATCCGTAAATCCGTTTTTGCTGCCCTCAAGGGAGGCTGTCCGTGCATGTGTGTGTTAGGGGGGTCCTAAGTACACACAGCCCAGCAGATATTTTGATCCGATCTAAATCTATAACCAAGCAGCGCTACGTCGATGGCCCTTTATTCTGCCCGCTCAAGTGTGTAGATCTCAACAAACCCCAGCGCAAATCACATGTCATTGTCCCGTCGGATCGTTGGCCACCCGCTGTATTTTGGAGGCTGTGAAACTCTTGCAAGTCATCGAATGCTCATCTGTCATGAGCCCAGAGCCGCTCTAGCTTGGGAAGCAATATGAAGCCCCTTCCAGGTAAACTACTGGGATAACATTGCAGGCACTGTTAGTGATTTACACTATTCACACATGCAGCTAAGTTCAAGAACATTTCTGTCTTGCGCCTGCATAGCAACACCGGCACATGGGCCGAGAGTCCGTCCAGCAGGGGGCACTAACGCAGAGCTGGGAGGAGCTTGTTGCTTCAGAACCCGTCCCTATATGAAAAAATGAGCTTGTTTGTAAACAAAATAAGCTGCATTGATATTGTTACCGGATCATCCAAAGGCATTGGCTCATTGTTAAGCAATTCAGATTCGTCCTCAACGCAGTGTTGAGATTGGTTCGCCCGCTCTACACTCATGGGCCCTCATTTATCAAACGAACGTAGAAATGAGCGCAAATCTGAACGCATGATTCATCGTACGATAGGACGCATGTGAGATTCACGAAACTTTCATATCACACCAATCCCAGCGTACGAAGGATCTGGTGTTGATAAATACGGCGGCTGAGATCGATCGTAATTAACGTACCACGCCCATATAAAAGCACGTCTTCAGAAGTCTCGCACCTAACTTTTACGACATGGAGAAACGTCCAACGGCAAAAGAGTACTTTTTCAGAGACCGAAATGGAGACGCTCGTGTCACTAGTGGTGCGAACCGTCTGGTTTTGTTTGGTAGCCTAAAAGCTGGCATTAAAGGCAAGCAGAAGAATGCTGTATGGAAAGAAATAACTATTGCAGTGAATAGTGTTTCCAATGTTCATCTGGCTACGGAAGAGGTTTGTTAATTAAATTAATTAAAAATAAATTAAATGTAAAATTTCTGTTATCCAGCTTAAAACATTTCACATATATGCTATTGTTTGCATTGCGTTAAAGTTATTTTTTTCCGAATAAGGTGAAGAAATAATGGTCCGACATGAAGCTCGGCACCAAAAAACGTGTTGCGGCTGTGAAGCGGGCCAAGCAATTAACGGGAGGAGGCCGGGTGGACCCAAGCCTTGAACTGACGGCATTTGAGGAGCGAGTGGCTGGTCTCATCGGGTCTCCGTCCATTTCGGGCATAAGTGGCGGAGGAGACACCGATGCACTCCAGACCCGTCATGGAAGTGGAAAAAAGGCCTTTGCAATTATTTAAAAAAAATATATATCTACAGCTTCCGTGTTACAAAGTAATGGCACAAATAATCTCACGATTGCTTTTTATTTTTAAAGATGAAATGCAAGCAGGTTCATCCAAAATGGGAACAGAGCCAAGCCCAGTTGAAGAAACGGAAGGGCCGCCGCCGCCGAAGCAGCCGGAACGCGTGTCTGGCCGAATTGCTGGTCTGCCTTCATCGGTCTTGACTGCAGAGGTCCTGGACAAACAAACCGAGATATGCAGGTCAATGGTGGACATCAATAACTCTCTGTTAGCGATTAATGAAACGTTGAAACTAATCAATGAAAACTTGAGATGCGGAGCACCCGGCGGAAGGAGACGTCGGAGGGTTCTTAAGGACCGAGCGCGCACCAGTCAAGGAAGTGCGACCGAGTTGGAGAGACGCGGTAGGGGGAGACTTCCTAGGCCCACGCTACTCATTTCGCCTCTCCCCAGGACACGACAACACATAACCAGCGTTTTCAGAAATCTCCACTTTGGCCAGAGTTTTTAGAAATGATCGTTTTCTGTGATAAAAACTGCGTTTTTGTGTAAATAAGAGGCCAAACCGCGTGGAAATATCTGCGTTTTCCCTTCGTGTAAACGGGGCCTAAAACGGCTTGTAATGGCTGATCACACTCACACCTGGTGGCATAATATCAACCCTTTAAGTGCAATGCCCATACATCCAAAGGCTGAATGATGTCATCTTAGTTCCTGTAATGATCTTGCAATTGGAAATATATAGCTCTGACATTTCCTTTTTGGTATGTTTTAATAAATCGTTTTCATTGATTTCTGTTCTGCAGAAATTGAATGTGCAGGATGTTCTAGTTGGATCTTAACCACAAGGGAAACAAGTTAAACAATGTACGCCTTTTTAAAATTTAACAACCATAGGATAAGAAACACTTTTCTTCCAGGTTTTATTTAAATGTTGGGAAAATGTATCCGACAATCACAACTGTTTCATCTGTAGAAAAGTAATGTGCTGTATTGTAAACCAAACAGTGTAATATATAAGTCAACATCAAAAATATTTACGAACAGAAATGTAACAATAAAAACATACAGCAATTAAATAATATGGTGGTGACATTACAGCTCTGGTACTAAAGTTACTATGGTCGGTGTGGTTTGCATCCAATGCATCAGAGACCTGTGCAGATATCTGCACAGGATATACTCGTCTCATTATTATTTATAGTTTTTCCTTTACTCCCCCTCTAACAAGCTGCCTCCACGTTGATTCAAAATACAGAAACCGAGCGTGTGATTATGACAAGCGTGATCAAGCCTGGTCCTCTCCTGGGTGATGTTCTGTGTGGCGGGTAAAACATAACATAACGGCAATACCGCCCCCTCCCCCTCCCCCCCACCACAACCCATGGTGCAGCTGTGATGATGATGTGTGTTGTAAAGACAAGACTGGGGTGTTGTGCTGCCATCAGCCCGTCTAATGCAAAGGCTTTGCCTAGTCAGCATCTTCCACCGTGACCCAACGGGCCGGGGGACGGCCCAGCAGGGGACGCCAATTCAGGGGCAAGTACAGCACGCATGCACACACACACATGCACGCACGCACATGTACGCACGCATGCACGCACACACACACACACACACACACACACACACACACACACACACACACACACACACACACACACACACACACACAGACACACACACACACACTAACACACACACACACACACACACACACACACACACAGTAACACACACACTAACACACACACACACACACACAAACATATATACACAAATACATACATACACACACACACCCACACACACTAACACACACACACACACACACACACATACACACAAACATATATACACAAATACATACATACACACACACACACACACACACATGTACACACAAATACAAACATACACACACAAATACAAACATACACACACACTCAAACAAAATATATACACACCAACAATACACACATACACAAGCACACACCACACACGCACGCACACACAGACACAATTACACACAAATGTATAAACAAACGAACACAGAATTACATACATACACGCACACAAACGCACGCACAAAAATATACACACAAAAACATACAGAATTGAAGGAAATGCCAGACGACAGCGATAGGCAATAAGAGAAGGGCAAGGGATGGGAACTGAGAAATCAGAGAGAGACGAAAAAGCAGGGTGAGGCAGAGAGAGAGACGGGGGGGGGTCGAGAGCGACAGAGAAAGAGATCAGAGGGAGGGCAGGGTTGAAGTTAAAGCATGAGTACAAAGAGAAAGGGAAGAGAGAGCTAGAGACAGAGTTGGAGAGCGAGAGAGACGTGGTGGAAGGAGAAGAGAGACTCCACCCAGAGGAAACATGAAATGGTGAGGTTACCCTGTGAGGGCTGAGGGGAGGGAGGGAGAGGGGCTTTGATAGCCCCCTCAGCATCAGCATGACCTTCACCCCCCTGCACCCCCCCCCGCCCCACTCCCCCAAACACACACACTCGGAGAATAAGATGAACAAGCTAGTCCAGTCCTTTAGCTTAGCGCCCACTAAATGTAATAAAACCAGCCCTTTGAACATGGGCGGGGGGGGGGGGGGGGGGGGAGCACATGCAGGGGGTCTGGGGACATGTTGCTTGATTCAGCTCCATTTCCGTGTTGCCCAGATTCATCACACACATGCACACACATTCACACGCACACTCATACACATATAAATGTAAAAGATAAATACTGTATATATATTTCTGCTTATCAGAGAAATAAGAGTGTGAAATGTGCTTGTATGTGTGTGTGTGTGTGTGTGTGTATGTGTGTTTATTCATGTGTATGTGTGTTTATATGTGTGTGTTTGTGTGTGTGTGTGTGTGTGTGTGTGTGTGTGTGTGTGTGTGTGTGTGTGTGTGTGTGTGTGTGTGTCTGTGTGTGTATGTGTGCTGAGCGCATCAAAGCACACACACGCTCTCTGCTAAAGTGCTCCTAAACCTGTACATCTTGCACAGCTGTATAGGTATGACTTTTGTATAGGCAGGTATAGTGTGGGTGGCACTTTGGGGGTTATCTCCCCTGGGACCCTTCTTACCTTTACTTTTAAAGTGAGCTTTATAGCATTCAGAGCCTGTAGAGATTTACAGCTCACAACTCACACATCTCTCTCTCTCTCTCTCTCTCTCTCTCTCTCTCTCTCTCTCTCTCTCTCTCTCTCTCTCTCTCTCTCTCTCTCTCTCTCTCTCTCTGTGTACCTGATGATTTCTCTTGCTGAAATATTTATCAGCAGGATGAGAGAGGTAAGGTGCTCTGCTGTCAGGTTCGGGTCCACCTGTGTGTGAGTCTGTATGTGTGGGTGTGTGTGTGCACAAGTGTGTGTTTGTGTTATTATGTGTGTCTGCCTACGTGTGTGTGTGTGTGTGTGTGTGTGTGTGCTGCATATTGACTTTATCTAGAGGCCCGGATCCAGAGCAATATGATCTGCTTGGGCTGGAGCAGAGGAACACAGACGGCCTCTGGGAGTTTCTTATTGTTTCTCTTGGAGTTTACCAAACAAAAATCTTTGAATAAAAGTCAAGGCATACATTTGAAAAATTTAAATAAACCCACAAATAAGTAGATTTATCCCAGAATTGTTCTCATTTTTAAAGGTCCCCCCCATTAGTATCAAAAACTGGGATTCTTACATCTAGACCGGCCGATGACCTTGACTTCTTTATTTACGCCGCTGAAACTCTGACTCTCATCGTTTCTGGCACCTCAAAGGCTGCGCAGAAGTGTGCTGCAGATGGTTAAAAAACACAAGCTCCATCCCTATCAGCGCTCAGACCCGGTCTCCAAACACGGGCCACGGGGCAAAGATTTAATGAGTAGGGAAAGCGCGGTCGCTTCTCCCCGTCGACCGGCGCTCGCAGACAGCAGTCGGGTCGTAAACGTAACGGGTGGGCGGGGGCAGGTATTACATTAAAGCCTGGGGCTCCGCGAAGGAAGGCTGGACACAAATCTATAGAAGCTGTGCAGAAGGTGTGAAGAGGCATCTGAATGTTTCCCTTCCTCGTATCAGATGCAGGGAAGGAAAATGAAATACAAACGCTGGCTGGATTGTTTTTCTTCTTTTTTTCCGCAGCCAATTAAGATTTAAGAAGCAGAGGAGGACTATCGCAAGTTTGAGAGAGAAGAAAAGGGAGACAAAGTGGCAATATTAAAAAGAGAGCGTAAGGTTGAGTCTGTGTGTGTGTGCACGCAAGCGTGTGTGTGTGTGTGTCTGTGTGTGTGTGTGTGTGTGTGTGTGTGTGTGTGTGTGTGTGTGTGTGTGTGTGTGTGTGTGTGTGTGTGTGTGTGTGTGTGTGTGTGTGTGTGTATGTGCGTAAGGGAGAAGGCTATGTCTGTTTCCATTGTGGATTTATCCACAACGAAGAAATTATAGTTGAGTCCTAGACTCTGGTGGGAGAGAGTAAGTGTATAGAAGATGACCTGCGACAACAGCAGCCGACGCCCTCCTCAACGCCGCTGTGTTTCTCTTCATTAAACGTGTTCATTGCATTAGCTCTCCAGTTTGCCCATTGGCCCCCCCGACCCCCTCACCCACACTGTTTAAGCCTCAGCTGATTAACTCCCGGCTGTGGGACTCACAGACAGAAGGCTCCCAGGTACGGAGCCCAGAGCGTGAGCGGCCGGCGGTCAACAACACCCACCGCTGTCAGGGCGCTGCTAATGTTCATGTGTGCGTCTGCTGCGCTTCCTGTTTACTGCCCCCATCCTCTTTCTCTGCTTCTTTTCTGCTTCTTTCTTTTTCTTTCACTTTCTTTCCGCTGCCATTGAGCGTCCTTGGAGTCGGATTCTGTTGCATAGCGGGAAGGGCTCCTTTATACCTTATTTATTTATCTCTCCTCTGAATGCCGCCTCAGAGAAAGAAGAAAAAGGCCGATTCATGGGTTGATCGATGCGGTGCGAGCGGAAGCTGAATAGAGCTCATTCTGGGGGGGGGGGGGCCTTGTCCGTCCGCCGCTACTCTGTTGATCAGACCGCGGTTTGAACACAGAAGGGAAGGCCGAGGCCCGGGCTGCGGCGCCGCTTCACACGGCGTCTCCTTGAGAGGCGGCGCCCCAGAGTGAATCTAAAGTCATGCCAAAACAGTAAAACACATACACACCAGACACACACCAGAAACACACACACACACACACCAGACACAGACACACACACACACACACACACACACACACGCACACACACACACACTTGGACGCACTCGCCTCTATCCTCACAGCGCCCGGTACTTCAGCGCATCAGAAAGGCGCAGAGAAATAAATGAAATAAATAAGAGAGCTCTTTCACCGATGCTTCCACCGTCTGCACTCCCTGAAGGACACATACCCTTTTATGTTTATTTCCACCAATGACACATTTGACCTCTGACCTCTGGCTGAGCGGCGTGCGCTCGCGCTGAAACGCGGTCTGTCAGTGTTATGTTTAATCACTCCGTCTGTGGCGGCGGCCATCAGAGGAAATCGCTCGCCCATTTTCTTGTCTTGCTCTTTAATAGCAGGGTAATGAAGATGCATGCGGAGTGCTTCGGGGAAATATCACACACACAAGCACACAGAGACAGAAACACCCGATCAGACACATACACACACAGACACACAGACACACGTACCCCCCCCCCCCCCCCCCCCCTGCTCACCAGCCATGCTGTCCCTGATGCTCTGTGTGAGGACGGGAGGCGGCAGTGAAACTATACGGCTTGGAGCCGCAACCACGGCTTTAAATCGGTTACTACCTGCGCTAAAACGCCACAGGAGGTGTGGAGAATACGGGGAGAGAGGAGGATGGAGTGGATGGGAGGGAGACGATGCGCGTGGGGGGGGGGGGGGGGGGGGTGTCAAGGCAGAATTACTCCTCATTATGGTGCAGGGGGAAGCCAGTAAATCAAATGCCACCACTGGCTTTCTACAACTTTCCCAGCACCATCCGTCAAGAGGAGCCTTACTTTCCCCCGCAACATGCGCTTTGTGTTGTGGTGCGTGACTGCCCCCCAGACCTGTAATAATAGAAACACATGTCCCAGCGCACAATGGCCCGACAAGGTCGTATCCCACCTGAGCTCTATTGTCCTGCAGGAATGTGGACACACACACACACACACACACATAAAGTGTGAGTGTGTGTGTGTGTCTGTGGCAGAGGGGATGGAAAGGTGTGTGGTGGTGGTGGTGTGGTGGTGTGGTGGTGGGGGTTGTGGTGTTTGTGGTGGGTGGTGGTGTTTGTGGTGTTGGTGGAAGCGCTGGTGTTGGTTTGTCTATTTCACGGTCAACAGAAGGTCGATCAACAGAATTGATACGTTGACGCTGCCAGAAAAAAAGATGCCAGCAGAATGCTGCTGTGGGTTGTGGGGGAGGGGGGGGAGGGGGGGGAGGAGGGGGAGGAGGGGGAGAGAAACAGGCTGAATGGCTCCCGGCTTGTCCGCACACATCTCTGGCTAAGCAGGTGATGTCCAGCCACCATGGTTCCCGCAAATGGTCCACCGCGGCACCTTGACATTGGCGCGGTGGCGCTGGTGAGAAACGATGTCTCACTTCATTAGGCCCCTGCTGGCAGGGGGCTGCTCGTCCCATTACACCACCGGGCCGCGTCGCGCCATGTTACTGCAAGCACCAGCGCCATTTATCTTACAATCGGCCACACGAAACGGCTGATATTAACAATCTGTTCCTTGATGTGTTTCTCTCTCTCTCTCTCGCACGCTCTCTCTCTCTCTCTCTCTCTCTCTCTCTCTCTCTCTCTTGCTCTCTCTCTCTCTCTCTCTCTCTCTCTCTCTCTCTCTCTCTCTCTCTCTCTCTCTCTCTCTCTCTCTCTCTCTCTCTCACTTGTGTGCTGTTCTTATGAGTCACAATCAGTTTTCTCTCTGTTTTTCTCCCTTCCTCCTCCCCCAACCACTTTTCCTCCCAACCTCTTTGGACTCAGTTCACAAACTCCTGCCGTGTGGCTGCGGCCGAAATTGTGAAGAATTGTTTCAAAATGAACGCCCATTTGTTTTGTTGTGTCACGTTCCAGTGGACTATTAATGGCTCAGAAACGCAGCGACAGGTCGTTTGAGCCGTAAGCTCCATTTGTTATTTACAATTGTCAATTAATGGCGGACGCCGGACAGCAACCGTGCCATCACACACTCCACCGGTTGCCAATTACTCTTCAGCCCACCAAGCTGACCCCCGGTTGCGGGGGGAGGGCGGGGGGGGGGCGTGAGATGAGCACGATTCCTCCGAGACGGGTAGCGGTCAGCATTCTGCCGCACACCCTCACGCCTCCCTGACCAGGAGAGGGGGGGGGGGGGGGGCCTTAAGTGAAAACATCTTAACCTTTGATGTACTTCTTTGGTAAAACTTTACAATAAGGGTACATTAGTTAACGTTTTATTAAAATTAGCTAATGAAGTAAGAAGCACACATTTGTGAATTAAAGGTTCACTAATGGTGTTCATGTTAACTAAGGAATTCATTTATACATTATTTAATGGGGTTAGGGTTTACCCTATCAAATCTCGATTAGGGTTAACCATAACCCTCACCTTTACCCATACCCTAACCTGTATACTAATGATAGATAATTATGCTAATTATTGCATTAACAAATGTTAATTGATTTACCCCTGTTGTAAAACGTTACCCTTTTATTACCCATTTCTAAATGATGCGGCTAGCAGGAGTTAACTTTTTTCTATATCCTATATACTTTTGTCTTTAACAAAAAAATCAAAAGATACATGGAGATTGAACCAAAGAGCAGCTTTGAGCCTTTTCTGAGCGTAGCGAGGGTATTCGCAGAAGAGCCAAGGTGGTCTTCCTGCAGGTCTAAAGGCTATCTGCTTCATTCCACCACCCTGTCCTCATTCAGGGTCGATTCCCTCCGGGGGAACCAGGGAAACAAGGGGGCCTGTGGTAGAGGCAGGAGACGACTGACCTCATAGGATGTAGAATTGCAATTTGCCATGGCGGGCACCTCGACACATACAAATGACGCCGGGAACTCAGAACTCAATCCCTTAAGAGTCAGCCACGCTGCAGGGTATGGCTCTGTAAAAACCACACACAAAAACTGGAAAATAATATAAATGGGAACATGACATAACGAACCTTGCAAATGCCTCTGATGTTAGCTTTGTTAGCCGGGGACTTCTTGGGCGATGAAGAAAAAAGAGAGAAAGAAAGGAGGGCTAGTGTGGTGGCGAGTTATTCCTCTGCTGTTCAGACCTGAAGCTGTTCAGCCTTTACTCAGAAGTTATGCAAAGTGGTGTCAAATCTCTATGGATGCTTTATGTTGCCGGTTCCCGCTGACGTCCTGTTCACACGACGAAGGCTCGGGCGCAGCAGGTGGAGCAGAGACGGAGGCGGTGTCTCTGCCTGACGACCGGTGGGATGTGTTTCTTTGTAGAAAGACACACACACCCAAGACACCTTGTTGACGACAATTGATACGCTGCTTACCAAAATAATGTGTTTATCTTAAAACAAAGCGGTGGGAAATGACTAATTATTCAGCTGTCGCTAGTGATTATAGCAGCGTTCCCTAGTGTAACTTTTGTTTGGTTTTGTTTTAGGTTGAAGAGGTTGAGGTCTTTTGGTTTACTGGTCGATTTTAAATACATGTCATATGAGCTTCTTGGTACAGCAAACACCCGCTTAAAGTGTCTGTCCTGGTGTTTAACCTTCAATGTTTACATGTTGAATGAAACAGACGCTTGTGATGGAAGCGGTGTGCTGTCCAGCTTCTGCAGAAAAGGTTTTTTCACCTGTTCAGCGGTGTAGTGATGACCCTTTAGAGGCAGATAGGAGAGTACATTACAGTTCTTGCAAACACATACGCAGAGAGCTTTCAGGTCCCTTTATAGAGAATCTACACAGAGAACATGCTACTGCATTGGCTGCAGCCTGTATGCCCTGCCCAGATTTGGCCAAGATGCCTTTTGTGGGCAAAATGGCTGCCATTGCACTCAAGTGCTCGTAATATATATAAAAGATCTACAAAATATAGATCATAAGCTTACACAGAAATGGCTTACCATGTCCAAATATCTGAGCCTATTCAGTAAACACAGAGAATAGAGAGATATAATGGATTGTAACTTGACATCCACATCTTTCATTTTACAACAAATTATAGATGATTGCATTAATGGTGGAGCAGTCGGCAAAAAGAGAACAAATCTTAAGCAAGTTTGTCCTTCAGCCTGAAAAGAGTAGTTATTTTCTTTATTAAATAATCATACAGTCATACAAATCAATCTAAAACCTCCTAAACCCCACACAACATATTGTCAAGTTCAAAAGAAACCTTGACTCGTCATTAGGTTCATAAATCGTTCATATTTTCTGAAGTTTTTGTACATGTCTCCAACGAAAACAGCTCTTGAGCAATTTCACTAACCTTCACTCGTCCCCTTGGTGATTTGCGTGGGCAAGGCCTCTTCCATGGAGTTAATGACCAATTTTTATTATTATTTTACTTTTTGGAATATGGGTTAGTAAGAACATTGTCAAAGAAAATTACACCGTAGCCTCTCATTACAGTAATAGCTGAAAATGTGGAGCTTTTTATAGCTAAGTATTATTTAACTATAAAAAATACAGATTCTGCAGATGTTAGATGATTGGCAGGTTATTAAGATTACTCGATACAGAAATGTTTATTATCAGCTTTCGCATTGTGCGCGCATTTGCTTGTAATGTTAACGAGCCACAGTGTATTTTGATACCTTCCGACGAGCCAACTGTCAAACACAGCTTCTAATCTGGTTGAAGGCGTACCACGGAATGCTATTGATTGGCACATAATTGCTGTCAGCTAAACTCATTACAGCATTTTGCAGGTCGCCAAGGTCAAAGCATCTCACAGCACCTGAAAGGTAAGAAGAGGAGGGAAAACATGACTTTTCTTTCTTAACTGCTACACTTCTGGGAGAAATGTTAATATTCAGACATATTAAAGTGCCTTTAATTTAGAAATGCTCCATGGGTCAGGGAGGGAGTTAAAATGTGTTGCCGTTTTTAATCCATATTTAATCATCTTTTTTTACGGAAGAGCAGTAGCGCTTTTGCACAAAGTTCTTGAACTCAGCTTTCTTCACCAGTTTAACTTCTCATTAGTGTTGCATCTTTACTCCGAGCCGAGAAGAAGCAGTTGCAGGATTCTGAATTGTAAACGGGTCGAGGTGGTTGAATGTAAGGGGGCCATACCCGGGCCTCTTTCATCAGAATACAATGAAAGAAGATTGCATGTTTCCTAAAATTGACATTTGTCAATTAAAGTTTGCGACAAGCGCTAACTATTTGGAGGAAAGAATCATCAGAACAGCGTGCAGACCAGTAGTGATCGCAGTGACTACCGAACGATAGGAGAATGATCTCAGCAGCGTCTAACGACTGGTGGCTGACAGGTCCACATGTGTGATGTGTTATTATCGGTGCATATGACTGCTTCACCGTCGCTTCCTCATGAAACAATGGTGGAAATAAGGAAAATTGTGCGCAGGTGGGACTCACAGTGTTCGAAGTGGGTTGATGACAGATGCCTCAGGGAGACATTCCTGGAATTATTATTTATCATTATCACAATGATTCTTATTATTACTGTTATTGTTCTGCTGTTTTATTATTCCTGGTGCGTTTCACAATATGTTTTTTAACCATGGTTTTTAATTACTTTAAAACGTATTGTGCAAATTGCTCACAAAGTAGAATCACTTGCAGTGTGCAAAGTGAATATGCACTTTTGTAACAGCAAAGGCGGGAGGGACAGCTGGAACCTACAGCATGAATGGGGCGATAGGTTCCTAGGACATCCAAGCAACCTTGGGCCTCTAACTCAATAGCAACCTCTATTGAGAGCTACAACCTCAGTTAGGGTCAATGTTTGACCTTTCTCTGTTTGTTCTATTTTATATATTTTTTTGCCTATGTCAAGAATATTTTGCTTTCTGTGAGAATGTTACTGTAATGCATTTCTATTGTTGTTTCTTTGTTGATTATCAACAAAATCTCAATTCAAATGTAATAAATTCATCACCACATCGTTGATATTGTGCAAATCAAACCCCCCCCCAAAACCAAAAAATATTTGATTGAATACATATTATATTCAAAATCCATGACACGAATAATAATTCCAGGTTGTAGGGAACACAGCATCAGTCAAGGCTAAAACATGACCAAATCCTTTCTAATCCCGGACTGGGTCTGAATCCGAAGACCCCGTCCACACTGGAACACTGTAGCCTGCTGTCGCAGCAAAGCTAAATACTCCTTTGCATAATTTAGCCCATTAACTCTGCTTAAATGTGAGGTGTGATTACACCTAATGTAACTTGTCACCTCTGGAAACAGGGAGGCAGGGAAAAAAATAGCTGGTTACATTCTGAACACTACCTTGCTGGCATTCTCCAAATGTAAGAAGCAGCCGAAAGATTCCAAAGGAAGAATACAACGTGAGGGTTAGGGTTAGACAAGGACTGATGTGTACAACGTGAGCTGAGTGACCAGGTGATCGGGGTACTGATGTGTACAACGTGAGCTGAGTGACCAGGTGATCAGGGTACTGATGTTTACAACGTAAGCTGACTGTCCAGGTGATCAGTCTTCTGATGCATACAAAGTGAGCTGCCATGGGGTTTCGGTGGTCAGGCTACTGATGTAGGAATGGAATAAGTGAGAATGATAGAGGATGATATAGTACTGACGAGGATATTGATACTACTACGACTATATTCTACTGCTACTTTTAAATATGCCAGCATAAGTTATGAACTGTATACTATCTATCACATATATATATCTATATCTATATATCTATTTAGATGGATAGATAGATAGATAGATAGATAGATAGATAGATAGATAGATAGATAGATAGATAGATAGATAGATAGATAGATAGATAGATAGATAGATAGATAGATAGATAGAGAGAGATATTTCTAGAGATATCTATCAGTAAATATATATAGATATATATATCCGTATATATAGTGATGGTAATTATATGTATGCATATATATGTATATTTATATAATGATGTATGCATATATAAAAAAAAAAAAATATATATATATATATATATATATATATATATATATATATATATATATATATATATATATATATATATAATTGGGCTGCGTGGGTTTTGTGTCTCTCCATAGCTCATTTGTTCTTTTTCCCATTAAACCGCTGTCAGCCGTTCTCCAGCCAGGCTTAGTACCTCCTATTCTTCCCTTCTTGGTTGGAGATTTGAAACACAGTGGGGGGTCGGAAGTTCTGGCAGAATACCAATTGGTCGCACAGGGGGGGGCTGGGACGAAGGATCTCGATTATAGATTTTGCTTGAATTGTGTTGTGGTTTTATTTATTTATTTGCCCCCTTCCCTCTCCCGCGTAACCTTCCCCTCCCGACACCTACCAGGGCTGAGGGGTGTGCGTGTGCGGGGGCTGATCGCTGCTCTGGTAATATGGTGGGAAGCAAACTTGTCATCAAGTTGGTGCTTACTGATAAATAGCGACCTGCACAGCAGAACCCCGGCAAAACATCCTAGGGTCGTGCTCGGTTGTTTACATTTACAATTTTGACGTTGGCTGAAGTATAGGGGTAGGAAGCGTGCTTTGCCACTTTTTCCCCACGATGATTTCCCTGTATTCTTCTCTGTGATTGGCTGTAAAAAGGTAAGGTAAAGGCGTGTGAGAAAAGATAAGATGGTAGAAAGAAGCAAGGGATGGGAGGGGTGCGTGTGAGGGCAGGGGGCCGGGGGGAACGGGGGTTGCAGGGGGGCCGATTGAAATAGCTTCATTCATCATAAGGTGGCCCGAGATATATCTATTTTTCACAACCTCTGCGATTCGGCGAGGGCTTGGTTTGAGGCTCTGCGGCCCTTTGAGACAAACACTGTCCAAATGAAGCCTGATGCTGACAAACTCTTGGATTCCACCATACATGTCCTACAGGCCACCCCACCACCGCCACCACTGCTTCTAACTTTTCTATTCCCCATTCTTATGGTGATTGAGAGGAAATAGAAATAAACAGAGAAAGGGGAGGGTGGTCATACCAGTGGAATGCAGATAAGCAATAATGTGGCAGCACATTCAGTGTCACTTAATATCAGTGGAGCCTAAATAGGGGCCCTGGGCAAGGCTTCAGATTGTACCGCACCCAGGTAAATGTTTCTCTGATAAATTGCTTTTTTAAAAAGACTGCATTTTATATTCCATTCTGTTCCCTCGGGTATAACTCCATCAGAGGCATGTACTGATATTTTTTTTTCAACTTTGTAAACTTCTGTCAGGTAAGGTCTTTTATCAGACACACGTTTCAAGTTAAAAGCGCATCTCCAATATACAGTTATAGATTTAAGCGTTGTTAATATTTGATAAGTCCTGTTCTTTGAAAAGAATGCACTGGGAGTTCACCTTCATAAGAGAGAAGTACAGAAGCCCGGTATATTGTACTGATGGATCTGCCAGGAGATTTGATTGTGCGTGCATCCAGTCTACACACAGGTGGTTGTGGCCTCTTCACGCAGTGATCCCTGATCATCCACTGATCAGGACCTCCTCTCACTCATCTCCCTCCATGACAGGTCCAGTCCACTCTTACCCTCCCTCACTCACACACACATATAGCTCATGACTTCACTCACACAAACACTCACTTCATCTGGCAAAACACACTCTCACACACTGGCACTTAAAATAATCACTCTTTCACACAAACACTAATTTCATCCCAAACAATCATTCACTCACAGTCTCACTCATGGTTCACTCTCTCACTCGAACGCTCACTTACATATCTCTAATACTGACACACTCACCAAGAATTCATTCACCCAATTCCCTCACTAACACACTTCACACTTCATCATGCAAACATTGCACTCACTTAGGCCTTATCACTCCACACATACACACACACACACACACACACACACACACACACACACACACACACACACACACACACACACACACACACACACACACACACACACACACACACAGACACACACACACACACACACACACACACACACACAGACACACACACACACACACACACACACACACACACTAATTTTGCACTAATTTACCCGATCATTTAATTGTCTCTCTTACTTGCAACTCTCTCTGTCTCTCCATCTCACTGTTTCAATCATTCATTCTCTAACTCTCTCACTCACTATCTCTGTCTGTCTCTTACTCACTCGCTACCTGTCTTTCTCACTCTCTCTGTCTGTCTCTCATCACCCCCTCCGTCACTCACTTACTCCCTCGGTCTATGTCTCTCTTACCAAGTCCCTCACTGTGTCACTCACACACTCTCTTTTTCTCTCTCTCTCTCTCTATCTCTGTACCTGTCTTACTCACTCTGCCAAATTCACTCACTCACTCACTCATTCTATCTCCTTCTGTCTCATCCACCCAATAGCTCACTGCACCGGACGACGGACACTTCCACCGCCCACTGAAAACAACAACAGTGCCCCCTGTTGGTCATTGGTCTCTCCGTCACCCCATCCTAAACAGGCACTGTCCCTCTCTGAAGGATGTTTCGCCCCACAGTTTCAGGCCCCTCATCTCTACCCGTTGATTGATAGATTCAAGTTATTTTGGGCTGAGAAAAAAGAAAGCGATAACTTCACACTGGCGGTGCCTAGAAATTAGCTTTGATTTACCTTGGGTCATCTTAAAGACAAACGGTATATACCTGTTTATATCTGTTCATAACCACGTTTTTTGCTTTTGTGTTATTTGTTCAGAATAATCAGATGAAACTCTGTTTGTGTGAGGAGAGGTGGAAGAAGCCGGAGGAAGTGGTGGTGGTGATGGTGGGGGTGGTGGTGGTGGTGGTGGTGGTGGTGTCGGTCATGTTATTTTGACAGAAGAGTTTGAGGAGCCCGGGGAGAGAAAGAGAGAGAGAGAGAGAGAGAGAGAGAGAGAGAGAGAGAGAGAGAGAGAGAGAGAGAGAGAGAGAGAGAGAGAGAGAGAGAGAGAGGAAGGGAGAGAGAGAGAATGATTAAGAGAGCATCTGCCCTCCTTGTGTCTTTGCTGGAAGACGCATGGTGACACCCAGGTGGTTTCTAAGGAAGGATCTTGTCAGCCGAGTATGAGCGAGGGAGAGGGAGGAGAGAGAGAGAGAGAGAGAGAGAGAGAGAGAGAGAGAGAGAGAGAGAGAGAGAGAGAGGGAGAGAGAGGGAGAGAGAGGGAGAGAGAGGGAGAGGGAGGAGACAGATATAGTGAGAGAGGGGAGAGAGGGAGGTCTAGGAAAAGAGACTACCCCCCTCACCCCTCTACCTCTACTTGTGTCACTCTCGTTGCTTGTAGACATTTGTAGGGTATGTACATTGGCGGCAAATAAAAGGAACACAAGAGGGGCCGAGTGGCAGCAGTAATGTACACAAAGATGGCGTCTGCCACCAAACCTAGAGCCCCCCTGGAGCAGCGGTACGACCAGCTGGTTCCCAACTCCAGACTTTCAACTGCTTCATTAATACATCATTTTAACAATCACATTTCATGGGGGGGAGATGAATACTACATCAAAGATGGGGCGAGATTCTTACCCGTCACAAATGTATTCCGTTTTGTTGGCGGAGTCACTTGTTCGCCGAGTGGCCGATACTGCGGCTCAGACACTCGGCTTAGCATGCCTATTGTTAATTATTGCTAACCATTCAGCAATTAATTGTGGGGGGATTTTTTTCTCCCTTTAATTAGACCACAAAGTGACAACTTTTCTCTTTACAAAGGCCTTAATAGGATTCTGGGGGGGGGCTGCCACCGACGCCATCGCTCTGAGAACTTGCTGCGTCGCGGCGGAGATTGAAGACGCTTTATTCACTTGCAGTTCACTCTATGGCACGCAGTTCTCGTCTTTTCCATTAATGCCTTTCTCTTGTTTTTCTCTCCCCCCCCCCCAACCCTCTCTCACCCCTCAAACCGAAACCCTGCCAGCCACACACCACCACTACCACTACACAACCCCCACCACCAGCACACCACCACACCACCACCAGCCTCTCCTAAAAATAAACATGAAACATTGGTTTTGAAGCGGGGGGGGGGGATATAAAAGTGCAACATGAGATTTGAGTAGAGAGTATGGGATAAGAAACGAGCAAGAGAAGGAGAGAGAGGGAGAGAGAGAGAGAGAGAGAGAGAGAGAGAGAGAGAGAGAGAGAGAGAGGCAAAATTAGAGACTAGAGGGAGAGAAATAACGAGAGAGAGAAAAAGAAAGAAAGAGATGCAGAGAGGGAGAGATAGGACAAAGAGAGATATTCTTTACAGCACATCTTTTACATTGTTATGAATTAGAGATGTGTGGGTGTCTTCAATGCAGTGGCCGTGAACTAATAGCATCTCTTTGAGGGGGGAGAGATGAAGTTAAATTCGGTCCTCTGTGATGTTTCTTTGGATTTGATCCTCTGTGAAGTCTCTTTCTTTCTGGGGTTTATGTTAGGTTGTTTATTCCCTGCAAGTCTATCTATGCCATAAAACGGCTGCAATTAATTTACGGAGTTGAGTTGAACAATTCTTATAAGAATATAACCCGTAACAAAACAACTGTAAAGTCCTAGAGTAGATGCCGGTGTGTGGGTTGATCACCGAAGTCGGCCTGCGTTAATGCAACTCTGGTCAGCAGCTGATTAAAAGATAATTTCATGAAATGAAAAGACCCAGATAAACATAGCAGGCGCAGGAATAGTAATTCACTCATATACTCTGGAGCCTCACGATAAACATAGACAAAGTACATGAAAAAACTGATGAGATGCACTCGTGTACAACGAGTGCATGCGTCATATATACCAAATAAAATATGTCCTCACCAAAGGCGCATCAATTCAGCGAACAATACGGTTGTTGTTGTGCCGTCTGTGTCTGATTCTTACATTAGGTTTGGTTAGGCAGCACAGCCGCCAATGGAAACCTCCATCCATACAATCCGCAATCCAATTCCAAAGCACACACAGAAGAAGAGAAGCCTGGGAGGCAAAGAGAAGAAGACACAGAAAGAGAGAGAGAGAGAGAGAGAAAGAGAGAGAGAGAGAGAGAGAGAGAGAGAGAGAGAGAGAGAGAGAGAGAGAGAGAGAGAGAGAGAGAGAGAGAGAGAGAGAGAAAGAGAGAGAGAGGAATAGAGAGAGAGAGTGAGAGAGAGAGAGAGAGAGAGAGAGAGAGAGAGAGAGAGAGAGAGAGAGAGAGAGAGAGAGATTGGGCTGGTAGGGGAACCATAGTTTCCCCAGGCTTGTCGACGGTGTGCTGGGCTGCGCGGGTCTATAATCAGGCCATGGCAATAGGGGTGATGGAGGGGGCCCTGTAATAGTTTTTATGGGTTCAGCAGTGCCCCTGTCTGCACCTGGCATTTATCTCCCCCTGGAGGTGCAGCAAATGATTCTAAATTAATAACCAGGTGGAGGTTGGGCCTGTCGTCACGGGATAGGATGGGTTAGCAGGAGAGAGAGAGAGAGAGAGAGAGAGAGAGAGAGAGAGAGAGAGAGAGAGAGAGAGAGAGAGAGAGAGATCATGAGAGTGAGCGCCAGAGGAAGAGAGAGAGAATGAGAGAGGGAGAGGGCGATCGGGGGGGAATGCAGAGACAGAGCGAAGGGAAACAAACAGGAAGATGAATCGCTTGTTGCATCTGGCTGTACAGTGGACACCTCCATTTTATTGAACTGTATTTGTGTGTTTGCTCTGAAGGAAACCGTATTTGGCTGCGGCTGGTAAGCTGCTTAAGCTTCCTGGTGCTCACAGGTCGATGGCTGGCGCTCGGAGCAGAGGAGTGGGTCTCTGGCGTGTTTGTTAGCATTCATTTGAGGCTGTGCTCTGTGCTCGGGTTCTGCTTGTTTGTGATAGGCCAGGGGCGCGTGCAGGCGCTAGTTAGCACAACGCAGCGAGCCGGGTGTCATTCCGACAGGGCTTGTGATTTGAATTCAGATGAATTCATACCAGCTATAAGACACCATAGAATTGAAAGTGAGAGTGTTTCTGTTGGTTTCCAGTGCATTGTGTGGACGTATTCCACTAGAGCAGGTAGGCAGATTGTTGGATTTCAAAAATAAAATTATACTACCCGGGTCAAACTACAAATGTGACTCTAATCTTATTAAATTCTGCCATGTAAGGTAATACATTTATTTAGACCACCACTATGCTCTAAGAAGCTTATGAGTGAAGATAAGACTAGTTGTAGCTTTGTCATTAAGAAACTATACACAGGGCTCTGATTATTTTGCAGATCCCACTGTAATTAAATGTTGAAGGAAATGGGCTATTGGACAGGCAATTAGGCTGAAATGTTCCCATAATGACAGAACTGAGTTTGATATAACACTTTCTTTCTCTGAATCCACCTCCTCCCACTAGTCCTTTGAATAGAGTTCCAAAAGACCTACCAACACTACCCCTACTCGGTTTGAGTAAGATATTGTTATTAGCTAATAGGCACCAAATAAAGACTGAACCTGTCTATTTCTTCCAAAAAACGGGAGGAACGCCGGGCCAGGACGCTGGCGCCCGCCGGTTCCCCGGCGCTGGCGCCCACTCCGTGATCTGAGCATTCCCGACTCCAGGTGTTTTGTAGCAGCCGCCATGGAGACCCGGGTGGGAGGCACGCAGTAAACAGCATGTGGGCATCTTTATCCAGCGCCCTTAGCACCCTCTTGAAATCCGCTGGGCAGGATGCCCGCACGCCTGCTGCCGGCCTGCCTGGGTGCCATCCAGGGCCCGGGGATTCACAACTTCACTTTTCCACCTACTCTCTCACACACACACAAACACACACACACACACACACACACACACACACACACACACACACACACACACACACACACGTACACACACACACAGAGGGCATGTGCACTAAATATCCGAGGATGATAACCTCGGATGGAAAGAAGACATTTGTAAAAGCTGCATGTCTAATGATGGGCAGAAAGGCTTCCTGCATGGATGCAGCTCTATTGACGCAAACAAGCTTATGATGCAGCTGTACAGTTCACTAGGTTAAGTATCAAACAAAATGTATCAAAAAAAAAACACACACACACACACACACACACACACACACACACACAGGGCATTTAAAAATCCCTGAGTAAATCTGAGTAATTCAGTCAGACATTCAATGTTTGCTGAAAAAAAATGTGCATTTAGATTATATAATGTTGAAGAGAGTATTAGAAGGTAAGAGAGAATATGCAATTAGAGTAGAAGATGCATTAGAGTCGAAGATGTTTTAGAAAGCCTGTATTAAAATGAGCCTGTATTAAAATGTTGCAACTTTAAGTTTTTTTTATTATTAATGTCCCTATGAGAAGTGTGCTGCTTGGATAAAGACTGGAGATGATAATCATTAAATTTATAACATTTCCAATGCCATACTTCATACATCGCTGAAACAGAAGTAAATAGTTTAAGTGACCTATGGATTCTGGGAATAGCAAATGAAAGAAACCTTTTTTATTATTCCTGCCCATGAGGAGTAATCTCATGAAGAGAGGAAAGATACAGCATGAAGAGAAAGACGAAGAAGAGAAAAGACGTCTCATGTGCTGCACAGCCCGAACAAGGAGGGCTGATGTGCACGGCTCGACTCCGGCATGAAAACAGGTCATGGGGTACCGCAAGGCTCCGTCACCGGTCCCTGTCGCTTCCCGTCTTTATCTTCCCAGTGATCCACCAGGCGTCCCTCACGCCCGTGATAAGGGGACGGCCTCCACGCTACACCTCAACCCTGCACGCCGCTACTGATATGCAACCCGCACGCACACACCTGAACGCCAGACAGACACGATGAGGCAATGCTCTTTCACTAGCACGCTCGCACATCTGGTGAGGAAGAGCTGGAATGATTTATTTATTAGCTCCCAATTAAAACTTCAGGAACAAGAACACTTCAATGGGAATATAAATATCAAATGGAGTTAGCTCTACATGAGTATTTAGGCATGCAATCTGGCCCCGGCACAGGGCCACAAAGGGAGATGCAGGCAGATCAGGAAAAGGGAAGGAGGAAACACTTGGATCTTTTGTGCGCAAAGGAATCCTCTATTCCGCTCCTTGCCACTTTTAACACCTCCTTTATCCTTTCTTCTCTCTCGGCACTGTAAATGCAATTCCTTTTCAAGGGTATTTCTTTCATTTTTTTAAGGGGGGAAGGGTTAGTGTTGGGGGGAGTATAGGGGGACGGTATATCGTTTCGATGACAGCTCTGACCACAGTGTGAGCCAATCGATTGGCCCTTATTCGCGATTGCGGCATGAGTACATTTGGCGAGCCCATGCCAATGTGTGGGGGCGGGGCTTGGGGGAGGGGCCGTTGATTTTGTGGTATTTGTGAACCTCAACGGTGAGTGGAAAACTATTGTTGGGCTGAATATGGATTTTGGCACTGGGGGTGCCAAAAAATGGTTTGTTTTTACCCCCCACCCCCTCCTCAGCGGGACACAGACACCAGTGGGCTGGGTAGACCGCATGCCCCCCGCCCCCCCCCCCCCCCCCCAACCCAACCTCAACCACCGGCGTACCACAAGCTGCAGCAATGTTCCCATCACTCACTGTCAAACCCTGCGCTCTCGTCGCCGCGGTGACTCGGTGATGGCTGCGGCTCTACTCCTCTCCTCCCCCGTGCGCATAATTCGCCATTACAGCTGCTTCCTATCAGCGGTGACAAAGAGAAGCGAGGTGGGGGACGGAGATAGTTAACGTTCCAGACACATTGGCCCACTTCCTTCCTCAGAGTTAATACATCAAGGCCCAGATACTTTTTTTTATGGATAAGTGTCTTCTCTCGCGCCCATGATCTGAGATTCATTTGAAAGGCATAACTTAATTAAAAAGATTGCCATCGTGAGGTTACAAGAAGAGGAGGAGGGGGGGGGGGGGGGAGGTGGTGGGTGTGTGTGTGTGTGTGTGTTAGTGGGTGTGTGTGTGTGGGGGGGGGGTCTAATTTCTGCAGGGACGTGAACGTCAATTAGAGCCAGCGTTTACAATATTGTACCCTCTATCAACCGTGCTCTTTCGAGAGAGACAGAGGGGGGAGGGAGGGGGGAGGGAGGAGGGAGGGAGGGAGACGCACAGAGAGAAAGAAGGAGGAAAAAGTGAATACGGTGACTTAGAGTAGAGATATCAAATGGGTGACCAGCAGGGCATTTGTAACATTAATCGGAGGCCTGTTTGTGTGGGCGGCCTTGGCTGACACACTTGGCAGTCTGCGCCACACATTGCTGACGTCCTACTCTGCGGCTGACATTTCACACATGTGTCACTGGTTCCTAGCACTGGGAGAACCACGGAATCCCAGCGTTGCCAACAGCCCCGCTCACACGTCCACATCATTACCATGTTTTTATTTGATCTTCTCTCTCGCTCTCTCCCGCTGGTTTACTCATTTGACAAAAGAACGAACGGCGTCAGTAATGACATGTGCAGAATCCGCCATGGCTGAGGCCAGGACATGTACAACTTGTCCATATCACACACACAAAGGTATTAATTTGTGAGTGTGTATGTGTGTGTGTGGGTGTGTGAGTTTAAAACTTTAAAAATCTAGTAAACAATCCAGACATTGTAATTGTAATCGAGATCTTTTTCTCCTTCTTTGTCAATTTGGATCAGCATTTAAATGTGTCTCTGAGTGTGTGTGTTTGTGCGTTTACTAATGTCGGGATGTCGACTGGGCCAGGCCAATAAGAGCTTCTGAGTGACCAAAGTTAAAGAGCACTAGATAATCTATTACCAACAAACAACAGAAAACAAAACAGTCTAATATGTATTGACTATATTGACCTCAAACCGGTCCCTCAGCTCAGACAGAGCCTGAGGTCCACCACACAGGTAGTCTAATCTTGACATGCATGGTATATAAAGGCCAGCTTCAACCAGCCCCGCCTACATGGCAATACCAGAATTGAATTGAAAAACCAGAATGAATACATTTTTACTAACACACCAATAAACAGCTATAATGAATAACACTGTTTTTACATATACATATGAAAAAATACCTAACCAAATGGTTTAATCTGTCACCTGTCACGCATGACGCCTTTATAAACCCTCACTCATGGGAGCGTTCTCCCTAAACACGAGCGCACTTGTACTTAAACCTACGTATACTACCTTAGGTGGTCTTATATTGCAAATAGGTAATGCTGCTGTGCACAGGATGAAGAATTTAATTTGGACTTATTTAGAATTGTGTGGCGTCTTCAATTCAATAAATCCATCTCTTGCAAACTACGTTTCCTTGGAGTTATTTAACCATCGACTTCTGGGTGCGGGCGTTGCTATTTCTGTCACTTGGGATAAGACATCTCAAACTCTACGGCTCATATATATCTGTACATTTATTTATAATTATACAGATGCATACACCGGATCCTATATGAATAGAGATGGCTTTCATGCAGCACACATCACCCTTGATGGATGACGGCGCTATTAAAGTCCAGATCGCCGCCTCGTCGCAGAGATCGGTGCACACCCGCATATCTGTACGTCATGTCACCATCTATTCGTTTCTGTACGACAGCGATGGGACACTTGCCATCACTGGCTTGGCTGTTGCAGTCAACAGAGGACCTCTGTGGGGCCTCAACCTTGGGGCCACGGTGAGCCCCGAGGGGGCCCGGCGGGCAGGAAGAGGGGGCGGAGGAGGGACCTGGGAAAGATTTGTGAAAAAGGGCCACACAAAAAAATAAGAAAAGGGCAGCAGCACACAAGCTGGGTTTAAGATGATTTATAGGGCTTATTTCTGAGAATGGTAAAGAAAATTAATCAGGGTCCCACCTGACGGCACTGCTCAGCAGTGATAGATGACAATCTGCCAGCAACGGACAGTGAGCCATCCAGAGGCCCACACCGCTGTGCTCCCTCCTCAGATAGCCTGACCCGGGCTGCACTCTAGCCAGGGGCCCCCTGTCCCTCCCGCCAGCACCAGCACCACCTCCACTTCCATCCCCATCTCCACCGACACAGCCTCCAGCATCACCTCCACCGCCACCACCACCCCGTCCACCACCACCTCCCCCAAATCAACTGACAAAACATCCAGCAGTACCTCTGCCGCCACCTCAATCACCTCCACCACTGCCGCCTCCAACTCCACTGTCACCACCACTTCCACGTCAACGACCACCTCCATCAGCACCACCGCCTCCACTGTCACCACCACTTCCGTGTCAAAAACAACCTCCACAACCTCCACTGTCACCACCACCTCCACCAGAACAACCATCTCCACCACCTCCACCACCAGCATACTCTCTCCTTGAAGGTGGTCCCCACTGCCATGCAGGTGATCTTGCCCCATGTCCCTTCCCCCCCCCTCCCCTCCCCTCCCCTGTGCTCCCCACCCCTCCCCTCCCCTCCCTTCCCAACAGCTGGTACCAAGTCACTACCTAATAAGTGCTGGAGAACCTGGAGGCTGATGGCTCTGCCCTTCCTCTGGACAGGACAGGAACGAGGTAGACAGAGAGGCATAACGCTGCTCTTATTAGACATGGGTAACAGGACAGTGCAGTCTTTACGGTGTTCATCCCCCGATGACCACAGTGCAGCCGCAGGCATCCCTAAGCCAGAGACCCTAACCCAGTACTCCCTGCTCCTTCCTGAATGACATGTATCTGGAATCACTATAAGCAGTAAAGTAAGAAATTGTAAATGGCCGCTGGAGTTGTTTTGCTCTGGTCGTGAATACGAGGCATGTCGTACACCTCAGTGGGGGTTGTGATACAGGATGTTTTGGTCTAAACCTCGGCAGACCTTTTGTGACAGCCGGGGCAGGAGATAAGTGCAACTAGGCCCTGCTAAATGTGCGCTGGGCCTGGATACTAAAACAACATTGACATGTTTCTGGTGTAACCGCGGGGACTTTAACAGGGTTAGAGTTAGACAGAGCTGTGATTGGAGCTGAGCTTTGGGGATCGTTGGAGAGGGAGCAGGGGTTGGGGCTGAGCGCTGGGGATTGGCCCAAGGCTACAATTGAAACATTAATTGATATGTGGTCAACAATCAGGCGCCATGCAGGAACGACTAACTCGATTCATTTTAATTGAAATAAATTGAATTCATGCTAATTTGATTAATCTTGCATTAAGAGCAGCTATGTTCCGCTGATCCCCAAACCAATCATAGAAACGGTTGAAAAATACGGCTAATAGCTGATAATATTCTCGATTCAGCCCACAACAAAAACATTAGTCTTTTCAGAGTCTAGGAGGAGAGAGAAATTTCTAGTCTTTTAGTGAAAGCTCCTTAAAGCCAAACCTACAACCTGGTGACCCGATGTTAACAACCACAGCGCAGCTTAGCCACAGGGTCAGAGGCAGTTCAAGCTCTGGATGGCACAACAGGTTTTGTTTTGTGACCTCACTGTGCTGCCTAGGGCTGAACAACCCACAGACTGACCTTGAGTGTTGTCAGCAGGGGGTCTTGCCTCGGTGCAAGGGTACAGCAGGGATGTGAGGAGCTGTCTGCAGAGTTGACAGAGCTCCCACACCAATCATGAAGATGATCTAACAGCTCTTCCTTTCCCTTCGCTGGGTCGGTCATTATTTCTTGTTAAGTGTACATATTTGGCTCAGAGCTGCAGACATTTTTGTCTTGGTCAAGGACAAGAAAGGGAACAACTGAATAAACTTTTATTTATGTAGCTTGTTATGTATTATGTGGGGTTCTGTGTGTGTGTGTGGGGGGGTGTTTGTGTGTGTGTGTGTGTGTGTGTGTGTGTGTGTGTGTGTGTGTGTGTGTGTGTGTGTGTGTGTGTGTGTGTGTGTGTCTGTGTGTGTGTGTGTGTGTGTGTGTGTGTGTGTGTGTGTGTGTGTGTGTGTGTGTGTGTGTGTGTGTGTATTATACATTTTTGTAAAGATAATTATTATAATGCTTACCAACAGAAACCCTGAGAGAAACATTTATTTAATATTCCTGATTTTTCTCGCACAGCAATTGTGAAATTAAGCTACAAGCAAAATCTACACTCACACTGCTATGTATGACTTAGCTCGAAACTCACCCAGATAATG
>NC_079421.1:6777189-6794689 GCF_026213295.1 Gadus chalcogrammus | reverse complement strand
AACAGGCTGTTTTACATGTCCCAGGACGCTCCTCTCCCAGCTAGGGGCCCTTATCATCCTGGCCTGTTGGGTGAATACTTATGTGCGTTTATGCTTGATATAAAAGTACCAGGGAGCCCAGCCGACCGTAGCACTAACAAGCTTTTCCCCTCCCATTTTCGCTCACTATTTGCCTCTTAGGGTACGTCGTTCTACTTTGATCGAAGAGCCAGTACGACGCTACAAGTTATCCTCGTACGCCGGTGTGAGAGGCACTGAGAGGAGCTGCAATCAGGGGGATGTATTTTGGAAACGCAGTGGTGGTGCACCTACTGCTCTGTCCGTTAAAAAACCTCTGTCCACCTCTTTCCTCCACACTTCATTCAATTCTGCGATGTATTGCTCCTCTTCTTTTATATGTTTGTGGGTATCTATGGAATGTGTAATTCATCCCTGTCAGAGTCCATTTCCAGAATGTCAAGTAGGAGCTAGCCCTTCTCTAAAGTCTCTCTCTCTCTCTCTCTCTCTCTCTCTCTCTCTCTCTCTCTCTCTCTCTCTCTCTCTCTCTCTCTCTCTCTCTCTCTCTCTCTCTCTCTCTCTCTCTCTATCCTCACCTCCTCCATAAATGAATGTTTCTTTCCCGTATCGATTAGAATGAGGCTAAAATCAGTTTAGCCATGCATTTGCATCATGTGGCGAGGGATTATTTGAAATAAATAAATAAAGAGGAGGGAGAGGGGGAAAAAAATAGTAAAATAATTGGAGGACAGAAGGGTGGGTGTGTGATGGACCTCTGAGACGGATTCAGGATAAGGATGGAGGAGTAAAGAGGAGGGGATGGATGAGAGCAGGAACAAGGTGAAGGAAAAGGGGAGGATGGAGGAGTGAGGGAGGAGGAAGGAAGATGGAGAAGGAGAGAGGGAAAGAGGATGGAAGAGAGAGGGAGGCGAAACGAGGGAGAAGGAGAGAGGAAGGAGGGAGAGGGGAGAGAGGAGGGGAAGAGGGAGGGTGAGGGAAATAGCTTGAGACGACAGCATGCCGTTATCAAGCACTTAATCTTCTTTATTTTCTTTATTTTTGTATTCCCTCTTCAATGGCAACTTCTCTTAATAATCCAGCCATCCTCCTATGGTCCTCTGCTCACCACCGGGGCCCGGGCACCAGTAGTATCAGAGTGTGTCCCTCATCAGCCAACACCGCCAGAGAAACACAGAGAGAGTGAGGGAAGGATGGAGTGGGAGAGAGACAGAGTGGGAGGAAGAGGGAGTGGAGGCGACATAGAGAAGGCAGACAGAGAAAGAGACAGACAGCATGTGTGAGAGAGAAAGACAGAGTGATAGAAAGACAGTTTGAGGTTGAGAGAGAGAGAGAGAGACTGCGTGTGAGAGAGAGACAGAGTGAGATATGGCGAAAGAGAGAGAAAGTGAGGAGGAGGAGGAGGAGGAGAGGAGCAGGGGAGGCAGCCGAGAGGAGCAGGGGGATGGGGTAATGGTTGGCCGGGCACCTTGCGCTAGGATAACAGAGTGATAATAATGGGCCGAGGCGAGCAGGAGCCATGTATGTCGTGCGGGAGAATAATTGCTTTCCTTTCAAGAGCTCCCACTTAATTGGCCTTGCTGTTGTGGTAGGCAAGTCTGAGAGGGCAGGAGGACAGATGAGAAGGAGAGGTAAAGAGGGAGAATGAAGAAAATGAAGGCATGAAGAAATGACGGGAGGGTGGGAGGGAGGGATTGTGTGAGTGTTTGGTGTGTGTGTGTGTGTGTGTGTGTGTGTGTGTGTGTGTGTGTGTCTGTGCGTGTGTGTGTGCGTGCGCGAGTGCGTGCGTGCGTGTGTGCTCATAGCAGATTGTTCGGCTTCTTCTCCACAACTCTGTTGCTCTGAGAGCCGTAGCCATGGTGCTGCTTTTCTGCAACCTGGAGATTTTTCACACACGCGCACACAGGCACACACACACAGACACATGCAAACATACAAATGAAACGCGAGAGACATACACAAACACAGAGATGTACACACATGCAAACAGGACCTGATGTGACTGAGAGAGGAACAAACACACACACACATCACAGACAAACTAATTTGACCCAGGTTGCATCACGGCACTGATCTCCGACACAACGAACACCAGACTGAATAATTCTGAGACTCTCAGTTTGTCTGTCATCAGCTCGCGGCCGTATTAGTTACTTTGGTGTGGAAAGCTTCAGCAGCATTTTGCAAAACCATGACAACTCAATAGAAATGCATTCCATTGAGTTTCCCCAAAGACTCTGGAAGGCTTAACCAGCCAGCCAACCAATATGGCCCGAGGTCTGTTCTGACAGGAGCAACAAGGCTGCATGAAGCCAATATAACAAAAGCCACATCAGGCCAGGAGAGCTTGACCCTCGGCCTCAAATGAGCCTGAATATATATAGAACTTGAATTGCAAAATTAACATTAATTCAGCGCTGGATTCCGGCCGTTTCCTGAGTCATGTCAAATATGTGAACTCTGTGCTGTGGACAGGTCAATTAAAATTTGGTGCACATTCCCACAAACCGCCGCAGGTTCAAACAGTCAATAATCAGATGCAACCATCCTTTGAAGTGCGGCCCGGCAGCCTGGGCTCAGCAACACACTCCGTGGTGGGAGAAAACACCAGCACAGCGCCCCTCACTGAACCTGCTCCCTGATAGTTGCACTAATGAGCTCAGGGTTAAGGAGCACTCTGACTTTGTCATTGTTAAATACTGAATGCTATTAAATGGCTCCCTTGCCTATTTCACGTTGTTAACAAGGGGTCAGTTCACGGCATGCACAAGGAACAGAACCGAGAACGAAATGCAGCTTATTAGGAACACATCGACCTAATGTCGGACTCATAACGAGTAGACACGGTAGCAGGATAGAATATCAGACCCTCCAGGATTTCGCGATGTTGCGATTTGCCACTTCAACGCAACATCAACCAATCACTTCAAATTCCGGGTGGGTCACAATTTTAACCAACCACCGCAACTTTCACGCAAATTTGACCAATCAGTGGCGTCGTCTTGAACTGAGGTCGACAAACTACCTTCCGCCTTACTTCCGTGTTTAAATCGCGCGAAATCCTGGAGGGACTGGAATATTTCGTTTTTGTGCAGTGGTTTATGGAATTTGCATAAAATGTATCCGGTATCTCTTGCATGTTTAATGTCATCAACAAACATATTGACCAGATGTTTGAAGTCATCAACAACATTTTTGACTTCATCAACACTATGTTTGACGCATGCAACAACATGTTTGACGCATGCGACAAACTTGCGCTAGTACCTTGCCCCCCTGTTGTCTGACTTGTTGATTCAGATTACGGTTGCAGGGATTTAGCGATTCATGTCGTTACTGTCCTCCAAGATGGCAGCTTGGACATGGTTAAAAACATAGATTTTTTAACCCAGCTTCTTGCATGAGCTATAGCCATTGAGTAGTAACAATCATCATCATCATCTTCATCAGCAGCGTCATCATCATGTCGAGGCCACGGTGGCAACTGCGTCTCCTGAGATAACACCTTTCCACCCATCCTGTTCCAGGATGTAAGGGGCGCAGTTCATCAATGCTGTCGTCGATGTTCTCCTCTCAGCCCCACGTGAAGCTGAAGAGGCTGTGGCTGTCGAGCCTCACTCTCCTGATGTATCTTTGATGTCCCCAGTGGGTGGACCAGAGAGCTCCACATTGTTCATGTGTTCCAACCATGGGTCCTCTTTGGCCATACTGTACTTCCCGGCCGTCTTTGAGTTCAGCTATAAATTCCTTTTTTGACTGCCAGCAGGAGCTGAAGAGGTTGTTAAAGGCACCCAGTGCAACTTTCGAGGCTTAAAAATAAACATTCAATTTCTAGTCTTTTTTACACGTAGTAAGTTTCAATAACTCCATACCATTACATACCGACATTCAAGCAGCAAAGATGAGATGTCGTTGTGTGGTGAGAACTGATAGAAAATCGATAACAACAACAATGCCGCCATTTTCTTTATTTTTTGTAACCTACAATAAATAAAGCAGGCTTCCAGTCAATGGAAAAATGGCTTCTCCCCACCGGCGATTGTTGTTGTTTACGATTTTCTATCAGTTCTCACCACACAGCAACGTCTCATCTTTGCTCCTTGAATGTCGATATGTAATGGTATGGAGTTATTGAAACTTACTACGTGTAAAAAAGACTAGAAATTGAATGTTTATTTTTCATTGAATGTTTACATAAAGTTGCACTGGGTGCCTTTAAGCTGTGTTTGAGATGAGCGAGAGGTTGTTGGCCAAGCCGAGTTCAGGAACCGTGATGGCTGGTACACAACAAACCCTCCTGGGTAATAGGGTGACCCCAGAAAGAGTTAGCGCTGATGGGCAGTAACTAATACTTGTTTGCCTCGTAACCACTGTAACAAATGAGTAATTCAAATTCAGGTGTTGAAATTGTACAGTTACCCCCCCCCCCCCCCCAAAGAAAAAAGAATTGATACTCATACAACCTTATTTTTGTAATTGTCATGCGTGTCACTAAGCAACAAGTCCACTTGAAAGATGGAAACGCATACAGCGGCTGGATATATTCCTATTACCTTGATACTTTCGGGAGGAATGATGACAGGAACAATGTTGTGAAATGTAAATTTAGTGCAGGTATTGAATAACTTGATATTCAAACGCGTGCATTTGTATATTGATAGAATCCGTTGACACGCGTTTGCCTCTTTTTCATCTTGCCAACGTTTGGTTTGGTCTACTGGTTTGAGCCCCAGTGCAGGTTTAACTTTGGGCTTAACCTCTTTAATAAATACAGAAGTTGTTCAGTTGCTGCCCCTTCATCAGTCTGAGGCAGGTGGGCTTTTCATCTAGCATGTAATCTGTGCATGGATTCATAGGCTGCAGAAAACAACTGCTAGTTTGAAGCCTTAGCTGCATTTACTGGCAATTACCCTGACATTCACATAGAGGCGCACATGCTAAGTCGGGATTCGGAGGACAAAGGCCGCAATTACCAATCTTGTGGCTGAAATGGAAAGGAAATAAAAGGAGAGGGGTAATCTGTTGCTGTTGGAAGTGAGTATTAAGTAATGTGACGTCATAATATTCCTTTAATGAGTATAAAAGTACCAGGGAGCCCAGCCGACCGTAGCACTAACAAGCTTTTTTATATAATGATCTACATTATAGCTACACCCTCAGAAGTTATGAAGGCCTAATTTTTACCTGGAAGCAATGACCTTTTACATCTGATGGCTGCATCGTGAATTCCGTGTTCTAGCAAAGAAGTGATATGTAAATTTCCGTGGCCAACTGTTTATCGCTATACAGTACAGGCTTTCAGAAAAATAACGATATATATTCATAAATGATTAACATCAAATATCTTACGTACATTTATTTATTTATTTTAGAAATAAAAGCACTTATCAGCCTATGCCAGCGGCGCTGGTTTATTGAAGATTTGGACCTCACATTAATGACCAGCACCCGAGAACCGGGTGTGTTTGTGTGTTATTCACACAAACAACCCCCCAACCATCTCACACACACACACACACACACACACACACACACACACACACACACACACACACACACACACACACACACACAGCCTTAACTCGAGCAACTGAAGTGCATTTTAAGGTGCACAGTGTTTATAAAGTGGTAGGAGAAAGGCCAGAGGGAGTTGGAGTGGGGAGTTGAGGGGAGGGAGGGAGGGAGGGAGGGATTGAAGGGAGGGAGACAATGGGACCTGTTTTCACGGCCGCACCTGAAGGAAAGTGATGAGCCAGCTGTTTGGGCCTCTGTGTTTGTGGTTTTAAGAGAGGAGCAGGGAATAGGTGACAGGGAAGGAGAGATGGCATGTATGTGTGCTTGTGTGTGTGTGTTTGTGTGTGTGTGCGTGTTTGTGTGTGCGTGTATGGAGGTGGGTACAGTGACAGGGAAGGAGAGATGGCATGTATGTGTGCTTGTGTGTGTGTGTTTGTGTGTGTGTGCGTGTTTGTGTGTGCGTGTATGTAGGTGGGTACAGTGACAGGGAAGGAGAGATGCATGTATGTGTGCTTGTGTGTGTGTGTTTGCGTGTGTGTGCATGTTTGTGTGTGCTTGTATGTAGGTGGGTATTTGTGTGCTTGTGTGCATGTTTGTGGTGCGTGTGTGTAGTTGGGTATTTGTGTGTGTGTGTGCAGGAACCAACTTTATCGCCTGAAGAGGCCGACAGGAAGAGTGAAAGTTCTGGAGATAGGTAAAGAGATTTAGTCAGAGGGAGAGGGATAGTGTGTGTGTGTGTGTGTCTGTGTGTGTGTGTGTGTGTGTGGGTGGGTGTGTGTGGGTGTGTGCGTGTGTGTGTTTGTGTGTGTGTGTGGGGGGGGGTGAAGGCATAGGAGAGAGTTTTGATTGAGTGCCTGCTGTGGTCCCATCAGATGTGGCTTAAAGGAATAAAGGATTCATTTGAAGGAGGGTGGGAAAGATTATGTACAGTCCTCACATCTATCCAAATCCCTTCCAAATCCCTCTACATCACACTTATCATGCCGCGCGCAGGGCTCACTGCTAACTCTCTGCCTGTCTCTCTTATCGGCGGCGCTACGTGTATCGCGGTTGTCGACAGACGTGTAACTTACTTTCCGATAAGCCGAGGTTTTGCTCACACGAGCCATTTTAATAACGCGCATATAAGTCAGGATCATTAAGGTATTTGATGTGCCTTGGGTTCCGGGGGGTAACTTGTGCGAAGCATTCTATAGGCAGCATTATAGTGATGGTTTAAGACATCGGTGATGTGGTTATAAGAGAAACATTTACTAGCATTATAGTAGCTAGTTAATGACAAATGATACTAATCCCGGGATGAGTCTACACAAATTCAGCCCGATTTGCAACAGTTTTTTTTTGGGCAGACAAACTTTAGCATTGTAGTCGATTATGAACTTTGGGACGTTGGATTGGTCTTCTACCCTGGGTCATGTGACACTGTCAACAGCCTGTTCAACCCTCGGTCATGTGACACAGTCAACAGCCTGTCCTACTTTGGGTCATGTGACTCTTCAACAGCCTGTCCTACCCTGGGTCATGTGACTCGTCAACAGCCTGTCCTAACCTGGGTCATGTGACACGTCAACAGCCTGTCCTACCCTGGGTCATGTAACTCGTCAACAGCCCGTCCTATCCTGGGTCATGTGCCACTTCAACAGCATTTTCAAGTGCGTCATGTGACATGGTCAACAGCCTGTCCTACCATGGGTCATGTGACATGATTAACAGTTTGCGATGTGGCTTTTGACACACCCAACAACACTCCAACGAAAGCTCTAGTACTTGTGTTCCCCTGCCTAATTTGATAACTCCTACGATGTGTTCCTTGACGTTGACCAATAGGGTGACAGCTGTGTTGCACATAATGTAAACAAGCCTGAGAGCAAGAGGGATGCTGTGAGGTGGTTCAACAAAACCAAGGGAAGTTCTTTGAGCAGTGGCATGGTCCACATTCCTTCCCTCAAGGTGTCCTTGAGGACAGACAGCCTATCGTGTCCTCTTCTAAACCCCCTGGACAGGTCCACATAGTTTCTTTCCTTTCGGACCAACAACATCACACATACAGCAATGTTTGGTGGGGTCATCGCGTGTTGCCAACTCACAGCCGATCCACGGCCAGCATTGAGGGCACTGTGATGCCTAGTCCAACATGGGGACTCTTGGGGAGAACGGTGAAAGTGTGAATATTATGTAGCCTGATCCGAACATAAGAGAGGAATGCAAATCCAGTCCCAGATTCTCAGGGTGTCATTGTGAGAGGATGATCCCCACATATGAGTCTGTGAGCGGGGGGGATGAGGTGTGTATGCTCCTGGAATGGATTCCCCGTCTTATTCTCGCCCCTCTCGGTGTGTCTGTGTGTCTATACCACCGTAATCCCTGGATCATATTTCCGTGTTTAATAACGTGGTGTAGTTCATGGTTCCCCGCTGCTGTGTGCAGGCGAGGGCTGTGGCTGGACTGAATTCCTGACTGCGTCTGCAATATGAAATATATTATTTTTCACAGAGGAAAAGCTGAAGGGAAAAACAATGTTTTTATTTCCATGTGATGGACAGAGAATTTTCTATTTATTGCAGCATTTGCATTCAGCTTTCAGCCCACCCAGATTTGAGCCTGTCTGCCATCTTTAGATATTAATCTCCATTTCGGATAGTAATCCAAACTTTAGATATTGATGTAAAGTCTGTTCAGGCAATCAGTTTAGGTAAAATCAATCACAATTGTCAATCACTGAGACAATATGACATTTCGACAATTGTTAACAGATATAGGTACAGATTACTTTATTGATCCCGGAAGAATTTATTTTGTGACAGTCTCTAATCACAAGCCAGAAACTTCAATGCAAATAGAACAAACATCAAAAATAAATACAAACACAAAACACTCCATAAATATACATATTCTAATTATGGATCAAATATCATGAAATTTATAACAGCTGAATGTTTGTATATAAAATGAAGTAGCTATGTAACTGAAATTAAATAAATTGTCACAGGTATGTAGCACAGATCATCTTGATACGATAAATCCTAAAATGTTCAAATTGACTGAATTCCACGACAGTGCAGTATAGAATGACCTGCTGACTGGCGGTGGTGAGAGGAGTTAAAGACTTCTGTCCACAGGAATTAAGGTTTTCCCGTACCACCTGGTGGACCTCCTCAATGCCAGGCGTCGACTGCTGAACAGACTTCTCTCTGTTCAGACTGCGGAGTCATTGTCAAGGGTAGAGAGGGGTTTTGGACAGCCTCTTTTCTCTGACGGCTACAGGGGGTCCAGTTCCACCCCAGAACACGCCGGCCATCCTGATCATTGTCAGGAGAGTGTTGGACTTAACAAGCTGTTTAGTCATGCTGCTGTTCCAGATTCACCCAAGCCTAGAAGAGACTCACAGAGCATCCGCACCATGCTCCCATCGGTCTTCTAATGTCGGCAGCTCACCTCCTCAGGAGGTAGAGTCTGCCCCTACATGTAGACTGACATGGAGAACACTGTCCAGTCAAGCTTGTTGTCCAAGCGGATAGTGTATGGTGGACAGAGGCCAAGGTTTACAGGGGGAAGAGGAACGGACATAGGGCCGTCTCCTGCAGTACTACAGTGGTATACAGGCCCACGGTGGACCCACAGCAGGTTTAAATAGAAGTCCAGGCAGGTCATTTGAGATCCAGCACCCCAGCGGGGCGACTACCTTCGTTGCCGTGAGTTTATTCCCCAGCAGGATGGGCTGGATGGCGTTCTTCTCAGAGGTCCTCATCATCTGGGACGTCCTCATCATCTGGCGGGCCCGCAGACGCTCTCTGGTCAGGCTCCTCAGGACTGGAACAGCTGAGAGGATGGGGTGGAGAGTGATGGGTGTGTGAACGGAGGCGGAGGCAAAAGGGGAGGGGATGGGGGATGACCACTGGAGGGAGGCTGACGACAGTACTGAGGAAGTGTGAAAGCAAAAAGGGCAGGAAATAGAGGGTCTGTCCGCCCCCCCCCCCCCCCCCCCCCTCCCCCTCCCATTAAACCTGTTGAGGAACCTGTTGTTGGGACGGGACACTAGCCCCTCTGGACTAAACTTGAGGGTTTTTTTACTTGTAGTGAATAATCAAATTGATTGTTGATGCTAATTTGACAATTAACTGGGATACAAATCAACACGATGCCAAGCAAGCAATTCATGTAATTATTTTAATGAGTCTTTAGTAGAATTTCCAATTAAGCCGCACAAATGTTGGTTGTTAACCTTTTCCTTCCACCAAAGGATTAAACACAGGCTGTCTGCCTGCTCTTCTGCTACAAATGTTCTATTCATCCTGTTTTATTTAGTGGATTTCCTCCCGGTGTCAGAAGGAAAACACTCCTCCATGCAGCGGGTGTCAGGATCTCCATCTGGATCCAGGAGATTTGGTTTGAATGACCTTCTAGGCTTCTGTTACACTCGTCATTCCAATGTGACTTTTCTCATCTCATCATGCTGGGACACATTATCAGGCTGGTCTGGGCTGTCTCCAATCCCATTCTGCTCACTCTGTGATCCAATGAGTGGGACAATTTCTAACCCTTTTATGATTGGTTTGCATATGTGTGTGGACAGAAATCTGGCCACACTGTGGACAGGTTACTGGCAACGGTAAAGTGATCATGTCTGATTTACATGTCTCGACTCATTCCCCATTCCCCTAGTGTGGTATGCAGGGGCTACCATGTTGAAAATGGATGGACATAAATTAAATCAAAAAACTCTCACTCCGAAATTGCACTTATGCACATAATGCATGAGGGGAATGCCCTGGTCCTTCAGAGCTCTCTCCCAACATCGCAGCTCTGGAGCACTTATTACATATGCATAAGGTCACCGGCAATTATTTCTAATATAAAGGAGGAACATCAATTCTGGACACTGATGTGGTGGTTTTGCATTGAAGTGTCGAGTCCTGGCCCGGCGACCGCCACAGTGTTTAGATCTGTGTTCAGGAGATTATGGGAGAAGTCCAATTGAGTGGCAGTTAAGTGTGATCAAGGCCTTGCACACACTGCAAACTAAACCCAACAACAGCAACACTCACGGTAATGAAACCAGCAGCAGCAGCAGCAGTAGTGACTGCTAAGTACCATTAAGTAGACGGGACATCCTCCATCCACCCAAATGTCACACGCAGCCCTGCGTCTACTGGGGAGCAGCCCATAGGCAGATAATCAGATGAGTGCTGGAGTCATCACTCTAAACTGGAAAAGAGAGAGCTACCTTTAATGGCTTTACTTAGCTCTACTCTTGCACTCAAGCAATGACTACCGCTATGCTTTCCCCACCCAACTTCCTCGGTCGTCTCTGTCTACTCGTATGTGGTGGTGATTACGGACTCCTCGCTCATTCACTGATGTTCAGCATGTCGGCAGATCCACCGGTGATCCATCATCAAAGCCTAGTCAAGCTGTGTGTATATACCTGCAAGGGATCTCAGCATAAGATGTCATCTTAACTTAACTTAAGTGTTTCACATGAGGCAAACCACGCCCCAGCTTATGAAAGAAACCCCATTGTGATTGTCCCTGTCCGAATATTTAAAGTTATTTCTTGCTCTTACAACAGGTGCACACAATTCAAATTCCCTTCAGATGCAATACTCGTCATGCCAGCGCAAAAGTCCCCTTACATGTAAATCTGGAAGCGGCCCTGTCAATGTCCTTGAGTATCTGACACCTATCCAAGACTTCTAGTGTGTGCAGTACAGGAGCTGAAATAGCACCTTGATGTATGGGCTATATGCATATATCTGGAAGGCTGGATTCATCACGTCAGGTAGTTTAGAAGGTATAAGTTTAGTCTTTTTGTGAGCTCATCTAAAATGAGTGTCTATGCCTTACCAAGCATTTGTAACTTATATTTAAAGGCTGGAAATGCCTCAAGTAGCATTGCAGCAGGACCAAGTAATATGCAGTAATAAGTAAGGCCTGGCTCGTCCTCACTTTGACAAAGTAATGTTTTATCGGAACTAATCATAAATTTCCTAATTATTAACTGTTTGAAGCATTATAAAACAAATGTAAATAGTTTGCAAAAACCTCTGCTTGCACATTATAAAGGATTGCATAAACCATTTTCTCATCGTCTTAAAATTGACTAATTAGTTATGAATGAGTTTTCATTGAGAAACAATGCTTTATTACTGCTGAATTCTGTATGAAATCCCTATTTACCACAACTTAACCAATACTTCAAAGCTGCAACCATTCTGATGTGCTTCTGAGGCATGAAACTGCGAAAACAAAACAGTTTCCACCATTAGTTTGGTGTGCACTCCAACCCCGCAGTACAGATCAGAACGTAGAGATCAGAGCTGCGTTTTGCTCCTTCCATGCAGCGGCGGCGGGAGGGGGGAAAGATGAGTCCTCCTTCTTTTCATGGCTAAATCAAGCCATGTATTATTTAACTTAACACATTATAGGAACGTGATTGCGGTAGCAAATCCAAGCCATTTAGAGACCCTGATGCAGTCGCTCACACAGTCACATGGATGTGACGTTGCCATGGCGAGCATTTGATATAAAAGAATGAGCTGAATGCTCACAATAGCGGCTTTACTTTCCGTAAGCAACATGTATGAGTATTCAGACCTCGTCCAATTGATCGTCCCCTCAAGGTTGTCGTATCATTGCCGATTCGTGCTGCCCGTCCTCTTCCTTCAGCAACAATCCATCCTCTTTCTTTTTTTCCAGCAATCTCAATGCAGCTGTGCAGAATTTATGTATTATTCAGACGGCCCGTTTGGAGGAGTCCATATACTCTTCTGCTTCTAAGCCTAATCTTCTTCTTTCCACCAATCACGAGTCTTTTGGCACTGCATTTTGCAATGCACATGCCTAAAATTGGATTAGGTTGGGCTTACCCCAGCCATGATAAACAACTGTCCAGCTATGAATATCAATCACGGTAATAATATCCTTAATTCCACTCCTGGGATGGAGTACGTATGGGGCTCGGTGTTCTTCGACAACCGTACCAACCGGCAAAAAAGCGTGCAAGAAAGATGCCGATTTAAAAAAACAAAAACAATGGCCACCTCCCCAGGTAACCTAATAGTACTCTGATGAAGAATGTGTTTCTGCTCAAATAACAGCGGAGAGGAATGCATTAAACTCCCCATGAGTAATAATGTTGAATAATAATATCATAGTATATATATAAAACAATAAACTGACAACCAACAAAAGGAGCAAAGAGAAAAGAGGAAGGTTTGAGAGCCGGGTCTAGACTGCATAATCGAGGAAGGGCACGTTTCTTTAAAGAAGAAAAAGTCTGTAAAATGTACCGTTGTTTGAAAGGTCACGAGCCGACGCCAGTGAAGCAGCTGAGAGTTGTAAACGACCCTTCTTATCAAATGTTAATGCTCACAGACCCTGCGTTGCAAGTGCCAGCGGGAGGAATATGCCTTTGAGGTCCTGCAGGGTCCATGGAAACAAGGCTTTTTAATTTACATGCAGAAACACGAGCAGCTAATTGCTTTTTCTGAGGCCATGAAATAACACGATAGCTTTTTTGTGTGGCATGGAGGGGGGGAGGGGGGCCGGGGGCGGGAGGACGAAATGCAACATCTCCTTAGGGGCCCCATGAGATTGGCTGGCTCTGGTCGCCCTGGTGATGCAGTAGTAGACTCACCGGTTGGCCGGCTGCAGGCCAGACGAGGCCAGGAGGGTGTTGGTTGAGCCTCTTGGGTGTTTGGGTTTTTGTCCAGAGCTTTTCCATTTCCTTTTCCCTTGGACTTGTTGTATGGTAATTCGGCCGACATTTGGACAAAATCCAAAATAAAGGATAGAAAACAGCAGAAATGGGGACATTCTGGATTTAAAGATGCACCAATCAACTTGACAGATGGTTGGATTCTTGACCATGGCTGTTGTTTTGTTTGTGGTACTTCTGTGGTACTACCTTGAGCATTCCAAATGTGGGTTTGATTCTCCTTTGTTTAAAAACAGAAATGTCCTGTTCAAAAAGCTACAAATGCCCCAAAAGAATAACAATCCCAGCCTCACTGCTGTCATCCGGAAATCTTTTAATGTTTCCCATCTGACATCAAATAAGTGTATCCTCCATTAGGATATGAGCAGACAGAGGAAGATGGCACTTACAGTCTGTTTACCATCTTGGGGCTGATAACACGACGTGACGGAAGCAGAGAAATTGATTTAATCTTCCACTGTGCGGCGATGAATGTTAATTTTCCTCGAAGATGTAATCTTCACCATGAATGTTGTTGCTAAAGACGTTACTGCATAAACCCCTTCTGTTTGAAGGAATAAAGCCGTTATGCTTTTCCCTTTTGTCCCCGACTGAATCTGAGATCAAATGATTTTTGATTATCCTCGTACAACAAAATGTTCTGCCCCAAAAGTGCACGGCAGAAAGTAGACGACCAATCTGTGGATTTATTCACAATCGTGTGCTCTCCACATGGCAATTTCAAGAGTGGCAAAATTAGCCTTGTGCACCAGCGATCCCCTTTGTCCTTGAGGGCTATTAATAACAACAACTTCACATTAACAGGGACGCAGAGGGAAAGAGCAACTAAACTAATATATGGCCAACTTACCCACAGCCCTTGGGGCTTTTTTTGTATTTACAAGTTCCCCCAAGATACAACACATACTAATCACCCTGGCCGTGCTTGAACTTGTCTCTGGAAAGAGTAACACCGTCAGTGGTAATTACACGTGCCGAGCGGGGTCTTGTCCATACACAATGGAGATGTAGAACAAGGGGAGAGGACACCAGCATTAATCCAAAGGCTCCGTCCTCCTGCCTTACACCCCGCCACCCCCCATTTGCCAGCACCCTACACCCTGTCGTGTTGTGCAATGCAGTAGTCCACATCGCTCTCAATCTTTCTGTATCTCCATGTCTTATTCTCTCGCTCCTTCTTTCACTCTCGTCCTCGATTTTACTCTTTTTTTAAGACCGCATCCGCAGCAGCACTTGAGGAGCGGAGAGGAAGAAAGTCGCAGACGAAGGACGATAGTTTGTGTCAACACTGCCCCCTGCTGGTCGGAAAAAACGCGGGACGGAAGGCGAGGCACTTGCACGAGGCTCTGCCTCACTCTCTGCAGTCAGACATTCACGCTCATTAATGCCAAGCATCCATGAATGCATAGTTACGTGAATTCAAGAGGGCTCCGGCATCCACATGAATCATACATCAGATCCTCTGAGTACATCATGTCAAACGACGTACTCATCAAAACAACACGACAAATGTGGAATTTGGCAGAGATTTATTTTTTAAATAATAAAAAAGAACGAGGCTTCAAACACCAATATCCGTCCACAGAAGAAATACTTAAATGCGTGCAAATATAGCCCTGTGTGTTTGGTGTGGAACAAAGTGAAAGAGAGAATAGGCGAAACACAGACAGGGTGCTGTAAAGAGATTGGAGATGGAGGCAGAGAGAGAGAAGAGAGAGAGAGAGCGAGAGAGCAGCAGCTAAATCATTCCAGCAGGCAAATATAGATTTTCTGTCAGCACTCAATTGTAATTGTACAGGCTTGGAAATATCTCGCCTGCTCATAAGATGTAAATGAGCAGCAGGAACCAGCCTGCAAACGGCTAATCAGACTAGTGGAGCAAACGAAGGGAAGAAGTGAAGAAAGAAGGATCTGGAAGCTCGGTCTGCCTCCTCAAATAACCTTTATAACGGGACCGCTCATACCAGATGATGAGACCAGGGAGGAGGAGAGCCATGTCCAGGGTGAGAGAGGGAGAGCGAGAGGAAGATAAAAGTCTGCATTTTCCTGCAAAATACGGAGCAGCGAAACCCGAGTCTCCTAGTGGGCTTCAGAGAACCTCCCACACCATGCAGGCGCCTGTATCTCCTCTAAGCCCCCTGCCTCCTCTCCTTCCCAGCCCTCTCTCCCTCCATGGGGTGCTTAGCGGGGGCCCGCAGCGCACTTAGCCCGGGCCTCGGCCAGAGGATCAAACCGGTATTCTCCCAAGGTCACGCTCACGATTCCCCTCTGCCTGCCGGCGGCGCGCTGTGTGTTTTTGTCGTGCTGTTCATCTGACAACCGGCAGCCCGGCCCGCCCGTGTCTGCCAGGCGACCAGCTTACCAGTCGCCACCGCCGGCGCGTCCGGCGGACTGAGCTGGACGGGCCTGACGACAAAAAAAACGTTTACTCACCACAATCAAATCATGGAGCATGAGACCCCCTCCCCCCGTAATCTGCGGCTGACCGGGGAGCGGCACAATGAGCCATCAGCCCCGCGGCCCGGCGGTTCCTGGACGAGGCGAGGCAGCCTCGGGCGGTCCTCAAACACAGCGGAGTTGGCTCCTAAAGTGAGGAGGAGAGGCGGACAGCGAGAGGGCACAGGGAGTAGGGTGAGGGATGAGGCCAAGCAGAGAGACAGACTTAGACCAGAGGACGGGGGAGGACTCTGAAGTTCAACATGGAGGTTTCTCCCAGCGCGGCTTTGAGTCTGAGTACACTTCAATCTCGCTCATAGTAGCAAAACTGAATGGAAGTGGAATTGACGCACGAAAACATAGCAAATGTCTGACTTAAGAAAGATTCCATTTTGTTTACTATTTTTGTTGACTATCATTTCACCCCAATTACCCTCCTTTCTCATCCATCCCTCTGCTGCCATTCATTTTCCTTGATTTTATTCCTTATTCCTTCTTTACTTATTTCTTCCCCCGGAAAAAAATATGCAGCTTTTAGACAGTCTGGGTTTGAAATGCTTCTATCACAATGGACGATGGATTAAAAGATCAGTGAAAGCAAGCAAATGTCATCTTCATTTGGCAGGCTGTATCCATAAACATCCCATCGATCCTGAACTCTAACCCTGTGGGTGCTTGTGCGTGTGTGTGTGACTGTGTGTGTTCGTGTGAATGTGCTCTGTGTCTATGCGTGTCATGGACATTAATCAACTTGCGCGGGACGTACGTGGTCGCTGTGAATCTTTACAAACGTCCACCCGGGATCCAAACAGGCTGACTGGTGGTTGAATTAGCGTCTCTGAGGGCTGCAGGCCGCTGTCGTCCGGGTAAGAATGAGCAATTGATTGCTGCCCCGCATCAGAGTGAACCGCCCCCGAGTACCTGTGTGAGAGAAAGAAATCGGGAGAAAAGGGCTGTTATCTACTCCAACAAATTGCTCCTATAGAAAGCACTCAGCACTAAAGAAAGTACTTGGAGTAATTAAAAGCCTAACTCTCAATCCCGTGTTATTCTTCTCATTCACCGGCGTTTGTCTCTGCGTCTAATGGATCAAACAGACAGAGAGGGTTGTTTTATCTTTTATCTAGGCCTCCTTTGTAGGAAGATTTCTATGCTTCATCGTGGTCATAAAACATGTTATGATATCAACACAGGGACTAGCTGGTTATTTATGTGTTTCAACCTACGTGACATTACACTATCTTACCAAATTGGCTTTAAGCTAAGTGGATGCGGTCATTTCATTACACGGCGGCGCACTGTAGAGAGTAATATTGTAATTAGCTCACTCTCACCTTGCGCAGCACGCCTGGCTGGAGGAGGCCTGGCTTGAGGAGGTGGGCAACTGGTCGAAACGAGCACTGTTCAGCGTGGATTTATAGATTAGACGTGACCCTGCGGTGATTGGTGAAAGCAAATCAGTCGAGCAGAAACCCTGCTCCCTACTGCCACCATGTGGCCGTGCGCGGTACAGCTTGTACATATTTATATTGGCTGTGCGTGTGATCTCACCACAGCCATATGACTGCAGTAGTCTGGGTTATTGCATGTGCGTTATGCAATAGGAAATATAGGCCATTAAAATGGGACTCTTTATTATTGCAATATAGGGCAAACACACTTATTAGGTCAATGTGAAGGCCTATTTATATGTCTACATGCAGCCCCTATCGTTTGTCTTAAGTGGACCCATTTTATCGCTTTATCGTCAGTGAATGGTTATGCCACCAGGCGTTCTCTAACTAATAGTCCGAACTACCTTTCAAAAAGAACAACTGG
>NC_079421.1:6764689-6774689 GCF_026213295.1 Gadus chalcogrammus | reverse complement strand
TGCGTTGCGTTGGTCTCATGCTGAGGAGAACAGCATGAACTGTTGCTCCATTTTTATTTCTCAGTTTAGGTTAGTTTATTTGTGCCCATATATCTGACATCGTCGTACCCAACAGCCTTAAATAGCAGATAAAATCCAAATCCAATGGATGAGGCTTTGCTTAAAGGATTGTCAACAGAAATGATTGGCAATGTTGACCGTTATTATAACTTTTCCATCAAACATGCAGATTAGATATTGGTTATCAAACAATCTTGTAATATGTCTTTGAAAATAAGGTTACCTCACGAAATCAATACACATATGCCGCTTTTCCACCGCACATGTAGCTCGACTCAACTCGACTCGACTCGACACGACTCGACACGGTAGCAGCACGGGTCGTTTTCCACCGCAAATAGTACCTCCTGGACGTGGGCGGGGTCGGCTGCGCGAAAGGGCCGTGACGTATTTTTGTATGTGACGCAAACAACACCTATGCAACCCACACATGGACAGAACCCACATAACAACAATGGAGGACATCGATAACATTACTATTATTAGCTGGCATGTTGAAGAAGTTGAAGAAGTGGAATATGTTGGCTGCGGCGCTGCTATGGCTGTTACCAGCATGGTTGCCATGTCGCTCAGTGGCCGGCCGTCTGCCGACGTCACCTTTTAGCATCGGCTCAGCCGCTTGGAACCTAGAGTGAGGCGGTACTAGAAAAAGCAGCCACTTCAGGTACCAGATACCATGTTTTCGCGGTGGAAACGCAAAAAATGCGAGCTGAGTCGAGTCGAGTCGAGTCGTGTCGAGCTGGTACCATGCAGTGGAAAAGCGGCAATAGCCTCTATTGATCTCCAATTTTTTTTGTACCAGGACGCGGTAGTAAACTTTCTTTAAAGGTTATTTAAAGGACAAGACCCATGTTTAGTGTTATGAGAAACACTTGCGTTTGTCCGCTGGGAAAATGGTCTATTATTGGATGAAATGTATATGAGGACAATATGACAAGATTTCCCGCAGTTCATATAATGGACATTAGGGGGAAGCACTTGTCTTTGCTCAGAAACTTCCTGACCTACTTCTGTGCTGTCTGGAACGTTTTGTTCTCAACCTGACCGTGTTTCCCCTTCGGTCGCTTAAGGTCAAGGGTTGAAGTCAAGTTGCGAGTAAAAGTATAAAACCTCCCTATAACTGTATCATAGCTATTATTTAATGTTACAATCTGTAGATAATTTACCAATATCCTATGCCACGGCAAATTTGAATAGCAATTAACATTTAACACCTCATTTTGAGTTCATAATGTTTCTGAATGTACGGAATTCAAGAAAAATCATTCCTTACTTGTATGTTGTCCATCTAGAGTTTTCCTTTAGTGACATATGCAAACCCGCCATTTGTTTACTTAACTGAAATGCTACTTGTGAGAGTGTGTGTGTGTGTGTGTGTGTGTGTGTGTGTGTGTGTGTGTGTGTGTGTGTGTGTGTGTGTGTGTGTGTGTGTGTGTGTGTGTGTGTGTGTGTGTGTGTGTGTGTGTGTGTGTGTGTTTGAGTGCGTGATAAGCTCAGTAGGAGGAAGAGAACATCTGTGAAACACACGGTTTAAGGGAGCCGTATACACACACACACACACACACACACACACACACACACACACACACACACATACACACACACAAACTCACACGCACACACACACACTTGTGTGTGTGCGTGTACTGTTCCAGATATGTGCAATTGTGAATGTGTGTGTGCTTGTGCGTGTTTGTGGCTTACCACTAAAAATGTCTAAGTGAGTTCTATAGGCTCACAAGTCTTCACATCTTACCCAAAGCATGTTCTGTAAAATGTGTGACCTATGGAAATCTGGTTTAAAACGTACAACTTTTTTTTTGTCCGCTCGAGCCACGTAATGTCTATCAGACAGGATGTTCCAACCGTTCCAGAGGTGAACACAATGTACAGAACAGAACCCTAACCCCGAGAACCCCCGCTGTTCAGACGGCCCTTCCCTCAGCCCAACCCGCGTGCATCTGTCCTCCTAAAGCCAAGGGGCCGGCCTGCAGCTCAGCATCGATATAACGGCCCCCTGTTACCCTGGTGGGCGACGTCGCAGAGGTAGACAGGGTAGTGCCGCCGCAGTCAGCTACATCAGCACAAGAAACATAGTTCTTGTTGGCCGCTGTTTGTGGCTGTGGCTGTGGTTGTGCGTGTGCATGCGTGAGTCTGTGTGTGGTCACTGATGGCCCTGAGCTTCTTTTTAAACTAACGGCCGCTTAAGGACACTGAGAGCTCCACACTTGTGCATCTCAACCATCCCTTCCCCTGCAGCACCCCACCCCCACCACCCCAACCACCTATTTACCACCAACCCCCCCACCCATTCATGCAAAGTGAGCGATAAACGCTCACAACACGGTGTCCTTGTTCAGCATTTGTGAGGAAGTGAAGTGGCTGGAAACCACCCACTCGTAGAGGAGAAGCAAAAGCAGCCAAAGACAAATGCTATTAGAAAGTTATTCTTAGAGTATCCAACCACTTTGCTCACGTATTTAACAAGAGTCACATCAATAACCTGTAAAGTAAAACAGGTAAAATAAAAGTTTTTTAGTTTAAAAGTTTTCAAAGCCAATTGAATAAAGGGGAGGATTCCAACCGAACACAGTGAAGGCCTTTGGTTGAAGAGGGAGCCACAAGAGGCTACTACAAGTTATATTAGACACCAGCTTGGGCCAGAAATACACTTGATTAAGTCATGCACAATGACAAGCAGCACCATTTCTTTCCTTCTTTATTTCCAGATGTGCTCAACACAAACAATAAACTTTGCATTCAATGACCTTCCATGGATATAAACCATCCCCAACAGCCCTAAACAGCCAGAAGACTGTGGCTTCTACATTAGGCTGAGATCAAGGCAAGACCAGACATTTCAAACTGAACAGCAGAACACTATTTTAGTTTTTTTTTGTAAATTATACTTCCCCCCCCCCCCCCCCAAGCTGATTTGATTTTGTTTGAGCAAATGCAAATGAGTGAGAAGTGTTGTCTACAATTCGCACAATTACCAACTTAATATAGCTTGCTGATCAAAATGTATGACAGTGCTGCTCAGTTAAATTGTTGTTCTCTCTGAAACATGTTGTCATTATGTGCATGTGTAAGTCATCAGAAGCACAATTGACCATTCAATCTGCAGAATCTGTCAGGCGTATCATAGTTCCGTGAGGTGGAATCCTCAGTGTAGCTCTCAAGTTTTATGGTTGGCGTCAGGCTATAATTGACCATTGATTGGTATTGATGGATTCTTGTATTATATTGTGCTGTGAAGGTTTTGCTGTGGTGTAAGACATTTACTTTACGCAGATACAAATACGGTGGAAACATGATTGCAATATGTAATGTAAGACCTTGCGCTGTTGAAATTGGCATCTGAATAATAATCTGCATAATAACAGCATTCTTTAAAAAAAGAAAAATGATATTCTAGTACAGTACCATTCAGTTTCAATGAAAATATATTAAGAGAATGAGATGTGGATATAAAGGTCATGTGATATGCGTATATACATGAGTCATCCTTTGGATTGCTAAAAAGTGCTGGAGTGCAACTTTATTTTATTAATTTGCGATTGGTGTGCTTTATTATTTTTATTTCTCTCTTATTTTCCCTTATCGCATTTACTTTCTTTTTGAGTGCCAATTATTTTTCGCTTTTCAGAATACGTGGCTATTTTAGAGATAAGACTGACAGACAGTTTGATCTAAAACTGCATCTTGCATTTGGACGATGTATCTATTTATTTATCAACACACATCAGCCTATCAGCTACGATCAGAGCTATGAGTCACGCAGCCGTTTAGGCCTGTTAACACTCCTGATCTGAGGAGGATATCATCATAATGGCAACGATGACATCATCTTTTTTAATCATTAAGTGAAATGGAAGAACAAATAATAATGAAACAAGAGGTTGAGAACTCTGCACACAAACACACACGATTAGTGTGTTTTATAGGCTATATTGTACAATTTGAGAGACATATTCATCTTAGGGACAAGTCAACACTTGAAAAATTATAAATAATAATAATAATAAAAAACAAAAGTTATTATTTGTATGTTCATCTGAACATACAAATAATAACTTTTCTCATACAAAACAACCCACACTTTTTTTAGATGACATTTAATGTGATGATGAATTCAGTTTAATGTTCAATGTTCCCCTTCTTTGGTTTCCTTATCTCAATAGCGGGATGAGACCCAATATATTTCAGATTTTTCTTGTTTTACACATTTCACAACGTTTCACACATATTTCCCCAAGTGCCCAATATCCATGATATTAGGGGAAATGTGTTTGAATATCAATATCAGATATCTAATCTAGTGTGAATCATTGTCCAATGTCCAGTCTTTAGAACTAGACTAATCTAAAATATATATGTTCTTGTTTTTTCATCAGGCTGTCTTGTTTGGGAATCAAATTGTAATCACAGCGGTGCGCTTCTTACTAAACCTTCATTAGCCTTTTTTTTTATTGTAAAGTTATAGGAACTAACAGATAATGACAAATCAGGCTCTTGGGAACACTACTCTGCATGAATGGCGATGTATCTCAAACACAAGAATGCATATTATATTAAAGGTGAGGCCTATATATTATATTATTGTATATTATACAATATGAGGGAAGTATGACATTGAGAATCATTTGATATATTACTATAGGCCTGCTTAATATATTGTTTATGATATGTATACAGACAGAACACATTTCTATTTCACATTGATATGATGATGAATGAGGGGAGGGGAGTGAAGTGATCGCAGATGGAAGTGGCAGGATCTACGAAGTCATGGAAAAGTCTGTAAGGAGTTCTGTTGGACGAGTGAAGAAGTAAAAACAAAAGAACAGGACGATGAAATCCAGTTTATTTGGCATTTCACCTTGCGTCTTTATAATCTGGCTTGGATGGGGGCTGGTGTACAGAGCCGAGAGCTGACATGGATATATGTAGGATGCAAGTGTAGGTACTTAGCCATGATAGCTAGTGAACTACACATTCAAAACTTGTGACATGTACTACACAGTAGCCTATTCGTGCACCACACCGTTGGTTTGAAGAGGAGCTGCAGAAAGGCACTGATTGAGTGCAGGGGGCGCTGTGCGCTTTAACAAAGCCTGCATGTGACCTACTTAACGCAGCCGTGTGACTTATGACCTTTACATTAACGCATTTAGCAAACGCTTCTATGCAAAGCGACTTACAACCATTCATACACACGTTCACTCGCCGACGGCGCAGTCAACTCAAAGCGACAGCCACCTCAACACTCAGCTGGGAGGAGCCGGGGATCGAACAACAATCTTCAATCCAAAATACCAAACTTATGTGTGAACTTTTCTCCCTTGAACTGATGTGGAAGGAAATGATCAATGCTCAAATTATGTGAATAACCTCGGTATTATATTTGAAGATATAATGTGAAGAATGATATTTATTGTGAGTGTGTGTGTCTCTGTGTAACTCTGCGTTTGTGCATGCATGGGTGTGTGTTTGTGCCTGTGTTTGTGCTTGTGTTTGTGTGAGATTGTATGTGTGCCAGTGAGCATGTGTGTGTGCGTGCATCTGTGTGTGTGCGAGGGAGACAGAGGAGGTATGTGTCTGTGTGTCCCTACCAATCTTTGTCATTCGGTTCTATAATTTGTTTAAGCACAGTCACAAGATCAATCGTTTTTCTTTGATTTTGCTGCCTCAGCTCTTTGTTCATGAACCCATAAACCTAGCAGTTCACGTGTGGTGCGCCTGCACACGTCATCACTTTTGTTTGTCAATCAAATAAGGGATATAAAAAAACATCCCCTCACCAAACACACGTGCACAACCACACAGACACACAGACAAAGAGGTTTCACTGAGAAATGTCTGGAGATACTGCGGAGGCATGTGTGTGTAACCATAGGTGCAGAGGATGTCCTGCAGGCCTGATCGGTCTCTAGAGTGGATCTGGAGCAGGGACCAGGGGGGACTTCGGAGCGCACGTTGAATTCCCAAGAGTAGGCCGGGATTCTCTGCAAAGTGCACAACACCCTTTAGAGAGAAGGTCTGTTTGACCCAAAGGTCAACTAGAAACTTGTGGAGGTTCCCTTTCCTCACCAGGTCACTCCTTTCCTCTCAGCTTTCTGTTTCACCTCCCCCCCCCCTCCTCTCCCTACCTACCCACGTAGGATCAGATAACAAACTATTATTCAGCGTACAGTGTTACCGAGAACTCTGAGGCAAATATGTGCCCAAACAACAGTGGCACGCTAGCATCAGCCACCTGGGCATTGTGCCAGTCTAATCGGGGACGAGGGAGGGTGAGAGAGAGAGAGAGAGAGAGAGAGAGAGAGAGAGAGAGAGAGAAAAGGGGGGGGGGGGAGAGAGAGCCTCAGTGTGCGGTGGACAAAAGAGGTCAGCCTGCGCAGTCCCTTGTCAGTTGGTTTAATGAGCCACGAGAGGAAGCGGAGGGCTTCTGTGATGCTCTTAGTTTATGCCTTCTGTCTTCTCAAAGTCTTGACAGTTCTTGGTAACATAAAAACTATTGACATAAATGTTTTTCTAGGAATTGGAAAAAAGGAGACGATTTACAATGTTGAGTATCTAATGTTATTACATGCTACATTCTTTAAAGCAGACCCTTTACAAAGGACACAGGTGACCCTTCATGGAATAATGGATTTTCCTTAAGTGGAACATAATTGTATAGTTTTGCCTGAAAAATGTACGTTTTGCATAAAATCTAGAGAGACTGGCTTCAATGAACATTACAATGTAAAAGTTGCTGCTAAAATAGGGTTGCAGAAGGTGCAGTTCTCAGAGTTGACCTCTAGAGGACTCACTGACACAAGATTCCTCATAACGCTAATAAGAGACACCTGTCGAAACTTGAAAATCATCACTCATAGTAATGGATGTCTTTTATATAAGCTGATCCACTTCAATAGTAATGAATTTATGTTTGTCTAGATAAGCATTTCTACATTTATCTCTTTATAGATAGCTTTGTTTATAAGTCATGAGTGTGTGATTTGTACGTGTGTGATAGAGAGAGAGAGAGAGAGAGAGAGAGAGAGAGAGAGAGAGAGAGAGAGAGAGAGAGAGAGAGAGAGAGAGAGAGAGAGAGAGAGAGTTCAGTGTGTGTGTGTGTGTGTGTGTGTGTGTGTGTGTGTGTGTGTGTGTGTGTGTGTGTGTGTGTGTGTGTGTGTGTGTGTGTGTGTGTGTGTGTGTGTGTTTGTGTCTTTGTGTGCAGTGAGGGTTTGAGAATTCCTAGATTGATTAATCAGGCTTCAGCCTCAGCAGCAATTTGTAACAACTCCTGACAAACAGCCAACCACCCTAAAGCCAGAGGCCTTAAACCATACCTAACCTTACACACAAACAACCACAGTGCTTCAAACCTAACCTAGCCAAACACACACACACACACACACACGCTCACACACACACACACACACACACACACACACACACACACACACACACACACACACACACACACACACACACACACACACTCACACACACGCACACACACACCCACACACACACACACAGACACAACCACAGTGCCTTAAATTCTAGCCTAGCAAAACACACACATAGCCACAGTGCCTTAAACCTAACCTAGCCACACACACACACACACACAACCACAGTGCCTTAAACCCAACCTATCCTGACACACAAACAACCACAGTGCCTTAAACCTAGACTAGCAACAAACACACACCACCACAGCGCCTTAAACCCAACCTAGCCCAAAACACACAACTGCCACACCTTAAACCTAACCTAGGCCAACACACACAGAACCACAACACCTGGCCTTGTTGTGAAAGCTTCCCAATTGGCAGCCCAAATAAAGCAACTTTTTCCTTATTCCAAGCTAATCTTGCCCAATCTCTTTAATTTACTTGGCTTCCCCACTCCCCATTAGAAGTCCCTGTTCTTGGCTCCACAGTTTAGCTCAGTTTAGCTCAAAAGTTGAGGGTAATGCCAGGCTTGCTTTGAAGGAAACCACTTCATTTGAGACTCAGGGTAGGAGCTATCCTAGCTAAACACCCTTATCCCTGAGGTGAGTCCACAGGGGTTGTTCTAGCTTGCCTGGAACCTAGCAGATGTTGTTGTGGTTCTCTGGTATTCCTGGAATATTATATGATTAGTTTGCTAGTTTTGGACCAGTTTTTAAGAACAACAAATAGGAGGAATTGAAAAAATGAGTTCTCCTATAAAAAAAAAAACGCTAGGTTGCACACAGACACGCCTCAAACCCCTACACACATATAATTTGCACTGTGCACAAACACACTCCTTTACACACACACCCACATTCCCATATTACAAACATAGTGACATAGCATGACTGAAATACTACACAACCCCCATCCATTAGCAATGCACTCGCTTGTGTGCGTGTGTGTGTGTGTGTGTGTGTGTGTGTGTGTGTGTGTGTGTGTGTGTGTGTGTGTGTGTGTGTGTGTGTGTGTGTGTGTGTGTGTGTGTGTCTGTGTGTGTGTGTCTGTATGTTTGTGTGTGTGTGTGTGTGCATTTTTTGATATGTGTGTGTGTGTGTGTGTGTGTGTGTGTGTGTGTGTGTGTGTGTGTGTGTGTGTGTGACTGTATGTGTGTGTGTGTGCATTTTTTGATATGTGTGTGTGTGTGTGTGTGTGTGTCTGTGTGTGTGTGTGTGTGTGTGTGTGTGTGTGTGTGTGTGTGTGTGTGTGTGTGTGTGTGTGTCTGAGTGCGAATGCATGTGTGCGTGCCTCGCATGTATGTGTGCATGAGTGCATGTGTTTGTTTGTGTGTTGGCATGCATTTGTGCGTTTGTTTGTGTGTGCATGCGCATGCATGTGTGTGTGCATGCATGTGTTTGTTTGTGGGTGTGCATGCGTGTGTGTGTGTGTGTGTTTGTGCGAGCGTTTGTGTGTGTTTTTGTGCGTTCACGCCGGTCAGCTTCGTATAAATGAGTCTTAATGATGTGTCAGGTACAACAACTGTCATCCTTTAATGAATACTTAAACACACATCCACAGATAAACCAAAAAAGAACAACACATAACAAATATATGAGATATGTGCTTCACACATTCACACATTCACACCATCACCACCACGATCGTTTCTTAACAGGAAGCAATGACAGCCTTAGGTGGGGCTCCCTCTGCCCCTGCCCCAGATAAGGGGAAGTGTGCGGTCTGTGAGAAGTGCACCTCAGCAGGGACTTCTCTGCTCTTGTGTGTATGGTGTGATGTGAACCAAACCCAGCCCAGGGCGGCGCCACGCTGGGTCATGTGACCCACTTCTGTTTTTCGGCAGAGGTATAAATGCCCTGAGGAGCTATTCTCAGGCACATGCTGAAAAAAGTTTGGCTTGCATCGTTCGGCATTGGTGTGTTCATGTGTGTGTGTGTGTGTGTGTGTGTGTGTATGCGTAGTCATCCTTTGCCCTTTGCGGTCCTCAGATCAGTGACACTGACTTAAGTTCACTTTAAGGTCATGATGTCACTCACACAAGGGATTTATAGTTGCCATAGATTGAACATTGTGCTTTTACAAGCGAGCATGCATTTTCTATGCCGGTGTGAAAGATTTCTTGATTCTTTGTAAAAAAAACAACGTCATCCACAGAAATCAGTGGCGTCCCCGCATGGAGAGTGACCCATAGAAAGAAGAGGGTGGGGATGATGACAGCAGCTCATCATAGAAGTTTCAGGGCGAGGGTCAAGAAATGGAGCAGGAAGGAGGACGCTGCTCTTGGTGCTAGTGGGGATGCTGTTAGCGATGTTAGCCAGCCATCCGAGGAAGGCCCCAGGTTAGCCAGCAGTACTGAAGTACCCTTCAGTACGGCAATCAGCAAAGGACTTTTAGTCGTGGCTAGTTTGACTTCTACGCCTGACTGGAATAATCGATCACGAAAGATACTACGTTTCGCATGCCTAAAATATTACATTTACTGCAGAGCA
>NC_079421.1:6757189-6762189 GCF_026213295.1 Gadus chalcogrammus | reverse complement strand
CTCCTGGACCAAAGGGTTGGCTGTCCCCTCCTCTAGGCGTTCCTGGTGGGGGCCATGGGGGCAGGGGGCCATAGGCCGCCCCCGTCCCTTCCATCCCAGCCCAGTCATACTCTCATCCAGGGGGGGATACGGGTGAATGAGGTAATTGCCCCCCTCCCCCCCCAAACCCTACGCCCCCCACACACGCATCCATAAATAACGTATTATATAATAGCACTGCCTATTCCAACTGCATATGCCAAAGCCGATATATGCCAAGGTACCACATCCCCTACACATTACACATCCCTAACACGCATACTCAACACATAACTCACACTGAAAAACACGCACACCCAACTGCTGCCTCCCAGGAGTTCTCGTTTGCAGCTTTGCGTTCTAATAAAATAAACACATACTTATATTATTGTGCATCAGTTGGCAAAAGATCAGCACACAAACAGCTTCAAATGTTTTGAAAACATCAACATGCACATTTTCGTAATGAGATAGTTACAAAAACACATGCACACACACACACACACACACACACACACACACACACACTAACACACATATACAGTGTGAGTCTGTGTGTGTGCGTGTGCATGTGTGTGTGTATGTGTGTGTGTGTATGTGTGGGTCTGTTTGGGTTTGTGTGTGTGTGCGCATATGTGAGTGCGTGCGTGTGTGCGTGCGTGCGTGCTCGCGCACGTGTGTGTGTGTGTGTGTGTGTGACTGTGTGTGCGTGCATAGGCTCCTCTCTCAGGGAACTCTCTTAAGCAGCTTGTTGTTTTCCACCTGTCTGGAGCCGTGATGTAATCCAACAGACGAGCAGAGAGGTCACAAGCTGAGCAAGGGCACATCTTTTGCAACGCGTCAGTCGTGCATGTTTGGTATGTAGTATGTGCATGTCCGCCACACATATCGCTAACATGCAGCATGTGTACCCAAAGCTATGTGCATGCTAGGCATGCCTGTAGCGTATAAACCCATCGGTGAGAAGACACAAACTAAAGCGGGACGACCACGCCGCTCCACCAGCGTGAACGCCACCTCTCAGAAAGAAAATGTCTTTGTTTTCTTGCAAATTTGTTTTCATTTGAGAATACATGGCTTTCTCAGATATTATGCAGACATTGTTAAGCTGTGTCTTTCATTTGAGGATATTGCAGCCAACTCATAATGATTTGTTTAATGTGATGATTATCTTGTGCAACCAAGTGTGAACCTTTCTATGGATTCTTTGGCTTGAAGCACAGCGGGAGTAAACTCCCGGTTTTCCCAACAAAAACACGTCAGCCTGTCCCAAAGAAGAGGCATCAATGTCTCACTCGAAAAACTGGGTTTTAATTCAAAGAACATCGCCCACACGTTCCCTAGGTCCCTGGGAGGACATATCCAAGATGTGTGTTTCTAGGACTTGCCCAAACAGGCTTTATTATATTTTTGACACAGCCACTTTCAGGTGTGGTCCGTGAGACCTAGTGGATCAGAATGTGGTTTGAAGGGCCCTGAGACTTGACCACCTTGCTCCATGGCCTGACTGGTGCCGAACCTTGGCCCTCCGGGGCCCCAGTGGGGCAGAGATCCCCAGCTGATGGTTAAGGTAAGGGTTAGGGTTAAGGGTTATACTGCTGTGCACTTCATTTTAGAAGCCTTTTAGACTGCTTTATAATAGAATTACCTCACAGGAGTCATGAAGAGTATAAGCAGTAAGAATGAGCTATAAATAACGTGTCTGTACACAGGGGTGTTTCATCAGGTGACAGACAAAGACATTTTTGCAAAGGTTTCAAAGTGCAACTAAATCTGTGTTGGCTGCATATGGTCATGAACTTATCCTTATTTTTAAGGACAAGTTCTCACATGAATAAAGAAGGCAATTATACACAGAACATTTTGTACATTATACGCAGGGTGTGTGTGTGTGTGTTTGTGTGTGTGTTTGTGGGTTTGGTCGTGTGTGTGTGGGGCTAGTGTTATAACCTTCAATTTACTAAAACGATGGAACAGGATTACTGCTGTCATTTAAAGGTTGCAAATATTTGCATTCAAGACAAATATTTGAGTGATGACACACACACACACACACACACACACACACACACACACACACACACACACACACACACACTCAGATTCACAAAACCATACACTCACAAACACAAACATCTAACTGTGCCAGTGCATGCAAGGTACATTTCACATAACACTTGAGTCAAGTGTCAATTGGAGTGATTGACACTGTTCTAATGTAGCGTAACGTCTGGCCTGAAGCGACCCCAGCCTCTTAGAACATGAGTTTAATATATATTTTTCTCTTTCTTTATTTCCTCTTTTTTCTTACATAAGAAATGTCCACATTCGACTTACTGTATGTCTGCAGGCAACACCATTTGCCTTTCTTGGTTGTAAATGGAAATGAGATTCAAAGGGTTTTGGTACGTCGGGACAACAAGAAAATGCATGCTGATTTTTTTTCGCGGTTGGAAAAGTCGGGTTCGGTCAGTAACCCTCACGTACTGGTGCCCCACAGGCCCAGTTTGTCACTGGAGTTAACTGGTACACAAGATCAATTTCCCTTTGTCTCCTCTGTCCTCCTCCCTTCGTCTCCTCTGTCCTCCTCCCTTTGTCTTCTCTGTCCTCCTCCCTTTGTCTCCTCTGTCCTCTTCCTTCATCGTATTTTTTAGGATCTGTTTGTGCCGTACGGACGTGTTTGTACATGTTTGGTTCCGAGCAGGAGGACAGTTTACTTTATCCCCCCCGCCCCCCTGCCCCCCTGCTCCCACACACTTCCCCTCTCCTCCTCTCGCCCCCCTCCCCATCAGACCGGTGCTCTCCGCTGCTCACATCCGTACCCCACCTCTCTCCGTGCTCCAGCCAGGCACATGGCTGGAGTGTGTGTGTGTGTGTGTGTGTGTGTGTGTGTGTGTGTGTGTGTGTGTGTGTGTGTGTGTGTGTGTGTGTGTGTGTGTGTGTGTGTGTGTGTGTGTGTGTGTGTGTGTGTGTGATTGTGTGCGTGTGTGTGCATATGTGTGTCTGGAGACATCTGTGCTGGCGTGTTGGTATGTACTGTTCTGAAGAAAGGTGGGGGGAGGTGGGGTAGAGGGAGAAGGGTGGTGGCCGGTGGGTCAGTCATGAAGCATTGTGAATGGACCAGCAGCTCGCACACCAGACACGTCCTGGGGTTGTTAGTCTGCAAGGGTACCCCCCCCCAGTTTATAATCCGCCCGCTGGTACAAGTTAATAAGGCTAATGGGTGGGGGGGGGGGGGGAAATGGGCCAATGTTTGGAGGGTCTTAATCCACCTGCTGTGTGTGTATGTGTGTGTGTTTGGGGGGGGGGGGGGGGGGGGGGGCTTCGAGGCACGTGCTTGGGTACTCACCATGAGAATAATGTGATACCCCTCTCTCTCTCTCTTTTCCCCTCTCCCTCTCTCTCTCATACACAGACACACACATACACACACAAACACACACAAACGCACACATACACAAACACACACACACACACACACATACAGACAGACACAGACACATACACACACACACACACACACACTCACACAAACACGCACATATCAAATACAATGTTGATCTCTATCACCATGCCTTAACCAATCAACTAATGCCACAACTCAAAGAGAGTTCACCAATCAGAGAGAGAGACTCTTTCATGGGTTCATTGGAGTGAACTTGCAACATCTCTTCTCCTATTACTGAACACCTGTCCTTCCAGTTTCCCTTCTTCTCTCGCCAGAACTGGAACTTCCAGAAGCTTCCCTTGAAAACTGGGACCAGGCTGCATCCAGAAATCCCAAGGGACAGGAAGTGACTCATCGCCGCTAGCAGGAAATAGAAGCCTGGGCATCAGATTGGAAACTTGTACTTCCTGAGTCCCATGAAAGCTCCTTGGTTGTGGTCCAACACACACGCCCTTAAAGGGATGGTGTGCACGCATGAATGATCATACCACGCAAAGAGACACACACACACGCACACAGACAGCAAATACACACAGACACACAGACACACACACACACAAATAAAGAGAGAGGCACACACACTGCGTTCAGACATGAATGCATACAGTTACACAAATGCACAGACTCACACATCCAGTCAGCCATCCCATATGCATAGACTCACACAGACGACACATGCACTCAGCCATGCACACATGCACAATTATACACTGACAGGTGCATACACACACGTCCCACACACACACACACACACACACACACACGCATAGTCCTAATCCTCCATGAGGGATATGGCTGGGTGTACCTGCTCTGCTCGGCGGGGGTCTTGGCTGGGGGACAGTGGGACGGCCCCTTCCTTTACCGGAACACAGCGTGGCCACTGAACACAATGACAACAAAGCAGAGGAATATCACGAGTTATGGGACAAGCTGTTCACATGTTCATAGACACACAACGCATTACTTCAAATTGTTTGCGCAACAAAATGGGAAACACACAAGCACATGTTGAACGTTTTTTATGTACTTTCTCATACTCAATTTCTAATCCTTTTAATATTTTGGGATTTTGGATCAGCTTTTTCCTATTTCTCATCTGTTCTGTTGTTTTATGTGTGGTTATATTTCTTACAGCAGATGAGAGGATTAAATGCTGTCCTGATGTATTTTATGTACGTGGCTTTTATTGTTGAAGGACGTTTTTAACGGCCATGTGCTCAGGAAGGTCACGTCCTCCTGGGCCTCCCCCCACCTGCAGGGAGAGACTGGGGGACCTGGCTGACTACCGGTTATAGTCATATATGTCCTTTCTCAACAATTTTTTTGGGTACATGCTAACTGTCTGATGTATACGGTACGATAATGTTTGCTAACTGTCTGATGTCTAGAGTACAGTACTGTTTGCTAACAGTCTGATGGCTACAGTAAGGTAGTTTATGTGTTCCTGCTGAAAATGTATCTCCCCTTGGGGATGGACTATATTATATGAAATCAAACTTTTTCATCAATAGTGATCCAACTGCTGCCGGAACAT
>NC_079421.1:6744689-6747189 GCF_026213295.1 Gadus chalcogrammus | reverse complement strand
CTGTTAACATGAGAGACAGATCTACATTTTAAAGCCCCTTGTGAAACTGGATAAAAAAAATAACTCTTCTTGATTGTTAGACGTAGGGGTAGTTTATAAGACAGCCAAGCTTGATACCACACGCATATACATGTTTCAGGATTGCATCACATATATAGTTTGCACAATCTCCGAAAATGGGAAGAGATGTGCCGAGTGTTATGTACCGGTTAACGCTGCTTTGGTTAATGACTATGAGTAATAGAATCGGACGAGCAAAGAATCGTACGATCGTACCAAAAAAGGCACGATGATGTTCCCGCTACGTTTGCATGATGCTTGCTTTACACTGGTTGAAGACTGCCCTGTCAGAGCTGAAGACGTGACTGTGTTTGGGCGACCTGTCACCAGTCAATCCAGATTGAATCTGGTGTACAGGAGGAGGTTTTTCACACCCTTTGACTATGTCTTGCCGTCAATCTGAGGAGTCATCTCTTTGTGTATCGCGGTCACATAACCCTTTCTCTTTTTTCTGGATTTTTTAATTCAAAATAAATAATAAGTAAAGTAAATAAGGCTTTTATTTAGCCTAGGTGGTTCAGTTTGCTGGAGTTGTTGTTGTCAATGACATCATTATTTGATCCTATTTTCCAGATCTACATATAGTCTATTTCCTGCTGGAAAAAGACTGTCCTAAAATAGAAGCAGGGGAATGGGAGAATGAGCTGACTCAGACGATAAGGGAGGGAGGACTGGGCGGGGGCTCTAAGGGAGGAGGGCAGGCAGAGGCCGCTAGGTTTATTGTCAAGGTGAGCTCATCGCTTTAAAAACTCATTAAGGGGCCCCCTTCCAGCCCCCGACCGGCCCACTATCACACTAATTGGGCAGGCCCATCTCCTCGACCTCCCTGGAGAGAAAAACAAACATTTACTGAGCTGGGATGAGGACGTTGCCCCCTTGAAAATGGAGGGAAAATAAGATACCACTCGGAGCCAAACTGGCCTGAAAACGCCTGTGAGGCTTTAACTCTCGCTCTGGAATACTTGGGCTCTGTTTGCTCTTTTTGATTTTTTACCGTGCTGTGAATTTCCATTCCCATTTTCGTCAGCTTGCGTCCCTGAATGTGTTTTGCTCTTGTGTACTCAACCTTAACGCTGAGCTAAGGGGCTAGGGTGTGTGGAACATAGTTAGGGGGGGGGGGGGAGGGGGGGGGGTCATGAATGAACTTCCTTCACCACACCGCCGTGGCTGGAGAGCGTCATTGATAAAACCCACCGGCTGCTGACTTTCAGACCCAAATTTAGACGTTGTTGGTCCAAGGCGGGGTGTGAAGCTTCGGATGGTGCCGTGTAAGCATGTGAGCAGGCTGCTGTTATGGCAGGGTGGTATGACATCTTCAGCAGCCAATCGTTGAGGAGTATTTTCTGTTGCCCCTCCCAGACAGAGCGTATTGTGACGTGCTGCCGGTTGCTGCTGCAGCTCTTTCTACTCACACGTCAGCCTCAGCCAGGGCTGTTGAACAGTTCTGTCTCGGCTGACTTCCCCAACCCCACAATGAGAAATGTTATCATTGTCTCATTGTGTTGTACAAGTAATTAAATATGAGCACAAATATATCAGCAGTTTTTGTCTGTGTAAAAGTAGGAAATATGTGTCCACATTTATATAAAAACATGCATGAGAAAGAAAGTTGCTAACATACTTTAATGATTTAAACTTTGCAGATTATGAGAAGTGATTCACATGTGCAGAAATACACCCTACTTCTGTCAGCGTTTCATTCTGAAGTCACTCCATGTTTACTTCAGCTCTGTCCTCTTTCACTTCCTCCTTTCACAGAGTCCTATCTAGGGACACCACCCTTCACCATAGCAACCGTATCACAAAAACAAGAAAAGATATGCTGCAAATATTGGCCGACGCCAAATTGTGGTTTTGTTTTGTGCGTGCATGACTGTCTACATGTGGGGGAGAGGGCATTTGACCGACCAGACAGAGAACATTTCATTTGTTTGATTGCAGCTAAACATCAGTTCTCCCCCTAGACAGTTTAGTGTGTAGAAACAGTTTAGTGTATTGTAAACAAATCTCTACAAAGGCCGGGATGAACTGGACGTTTTTAACAGGTAGCAGTTTAAAGGGTGGGGGTGTGGAGGGGTGGAGGGGGTAGAAGGGGTGGAGGAAAGGAAGGTCTAGGTCATAACAATGTCTGAGTCTGGCTCTCTTCCTGAGGCTGCCTGGGACCCTGGGAGGGGGTGGAGGGAGAGGGGGCTTCCCAAGTCTACCTATCTGAGCTTTCTCTGTTGGCTGTGTACATCAATGTCCCGCCCTCTGCTTCTCTTTCTCCCACTTTTCCTTTCTCACATTCTTCCATCATTATACCGTCACTATTTAGGTCCCAGCTCTCTCTCTCTCTCTCTCCTGTTCTCTCTCTCTCTCTCCGCTCTCTCCCCCTCTCTCTCTCTCACTCTCTCTCTCTCTCTCTCTCTCTCCCTCGCTCTGTCTGCTGTCCTCGTGTTGC
>NC_079421.1:6704689-6737189 GCF_026213295.1 Gadus chalcogrammus | reverse complement strand
ACCCAGACACGCACCCACCCACACATACATTGCAGCCCAATGGAAACCACTTGGATACACTACGCTACTCTGCTCAGAGATACAGTATGTGTGTCAGAGGTGTGCCTCAGGTACGGACAGGTGAGGGCAGGTTCTCCACAGGCAGATACACACCGTACCCTTGGAGCACCAGTGGGCCTGCGGGGAGCTGCGAGGGGATGTAGCCTGGCTCTGCTCCACCTCAGACGACGCTATTAGACTCAATTAGCACAGGCTGGCTTCCCCTCAAGTACAACCCAGTGCAAATTTGCTTGTTGCAAAACACTTTCAGTTGCATCTGATTTACCGGTTGCGTGATTACTATATTTACCTGGGAAGATGAATTAAGGCTGGGTTATTGGGTAATGGTTTGTGAAATTAAATTGTGTAAACACACCGCCCATTACTGTGAGTACATCGTTTGTGGGATTGATTGCAATGCATTTAACGGGGCAGTAACTATGAATTTATGCATTCCATTAACACAATCCTCAGCGCAGAGTCACACACACGCAGATAAACACTCACATAAACGCACACACACAGACACACACACACACACAGATGAGCACACAATGTGTTTGTTTGCTCATCTGTGTGTTTGTGTGTTTATGTAAGTGTGTGTGACTCTGCACTCTACCGTCTCTGTGTTGTAAGTGTAAGCATGCATTGTGTGTGTGTGTTTGTGTGTGTATGTGTGTGTGGGTGTGTGTATGTATGTATGAGTGTACATGAGTGCGTGTGCATGCCTGTGTCTGTGTGTATGTGCATTTGGCTGTGAATTATCTGTGTGCGTTTACATGTGTGTACGTTTGTGTGGTTGTGTATGTGCACCCTACCATCTAAGTGTACGCATGTGTTGTGTGTGTGTGTGCGTTCGTGTGTCAATATGTAAATCTTATTTGTGTATGCGGTGTGCAATATGTGTGTGTAAGTTGGGGTGTGTGTGTGTGGGTTGGGGTGTGTGTGTGTGTGGGTTTCTGCTTGTGTGTTTGTGTGTATGTGTTTGCTCTCTGACTAGCCTGAGAGTGGCTGATCCCAAGACATTCCTCGGGCGATCTCTCCTTCACGCGTTGTGGAGAAGGGAAGTCAGTGGTCCAGAAGGCTCTCTCCCCCCTCCTCCCTCCCTGTTCCTCTCCCCCTCCCCCCCTCCCCCCCCTCCCTGGTCCTCTCCCTCTCTCCCTCCCTCCCCCTCCCCCCTGCCTGGTCCTCTCCCCCTCTCCCCCTCTCCTTCTCCCTGGTCCTGTCCCCCTCTCCCCCTCCCAGGTCCTCTCCCCCTCTCCCTCTCTCCCCCTCCCTGGTCCTCTCTGGGTTGATTGGCCGTTTTGATTGGCTCTCTCCCTCTCTCCCCCTCCCTGGTCCTCTCTCCCCCTCTCCCCTCCCCCCTCCTGTTCCCTGAGGCCTCCCCCTCATCCTAAAGCCTCCCTGTTGTGATCACACCCTCCCAGGAGGAACAGTACAGCGGCTCTTTGGTTCAGACCCCATGCTCACCTCTCTCGGGGGGGGGGGGGGGGGTCTTTGGTTCAGACCCCATGCTCACCTCTCTCGGGGGGGGGGGGGGGTCTTTCGTTCAGACCCGTGCACAGCTCACTCGGGGAGGGGTCTGTCTTTGGTTCAGACCCGGTGCCCAGACCCTCTCACTCGGGGAGGGGTGCAGAAGGCTCAGTCTACACACACATCAGCCAGGAGGAGAATGTGCTCCCGCCCACGGCGCCTTGCTGCATCAGGGACATAGTTTCTGTTTTGATTCTACACAGGAAAAGTTATTTATAGAGTAATGTGTGGCTCATGTTTCCTCTTTGGTTCCCTCAGTATTGGTCTTTTCCACCTCTCACTCTTTCTGTCTCATTATTTTTTCCTCTCTCCCTTCCTTTATCTCTCTCTCTCTCTCTCTCTCTCTCTCTCTCTCTCTCTCTCTCTCTCTCTGGCGGCGGGGGCGTCACCGTCGCCGCCTGTATTTGTGTGCGTGTGTCGGCTCGCTCGTTTCCATGGCAATGGTGGCAGAGGGGGAAGACCGTGATTAAAGTGGGTGAATCAGCCCATGGAATTCCTGCGTGTAGAATCAACTGCCAACCGTCCGCCCTCCATCCCAGAATAAACGGTCAGAGAGGCAGCGACACAGAGGTGTTAGCCTCTGTGTGGGTTTTTGTATCATTGTGTATCAGTGTGTGTGTGCGTGTGTGTGTGTGTGTGTGTGTGTGTGTGTGTGTGTGTGTGTGTGTGTGTGTGTGTGTGTGTGTGTGTGTGTGTGTGTGTGTGTGTGTGTGTGTGTGTGTGTGTGTGTGTGTGTGTGCAAGTTAGCTTGAACTGCGGTCTGGCAGCTGCCATCAGTCCACAGCCCAACCCACGGTACATTTTTCGTTCCTCTTTTCTAAACTCTGGTTTTGTGTAGTGTAGTGTTGAACGGCAAACAAGGTTCTGAGTTCATTCCCAAAAGGCTGCAACCTATCTGTATCCGTCTTTGGCAAATCCTTCATATAATGTATGATGTGTTTCTGAATTCACTGAAGGTTGCTTCAGATGAAAGGCTCTGCTAAATGACTCAATGACCATGAAAAGTTGTCTTTTTGGCTTGGGTTTGGCTTCGCCGTGAAGGAACGGTCATGAGTCCGCTGAAAAAACAATAGAAAGGGAAGCAGGATGGACCCTGGCTGGCTGTGGTCTGCCCTCAAGTGGCTCTCAGGGTACAAACTGGAACCACTTCTTTCCCACAAGAAAAAAGGCTGAGCAGACTGAACACATGCTCACAGCTCGGTGGCCCAGCTCTTTGTGCGTGTGTGTGTGTGTGTGTGTGTGTGTGTGTGTGTGTGTGTGTGTGTGTGTGTGTGTGTGTGTGTGTGTGTGTGTGTGTGTGTGTGCGTGCGTGCGTGCGTGCGTGCGTGCGTGCGTGCGTGCGTGCGTGCGTGCGTGCGTGCGTGCGTGCGTGCGTGCGTGCGTGCGTGCGTGCGTGCGTGCGTGCGTGCGTGCGTGTGTGCGTGTGTGTGTGTGTGTGCGTGTGTGTGTGTATGTGTGTGTGGAAGAAAGCAGAATAAAAGCCCTTTAAACTGGGTGAACCGCCAACAACAATACAGATTAACGACCACGACCACAAAACACGCGAGCCCCCCGCAGGCTTCGATCAAACTGTGCCATTGATCAGGTGCGCGTTACGCAACCCTGTGGTAACATATGCCGTCCATTTATTTAATGTGCCGCGACCATGGAGTGTGTCCCGGTGCGGGCCCTCTGCAGCTGTCCAAACAGCCGACCCCGGAACCCGGGCCCCAAGGCCGTCAGGGGGGACGTCGTCCCACTGTGCTCGGCTCCCAGGGGGGCTGAGAAGCTGGAGGCTACGGGCGGCAGGAGGCAAGGCCCCGGCACGTTTCATAAAAACCACGGTGGATCGCTGGAGGAGCATCAGAAGGAACTGTGCTGGAGCTCAGGGCCTCACTAGGATCTGGAGGATCAGGCTCCCAATAAGGCCAGGTGTTTGTTTTAAAGAAGGAGATTCATTTCACCAGTTCTCCTGGGTTGTGTGAAGACCCAGCGTTTGCCGGTGTCTTGACACCCGTTTTGATTGGCTGTTGATGTTAACATGACTCTGGGCGGGGTCGACTGAAACCTAGCCATTGTTGAGCTGCTCTTTCAGACTGTGGCCGGAGGCTGGGAAAAGTGACAGCAGACAATCAAGCTCCCTCCTTGAAGACAGCTTCAGTCTCCCAGAGCCAGAACCAAGCCTGAAGAGCAACGTACTCGTAAATAAATTAAAATGCTTGTTGCAAGAAACCCATGTGCAACCTCGAGGGGCCTATGTCGTCTGGCATATTGCTCCTCCTGAGGAAGAAAACATGAAGAACGCCTAGGTGTGTAAGCGCCTCTGAAAGCTCCTGGTATTCATCCCCAGACGGCAGAGTTTCTGGTGTCTGCCGCCCCGAGCCACCCTGTCAAACCCGTTGACTCTGACAGAGCCCCGCCCACCTGTTAGAGATCGCATCAGGCAATACGTCGGTGCGGCAGGGAGTGTTAGCGCGGCTTCAAGTGCTTCCCCTCGCACGTCCACCTGCCAACCTCCAGGGACCGCCCACCCACTGTAGGGAATTCAGATGGGTTTGCCAGGTTAGGTTTGACCAAAGGAATCTCGAACTTGAAAGTTTACCACTCAGCACTCTGGGCTCTCTGCACTATACAACGAATAATATCACTATGAAGAAATAAAGAAGGGGACGATGTGAGCATGCGCCTTAGCAACCTCATACACGTGAGAAGAGGAGAAGTGGCCGGTGTTTGAGGCCTCCTCTTTCACTGTTGTTATTCTGCGGCCCCAGCCTAGGGTGTCGTGTTGATGTTAAGATATACGGCGATGGATAGGGTTTCATGGGACTCTTCTCAAGTCCCCGTCCCTGAAGGCAGAATTAGATAACCGGGAAAAGAGTGACTTTTTTTTTATCAAATTTAAGGTCTCACCCACAAAAAATGAGAAGTTAGGGGATCTGTGGGTTCACATTTATTATATTTTCTATATATATACTATTTCTTTCAATGACAAATATAGGGATTCCATATGAATTAAGATTTTACAATTAATAAAATATGGTGCTTTAAATAATGTACTTTATGTTTCAACCATAGAAAAAAACATAAACAACCATAGAAAAAACAAAACACAAAGAGGACTTTCACTTAAGTCCTATGGGCTTAGTTTGGGCCATTAAGATGTGCTTGACCTCACTGTGCAAGCAGGTTAAGCTTTGCTGTAGCTGGCTGTTGTTAAGCTTTGTTCTGTGCCATGTACACCCCAGTTCACAGGCTCTGCAGTGCTGCTAACACCCCAATACTACCAGCCTCTCACCACTACCAGCCTCCCACCAGCCTCTCACCACTACCAGCCTCTCACTACCTCCAGCCTCTCACTACCACCAGCCTCTCACCACTACCAGCCTCTCACCACTACCAGCCTCTCACCACTACCAGCCTCCCACCAGCCTCTCACCACTACCAGCCTCTCACCACTACCAGCCTCTCACCACTACCAGCCTCTCACCACTACCAGCCTCTCACCACTACCAGCCTCTCACCACTACCAGCCTCTCACCACTACCAGCCTCTCACCACTATCAGCCTCCCACCAGCCTCTCACCACTACCAGCCTCTCACCACTACCAGCCTCTCACCACTACCAGCCTCTCACCACTACCAGCCTCTCACCACTACCAGCCTCTCACTACCACCAGCCTCTCACTACCACCAGCCTCTCACCACTACCAGCCTCTCACCACCACCAGCCTCTCACCACCACCAGCCTCTCACCACCACCAGCCTCTCACCACTATCAGCCTCCCACCAGAGCTCACCACTACCTGCCTCTCACCACTACCAGTCTCTCACTACCACCAGCCTCTCACCACTACCAGCCTCTCACTACCACCAGCCTCTCACCACTACCAGTCTCTCACTACCACCAGCCTCTCACTACCACCAGCCTCTCACCGGCACCCCCGCTGATTTGGAAATCTAGTCAAAGTACTTATTTAGTGGACTAATCCGCTGCGACTCACGATCCGTTATATCAAACTATGGGTGGTGTAATCTGCAATTGTTGCTCGACGACAACAGGTTTCTCCTTGTTAACATAACGTCAATCAGTGAGAAGGTCAAATGTTTGCCGTCAAACCAACGGTACTCTCAAAAAGTGCTAGGATGTCAGCATCTAGCTTTGTTACAAGTTTCAACGACCGGCCAGTCGTTTAACTCATTTAACGGCCCTGTTTGTTGTCTCTGCTCATCTTGCTCGTTGGGAACGACGTATAATAGTCCCGCAAGAATCCGTACGCTGCAAGCGAGCGTGCGAGGCATCGGCGCACCCCCAATGCAGCCCGGCCTTACTCTCGGCGCGAGCATCGATCGGGAGCCGCCGGGACAATGAGGCGATTCAGGCGGAGCAGGGTGAGCGGGTAAACACTGCCACTGTCTGTCCGCACTGTGAGGCATTCAGCAGGGTACGGGAGGAATCCTAAACAAGGATGACATTCTGACAGCCTCATCCCCCCACCGCCAGCCCTTCAGAGTGAGGGGGGGGGGGGGGAGTGGATCACGGCCATGGCGTTACCCGACGTCACTAAGTAAGCCGATTCGCATCTGGCCATCGCGGGGTCAGACGCCCGTTAGGCTCACATGACACGAGGAGACATCGCCGGCAGCACAGAGCACATGACGTCAGAGCTGGTCTCCCGGTGTCGGGGGGGTGGGCTCTCCTGCTGCCCTGATCAGGCTCCCTGGGTTTATGGGAGAGCGAGAAAGCAGTAAAGTTGATGAGAAAATTACACTTTCACGGCCTTCCCTTAAGGCTTGGATTGCTCACACGTGAAGCCTTTATTTTGGCGCGTGCTGCGGTGAACTGAAGTGCTGTTTTATAACGGCCTACAGTTCGACAGCTGTTTTCCTTGACTGACTTTATAAGCGCATTCATGTGGATTCTCGTCTGGGCATCGACACATTTGAATAAACAATTAAGCCCTTTAAATTTTTGTCAGAAAAGGCAATTGAGTCATATATTTTTTACTTGTGCTAGCTGTCCAAAAACCGCTTTAAATAAATTATATTGGAGTAATTATGTGTCTACTGTGGAAGCCAAGTTGTGTTGTCTGTTTGCTAATTGTGTTTGTCTGTAAACAAGCATAATAAATGAACAGCAACGGTCTACCAGGGCACTGTCTTAAATTACTTAGAAACAGCAGCATTCTTTTCACATGCCCTAGAAATATATGAGAAATTGGTTTGAAAGAAATCATAAATGAACCATGCCCTTTTATGTTCATGTGAGGGTGTGTGTGTGTCTGTGTGCGCTTATGTGTGTGCGTGTCTGTCTATGGGTGCGTTTGTGTGTGTGTGGGTGTGTGTTAGTGTGAGACTAAGCCACACCCTAGATAAGCCACAATCTTGCAAGCATAATACTGTACTGGCTTTGGCACTAAAGTACCATGGGAAAGTGTTGCAGTTATTTTGCAAATTAACGTACATTTCAGTGGTAGGCAAATTGGAGCGCATGACACAGTATTACCCAGAGGTAAACCCAGCCCTGATCCGCTTTTATGTTCAGAACATCTACTAGGACCCGCTCGGCATCTGATTAGCCGGATTTCTTTGTGTTTTATTGATTGTCTTCTCCCACAACTGAAGCTAAACATTGTCTGAAAGCTCCTTTAGGAAAACCCGGAGCCGGAAGCATGTATGTGTGTGTGTGTGTGTGTGTGTGTGTGTGTGTGTGTGTGTGTGTGTGTGTGTGTGTGTGTGTGTGTGTGTGTGTGTGTGTGTGTGTGTGTGTGTGTGTGTGTGTGTGTGTGTGTGTGTGTGTGTGTGTGTGTGTGAGTGTGTGAGTGTGTGTGTGTGTGTACTGTACTGTAGATCCCTCATGGAACAATCAAGAAAGATGGCTCCTCGCTCGTATACAGAAAATACATTACCGTTCTTCTCTCTCTGGGCATCCATGCATAAATATCTCAACATTTCCCCATCTTCATGTGTTATACATTAGTGTGTGTTGGCGTTCCGAGTGGAAAACTTGGGTGATGCATGAGCTTATAATTCAAAACGCACGTCAATGCAAACTTTGTGCCTGAAGTAATAACAACAAAGGTATGACTCTAGAGCATGGGGAAGGCCCTCGACGCAGAGGAAGGGCCTCAAAACCCCTCAAATAGAGCAGTTATTAAAAACCATGGCACGTAATCCTTCTTCTGAGTTGCCGTTGTAGAGATGAAACACAGGGCACCCCCTAAATTGCCGCCTTTTAAATATGTGCAAACTAATGATGGCTTTTAGGAATTCTCTCCCTCACTCTGCTCTCACTCTGTCCATCTGTCTGTCTGTCTGTCTGTCTGTCTGTCTGTCTGTCTGTCTGTCTGTCTGTCTGTCTGTCTGTCTGTCTGTCTGTCTGTCTGTCTGTCTGTCTGTCTGTCTGTCTGTCTGTCTGTCTGTCTGTCTGTCTGTCTGTCTGTCTGTCTGTCCGTCCGTCCGTCCGTCCGTCCGTCCGTCCGTCCGTCCGTCCGTCCGTCCGTCCGTCCGTCCGTCCGTCCGTCCGTCCGTCCGTCCGTCCGTCCGTCCGTCCGTCCGTCCGTCCGTCCGTCCGTCCGTCCGTCCGTCCGTCCGTCCGTCCGTCCGTCCGTCCGTCCGTCCGTCCGTCCGTCCGTCCGTCTGTCTGTCTGTCTGTCTGTCTGTCTGTCTGTCTGTCTGTCTGTCTGTCTGTCTTTCTGTCTGTCTCTCTCTCTCTCTCTCTCTCTCTCTCTCTCTCTCTCTCTCTCTCTCTCTGTCTCTCTCTGTCTCTCTCTAGCTCTCTCTCTCTCTCTCTCTCTCTCTCTCTCTCTCTCTCTCTCTCTCTCTCTCTCTGTCTCTCTCTCTCTCTCTAACTCTCTCTCTCTCTACCCACATAACCCAGAAGCATGCCGCAATTGATTGGTAGATTAGATCGGGAGTCAACAGGAGTCCCGAGACCGAGGGCGGGTCAGAGGGGCCGCAGACGGCAGAATGTCACATGCCATAACTCACTGTGGTGGGCTGGAGGTGTGAAGCCAGCGTTGCCATGTTGCTTTGACACGGCTATATACTTGCAGCTTAGTGCGCCGTGCAGGGTGGATTCCATAGGGTTCCAGCCTCTATAGACAGAAAGTTTGTCTTCTGGCACTGAGGCAAGATCATGTCAAAGACAAAATAGAAAGTATACTCTGAGGTAAACGCTGTCCTTTCCTCATAAGGAGTATACAGAAATTCGTGAACAACTGTTACAAGGTGATAGTTTGATTGGCTTGAGAGTATAGAGCAGTGCTGTGGGACAGCAGCCACAATGGACATTTGGGTGTTAGGAATGTTATCATAATCTTGACTTAAATGCTCTTTAAATATACTCTCCAAGCTTACTACTAACAAGCATGATTAGCATGAGGTACTTTCATGTTGGAGAGAGAGAGAGAGAGAGAGAGAGAGAGAGAGAGAGAGAGAGAGAGAGAGAGAGAGAGAGAGAGAGAGAGAGAGAGAGAGAGAATGAGAGAGAGAGAGAGAGAGAGAGAGAGAGAGAGAGAGAGAGAGAGAGAGAGAGAGAGAGAGAGAGAGAGAGAGACAGAGACAGAGACAGAGACAGAGACAGAGATCCTTGGAAGACAGGAGGCCGAATGTTAAAGCTAGGGAAGAAAACAGCTGTCTCACCTCTAATATCCCTTTCACACATGCACTGTAAACCGGAGATTCTACCCCGAGGGGCCGTATGTGTGAATGCAAATGTCAGAATCAGCCCCTCAAAAGTTTATCCAGAGGGTACCCGGGTAGGCCCACAGAGATAGAGAGAGAGAGAGAGAGAGAGAGAGAGAGAGAGAGAGAGAGAGAGAGAGAGAGAGAGAGAGAGAGAGAGAGAGAGAGAGAGAGAGAGAGAGAGAGAGAGAGAGAGAGAGAGAGAGATGACTGTGTGGGTGGTCAGCATGTTGACAGCTAAGAGGAAACGGTTATGGAACTGCACTGAAGTCCCTTCCTGTTTCCACCGCACGAGGACCCACAGGTAGCCAGAGAAAAGACGCATCAACAGAAAACAAGGGAGGATTTCACTACATTTCCTGTCTATTTCATTAGATTTATCAGTGTTCTGAAATACTGACATGCATCCCAAGAGTGCGTCAAGTGCACATTTGCACATTAACACTGTCTAAAGGGCTGTAATAAGTTTGGAGCAATATACGTGACTCACAGCATTGTCGCTAATTTGTACTTATATGTGTTTTTGACTTTTGGCTAGTCCATTTATACACTTTGGTTACCCTTTATCACAATCAAAGTCTCAACAGTCTTCACAACACGCTCACATTCAAACAAATTCATGACACTAAATCCCAAAACAAGGGAAGTCTGATTTCAGTGTTTTTGTGTTGTCTTCCAAAATTGTGTCTATGTTCTGGGAATAAACAGATTCTAAGAGCTGAGATTATTTTTAGAGCTAGTTAGCCCCTTGGTGTAGGAACAGACATAATATCACCAACATGACTTAACAATAGAACGTTAACAACCGTTCTATTGTCACCAGTCATTACGCCCTTGTAAGGACCTACTGGGTAAATTCCGTGCAACGATTTTATTGCCTGCATCTCAAACTAAATGTTCATATCTCATCATCCATTGTTTCTCACAATATATTCAAGTCAAAACATTCACTGGCTTGTTTTGCGAGGTGCAGTAAATACGTCGCAAACAAGACCAGCTCGGCCTAAAAGAGCTACACAGTCTGTGACCCTGGCTGAGCCCACCACTGACCGGCGAAACCCACCACCTCCTCAGAGACCCATTGTTTTCTCCCCAACAGGCGCATGTTGCTCCACAGTCCAGACAGCTTCCTGTCCTATCCAGCGAGCTCATGACACAAACTTTCCTTGCTCCTATTTCTGTGCACAACACTTCAAAGTCTGCCAGCTCGCACAATGATGAATCAGCTCGCCGTGGGATATTGGCCCGGATTTCTGTCGAAAAAAATTCAGTTTGATTTCTGTTTGCTTTTCTGGAATACAGTGCAGCTCACCACTGATCCACTACAGTGTTGACGCTGATGGGAATTGTATATTATTCCAATTGTATATTATACGTACATATATTGTATATTTGAATACTTATTAATGAATTCTCTCCAGTCAATTGTTTTTCCATTCCATATTGATATTCAGGTAAAAGCGTGAGATTATACGATAAACATTTATGCTTAGCTAGACAACAGCACACCTGATGCAGTAATCCCCTTTAGGGTCAGGGTAAGGATTAGGGTTAGGTCAAATGCACAGCCAAGCCCTTAAAGTAATAATAAGGAATATAATTCAAACATTGAATATTACTAACGGTAAACATGCAAAAGCATGCGCAAACACACCCACGCATGTCAACACACAGACACGCACATATGTAGACACAGACAAGCACATATTTACACACACGGAAAGTCTATGGAAGGGGCGTGCTGTGCGTGAGAAGCATGTTGAGCCTGCAAAGTCCTAGACAGTCTATATTTAGTGGTTTGTCTGCCTTAGATGTTATGTAACACCAACCAACAACAACTGCACATGCACACACACACAGACAGATACACACACACACAAACACACACAGACATATACAAACTTGGGCACATATCCACATCTGATTAACCCCTTGAAGCGTGTTATTCGATAACCTGCCCTCCAAAAGGGTTTCCTGCCCCAGCCTGGGTCTGAGTGTGGCTGGGTTGCGGTCCGAGGCCGAGCGATGCTCCTGAGCCGTGTAAAGAATTCCCTTGAAAGACGCTTCACAGAGAAACACACCAGAGGTTTCCGAGAGGAGAACCCGCCTTTTTTCTGCTCCATGACCAAAGGAAGCTGAGCTGAGCAGAACGGCTCTCCAGGCTTCAAAGGGGAACGCTGTGGTTTAAGATGTGTGTGTTTGTGTGTGTGTGTGTGTGTGTGTGTGTGTGTGTGTGTGTGTGTGTGTGTGTGTGTGTGTGTGTGTGTGTGTGTGTGTGTGTGTGTGTGTGTGTGTGTGTGTGTGTGTGTGTGTGTGTGTGTGTGTGTGTGTGTGTGTGTGTCTGTGTGTGTGTGTGTGTGAGTGTGTGAGTGTTGGCATCAGAGCCTAAGTCAAACAAACCCAGCCCCCCTTCCCTTGCCATCTGGTTTCAGTGGCATGGTGGAGGAAAAAGGCAGCGCACTGGGTCGGGAGTTGCGTGACAAGGAAGCCTGTAGCGGCAATGGGCTCTTTCATAAGAGTTCTATTTATTTAAGCTATGTGGGCTTTTCTCCATTCTTGTCTTTCGTTCCAAACAGGCGGGGAATCATAACAGGGCTTCCTCTGTCTTTGTTCCCAGAAGGAGAAGCCTGTAATTTCAGCCCGCCGCTGCTCACAACAAACAACACAAACGGACCACCTGGCCGGCGTCAGAGTCACAACAACAACAGCTCCTCTCAGCCGCTAGAGTCAGCACCTTGCAACGCCATTCCAACCCCGGTGGAAGGTGGAGGGTGGGGGGAGGATTGGGGGGGAGGAGGGTGGGGGGAGTTGAGGGGCGATACTCTCTGCTGCTTTTATCTTCTTTTTCTCTCTTCCCCATGCAGACCTTTCCACCTCGTCGCTGTGCTCCCCCGGAGACAGGTTTGTTTTGGACTGAATGCCGTGCCGTCTGGTTATATGTGGAGAACATATGCTTCAAATGATGGAAAAAATGTGATGGGACTCCTTCCTATTGCATGAGCCTGTACTTTATTTCCCTTTGAGCAACGTGGACGCTGGCTGTTTGTCTCTCCCCCTCTCCCCCCTCCCTCTCCCCCTCTCCTCTCACCCCTCCCTCTCCCCCTCTCCTCTCCCCCCTCCCTGCCATTGAGACTTGTGACCTAACGGTATGAGCAATGGTGTCGTCGGTGTCCCCTTTCTTGTCCGAGGGACACCTCTCTCCTCACCCCTAAGCCCTCATCCCTCACCCTCAACCGGGCATTCCTCCCTGGGCTGCGTGTGGCGGTGCCACCCCCCAGGCGACACTCACACACTTTCTGAAATTGAAATGATTTTGATAATTGGCATCCGTTGTTCACTGCCACGATGCAGAGCTCAGGGTTTCGGTCCCTCTGTACGTACAGTAGTCAATGTTCGTTTAGTTTCAAGTCTCCAAACGTTATTGTCCATCAGCAGGCGCAGAGAATTCTGTTGAAAGGATAAGATCTGTCTGTCACTCTGTCCATCCGTCCGTCCCTCTCTGACCCAGTTCGTCGGTTATATGTCAGAGCCGATACACAAACACCAAGAGCTCTGCAACAGGCCATTCTGGTCGCTTGTCATCAAACATTTAGATGTTCCTTTGTGCATTTAGGGGGGACTCGCTGTGGATGCAATTTGTTCGAATTTCATGAGCCTTTGTTCTGGGAACTGGTTGAATTCACTTCATTTATTGATGGCCGTCATGCGAGACAGAAAAAAGTTATACATTTAAATTACACCACTTAAGGGGCATTGGAAGCCCTCTGATGTCTGAAGATTTGGCAATCATTCGTTCATTCATTTCATTATATTTGTTTGCGTCAAATCACATTTATAGTCAAATTCAAACAATTAGTTAACAATTCTGATTTGATAAACCGGTGATGATTGAATAAGTAGCTTTTGATGAAAGTGACGCAACGGCAAAGCAAGGCTGCTCGAACAGATTACTCAACGACTTTTCCACACAGCTAGAACACTATGTTCAAGAGTGGGTGCCAGAAGCAGGGCTGCCTTTAGATTCATGAGACGGCATGTGACTCAGCCGCGCGGTGCTCCAATCCCCCGGGCTACCATATAGTGGCAAGGCATTAGTAACACTGCTTTTTACGAGCCTGGAGTACAACATCGTAGTAACTCCTCACCTTTGAGTCTGAGACAGAGGGTGTGCAGGTCAAATAGTGTGTAAGGTGCTTTATGTGAGTGGGAGGGGTGGGGCTGTAGATAAGGTCTTCTTATGTTCACGTACACAATGTGTACGTGAACATAAGAAGACCAAATTCCAATATGTACACACACACACACACAATGTGTGTGTGTGTGTGTGTGTCTGTGTGTGTGTGTGTGTGTGTGTGTGTGTGTGTGTGTGTGTGCGTGTGTGTGTGTGTGTGTGTGTGTGTGTGTGTGTGTGTGTGTGTGTGTGTGTGTGTGTGTGTGTGTGTGTGTGTGTGTGTGTGTGTGTGTGTGTGTGTTTGAAGCAGCACAAGTGGGCTGTTTTTATGCGAGCACATCCACAGAGACACTTCTGGGTTCCCACGAGTCGGGCAGAGAGACGTGGATCTGGAACAGAAGTGAGCGAGCCATCAGGCTGGCTCTGTTCCTCATGCTGGACTCTGACAGACACGAGAATGGCAGGCTGACATGAATCAGGGCCAGGTAGACGAGAGCTGAGACGCTACCGGTGGGTGCTATGTTACTGCTGCCAGCCAACGGCATGTCTGTCTGTCTGCACCATGGTAAAGAATGCTAAATACAATTACATTACCTTTGGCACCCGGACTGAGTGACGCCCATTTCCCGCTCGTAAACATCTCTCTTAACAACCTCATGTTCCGAAGAAGGGAGTACAAAGTACGCTGAGTCACGTATCTCCTCTGATCATCTGAGCGGTTTCATCAGCCAACGCCAACAGAGTTGTGATTACAGAGAATTAGATAAGCACATGTGAGTGTGTAAGCATGTACTATAATATATCAAATAAATATGACAGAATGATACCATTGTGAGTAACGATGGGGCAGAAAGGCAGGGCTCTGCAGGACTGAAGCACACAGTCTATTTTCAAAACGTCATCAACTTAATGTAGCAATTAAGCGCTGTTGTTGTTGTTCAGCGTCTCCATCTTTGTCGTTGTCGTTCTGTTCGGCCAATAAGAGGAAGGGTCTCACCTGGGTGTCGATAGCCCCACCCCTTCCTGTTCCCGCCCTCCAGATATTGCTGAACCCCACACACCTCCACATCCTGCTGGTAGCCGTAGACGGTCTGTCATTCAGTCCAAACACGGAGTGGGAGTAGAAAGCTTTTCTACCCAACACTATCCCTTAGCATCGTTTTAATATGGCAGAATATAGTAACGTTCAATGGCTCAGGCACAGTTTCCATCACACCAGCCAAATCCAACTTAAAGTTCTGGACCTACAGCAAAGCATTATGGTCTCTGACATTAAAAAAAAAAAAATGCATTTACATCTAGCATTTTTCTAACTGTATAACTTCATAGAATAAATTACTTGCAGCTTTTCTAATAAACATATAATAATAGATAAATAATAAACATGAATGAATGAACCTCAGGCCCCAACAGTACTCCATACACTCTTCTCACTGTGCAGTGTTTGAAAGGCACAATACATTCAGAACGGGGCCCGCTCTAACACTCTGAATCCTGATGGATCAGATTCAGAGGGAACCAAACTTCAGCTACTGGGCCCCATGAATGCAATCTCAGAATCCAATCTTGTTCTTTCAGAGAAGCAAAGAGTATCAGGCCAACCAGCCTCTCTACATGGAAGTCTGTCGAATCAGTTCCTGTTGTGTGTCTTTGTGTGTGTGTGTGTGTGTGTGCATGTGTGTGTGTGTGTGTGTGTGTGTGTGTGTGTGTGTGTGTGTGCGTGTGTGTGTGTGTGTGTGCGTGTGCGTGTGCGTGTGTGTGTGTGTGTGTGTGTGTGTGTGTGTGTGTGTGTGTGTGTGTGTGTGTGTGTGTGTGTGCGCGTGTGTGTGTGCGTGTGTGTTTGTGTGTCTGTGTGTTTGTGTGAATTTAAATGCAGTGAAATGTCATAACACATGCTGTGGCTCTCTTGTGGTGGTGTGTGTGTGTGCGTCCTTGCCTATGTGCGTGCACGCGTGTGTGTGTCTGTGCGTGTGCGTGCCTGTGTACGTGTGTGTTGGAGAGAGAAAGAGAAAAAGAGCGTTTGCAGTGTGAGTGGGTGTGCGTGTGTTGATACGTAACCCATACGCACAGAACCCATACTTGGCGGTTCCTCCGCTGAATGTAAACACGCTGGCGCCAGCGTCTATTTTCGTGTGTGTGCTCCAATGTGTCCTCCCTCTTTATTTCCAACCCTGGAGTCTTCCAGTGTTCCCTTGCTCACTTCCTTTGCATGGCCCGAGTCATCGGGCAGCTGCAGCAGCAGCCGGTATAGCGGCGCACCCCGGTACCCCAGTGCCATGGCCCGGTCCGGTCCTGGTCCAGTCCTGGTCCCGGCCTGACCTCGTCGTCGGTCCCAGGCCCGTCCCGGTCACGTCCCGGTTCCAGACCCAGGCCGTTCCTGGTCCCGGTCCTGGTCCTGGCCGGACCACGTAGTCAGTCCCAGCTGCAGGGAGGAGAACGCTATGTTAAGATTCCCCCTCGCCGAGAGGCTTGTAAGTGAAAAGCCTATTGCACACACACACACACACACACACACACACACACACAGGCACACGCATGCACACACACACAGACGCACACACACACACTTGAATGAATGCATGTGTAGGAAATGATCAGTCCCTTATACCAAACCAAATGCCATCGCTTTGCAAGTTTCCTTTCCTTATATCTTCTTTGTTGTGGTTGAATGCTTGTTTGAATAAAGCGAAAGTGGAACACGACACAAGCCAAGGACACAATGTTCAGTGAATGAACCCGGTGCCCTTTCAACCCCAACATGGGTGCAATCTCTTCCATAGAAAGCATGAATTGAGCCCATTTTAGACCGCCTGACACCTCAGAGTGTCCCCGTATCGCTCTATATATATGTACACACATACAGGCGTACACTGCCATTCAGAGTATGTACAATATGTCCCTCTGCAGCTTGGATTCCTCTGGCTGACGTGCCTGAGAGCTGTCAGACTGTAGTCTGAGCATCAAGCGCCTGCCAAAGGCTAATGGTTTCCCACCTCCAACGTGAACCTGCCGACCGCCTTGACTGAAGGGTGTCTCGTTTCGCCGACGCTTTACAGCATAATTAAAAAAGGAGTGTGAATATGAGTTATGATCATAGCTCAAATTCGCATGCCTTTTATCTGATCTTGTCATTGGTTACGAGACGTGACAGGGATGCTTTGACAATGATGACTAGGAATGAATGCAGTGGAGATCTTTAAAGTTGATTTGTGATGTTTTTGAGTTTAAAATAATCTGAATGTCGTTTATAATGTTATTGGATTGTCGATGAAAAGAACGACGGGCAGAACAATCTCGACCCAAATCAATCTAAAAATGTAATCCCGAATACAGGATTACATAATGTAAGCCTGGTACGTCCATATTAAGGTATGACTCATTATATTGGTTGAACCACCATGCAGGGTATGTTCCCTCATTATGCATAGCCCAGTTAAATTATAACTGATTAACTGTTAAATATTCATTCATTATTTCACATTAACTTAAAACTGCTCTGTTTTAACCCAGTGATCCGTCTTATTCCCGCATTCGCAGGAATTCAAGGTCAATTAAAGTGTAATTTATGCAAGGCTGACTCATTTATGGATTTAGTGATTAACACTCAGGCATTCGGTGTCCAGGGGGGACAATGGTTAAAATGTGCCTCATGTTCTGCACAGGGAGTGCCAGCCTTTGAGGAACACTGATAAGTTACCATTGGCAACCCCGCACGGGGACAGGAGAAACATTTTTGGGCTTTTCATGATTAATGAAATTAATCAAGCAACAGCAGAACTTTTTTTGATAAGGTTATTTCACTGTTAAATGAAAGTGTGGTGAATGGAGCAAAACGTAAAATTAAAATGTAGAGCCACAATTCTGTGGGTTTAATTTTACTACATTTTGTTGTTAGACTAAATCCAGGGTTTACGACGCATTGCAAAGCCAGAGCTCAAAATGAAACCAGCAAAGTCTTTCATTGTTTATTTTACAACCCCCCTAAAAGACCAATTGAAGTTGTCCTATTTGGGAACTTTTTATTTCTGTCCCTGTTTATGCAGAAGTTATAACATGCAGAGACATCTTATTCTTTGTCATTTAAAATAATATACCTCTATCTATATCTGGTGGATATCAAATAATGTATAGAAAAAACCTTGTCAGATTTACCATAGGTATTGTAGAATTGCTTGACATGCAGCAAAAGACAGAAATGAAATGAATCTGAAAGCATTGATAACAACATAGAATAGGGTAGATTCAAGTAGTCTAGCCTGTTTGAGAAAACCAAAGAGAAAATAATGAAAGAGAGATCTGTTTATCATACTATGTATGATTATGTGCGAGTAATTAGTTCAACAATACACACAATAAGTAGGTGCACGTTGGTAAGTGTCAAACCCGGCCCCATGAAGACCAACATGCACATCATGTGCACACACGCGAGGACACATGAATAAACCATTCCTCTCCATGTTTGCTCTCAGTGTCAAGACTTGAAAGCAGAAATATGTCTGCAACCGCGGCCCAAAACAAACTCAGAGAGTGTGTGTGATGGTTGCAGGGGACAGAGGAGCGGGGGGAGGGGTGGTGCTGGGGGCTGTGTCTGGGCCTCTTCAGCCTACTGTCAACACAATTATCACAGCTTTTGTGCGGCTGTATTCCTCCGGTGAAGGGAAGGTGAAGCCGTGTGGTTATGTAACCTGTCTGTCTATGGCCGCCTGCCCCGGGGGAACTGTACCTACGCTGGAACAGGAGGACGGGCGTGGCACTTAGAGAAATAGTGAACGTTGACACTGTGTCTATTATGAATGACAGATGAACTGATCAACTCTTGGCAGCCAAACCCCTTCGCGGGAGCCTTAGCCAAACGCTACACATAAGTTATGTCACGGTTTTTGAGAGCCAGAATGTTATGATTGAAGGCTAACCTTTCTTGGGTGTGAATGTGTGTACCGCCCAAACAAACATGGCTGCAATAACTCCAATCTATTTGTGCATTCATGCATTGCGTTGTTTTTGATCATACAGAGATGGATTAAAATGTTTCAAACAGAGGATTTGATTGGCACAAAAGAACACGTTAGCTTGCGGCCCTCGTATCGTCTGTTAGGAAACACGAGGAGAGGGGACAACCTCCTGCTTTGCCTTTTTCTTCAACTAACTTGAAAATCCTGTGTCTCAGCAACACATTGTGAACCATTAGGCGATAGCCGATCAGAATTAGTGCATGGCAAAAAAGCATTGTTAATAAAGACTCATGGCACAACAAATAATAATACATTTAAAATAATGTTATACGCCGTGGAGACTGTTTGCCTCCGCCTTCTCCCAAATCCTTCTGCTTTCTTGCTAGCAGGAGAGGAACATGGCAGTGGCTGTAACTGATTAAAGCGTTTATACCTAACCACCGCTATGATGATGAGGACCGAGATGTCCTGCAATGTGTTGTTCCAGACGAGGCACGTCTGTTTATGGTAATAGGATCTCGGCACCCGTCATCACTTTATGACTAATCTCTTTTATGTACTAAGTCGCACGGAAGTGTTTGGAATTTGGATTAACTTTGCATCGCCACTCTGTGACTGTTTATCCCTGTGACTGCATATCCCTGTTAGGAGGGCATGGATGTCTTGTCTTCCTTTGCGTCACACAGGCTATAAAGGAACAATAAGAGATGTATCTTTATTTTTCCTATAACTTTTACCACAGTTGTTTCCATGTGGTATACAATTCATACAGAGAGAAATAATATAGATATTTGATTAGTCTATAGACACATTTACATACTGCCACACGCAGACATGAGAGGTGCCATAAAGTAATCAACAGGGAGCTGACATACATGAAGAACCACTGTGTTGCATCACAGCCATTCTGTGCCCTGATAACCTCCAACCTCCCTCTCATAACACCTCACACTGCCCTCCACCTCCTCCTCACTCTGCCCTCCACCTCCTCCTCACTCTACCCCCCTCCTCCTCCTCACTCTGCCCTCCACCTCCTCCTCACTCTGCCCTCCACCTCCTCCTTACTCTGCCCGCCACCTCCTCCTCACTCTGCCCTCCACCTCCTCCTCACTCTGCCCTCCACCTCCTCCTCTCTCTGCCCCCCACCTCCTCACTCCTCCTCCTCACTCCACTCTCCACCCTCCTCCTCCTCACCCCTCCCCCCCGACTCCTGCCCCGCCCTTGTTGTGACCAGGAGGAGCGGTGATGACGTCATGTGATTCTCCAGAAACCCAAATGCTTATTCTGACATGTTCAGAATGATGGCAGGTCTTAGTGAATGTTTGTTGTTGTTTGTTTTAGTTGGTTTGGGTGGCACCAATGAAGTGTAATGTAATCCAGGATTAGGACCCAGCCGAGCGCTGCCAACCCAGGCTCCATGAGAGGCACGCACGCCCCAGGCCAATGCTTACTGACGATACGCTTCTAACTATGAATAGACACTAAGCATGTGCAATTTTGTGGTTATCACGACTCTCTTATTATTAGATTACTTTTCGTACATCAGCCATTTGTGCTTTTCATTGAATTCAATGTTTTGATTTAGTCTCATGGTTCTCATGATGTTTTAGTTTTTGACTACTGGCAACGGCCAGTAGTAAAAAATAAAATAAAAGCTCTCCTTCCTCTTTTAGTACAAGCTATTCTCAGACCTGTAGAGGTTCATGTCCTGGCCCAATACACTTCCTGATGCTGATATTGTGACAGTTGACCTCAACAGGAGATGCACAGAAAAACAAAGTAAAAAAGGAGTAACATTAATATGTTACATATCCTGTCTCCTGTAGAATGGCTCACTGCATGCTCAGACACCTAAGTCTAGAAAAGTTTTTTTATCAGTTCTTGTGAGTGGGCCATTGGTATGAGAGTTCCTTTATGCATGGAGATTATTAACTTGGCTTCATTGGATTTAGTCTAACATTACGGAGAGACATTATGAGAGACATCTACTACCTTCACATTGTGTCCCCAATAATCAGATTCATTGTGCGCACATGGTTCATTTTTCAAGACAGAAGGGGCTCAATGCTGTGATTTGTCTTTGATGATCAATTTGTTGAATTTAAACGTTAAATGGTCAAAGGAAAAATTGACATATTCAAAATATGATTATAACATTTAATTAGGTAGGCATGTTACTCTTGTGAATATTGTGTGGTAGCAATTTCGAGTCCAGCACAACTGAGGCTCTATTTCTATTCAATGGACACTTGATACACACAAAAAGAAGTTAATTCATGCAAAAAGGCTCCACTTTGTAAAGGGGGTGCGTCAGCGAACAGTCACTTTTGTTCCTATGTATAGCTTTGTCGTAATACACGTGCATACATAACACAACGCAGGTGATGACCAAATAACCATGGCTGATAGTGCTGTGCTTTCTGTACTGTTCCGCTGCTGAATGATTTGGCCCAATACTTGACATGTTGGAGAGCTTTTGCTCTCTTTTTAAAGGTAGTTGCTTGACGAAGCTCATTATGTGAAATTTTTGTTTTAAACTAATAATTGTTACTAAACTAATAAATACAATAAAATGACATTTTGTCAACTGACTTTGAAGTACATTTTTTTATCAGGATTTATATTTCATGATTCTAAATAATTATCAAACATATTTCAGTGGGACAGTGGGAGATAGAGAGAGAGAGAAAGGAGAGAGAGAGTAAGGACAGAGTGAGAGAAAGGAGGGAGAGAGAGAGAGAGAGAGAGAGAGAGAGAGAGAGAGAGAGAGAGAGAGAGAGAGAGAGAGAGGGCGAGAGAGAGAGAGAGAGATGGCGAGAAAGAGGGCGAGAGAGAGAGAGAGAGAGAGAGAGAGAGAGAGAGAGAGAGAGAGAGAGAGAGAGGCCCCTTGCTCTACTATGTTGTCTTTAGTGTACAGGTTACATAAGCAACCCGACCTTTGACCTCTCTTCTCGCAGCATGTCACGCTAAGCGGTTCGCAGGTCTGCAGGGGGATTATCTAAGACCCCCCCCCCCACTGTGCACACTGAAGTCCTGCTTGGAGCATAGGGTATTACTTGAAAATCTGAAACCAAGACCATGTGACCTTGTGTGCCTGAGGGTTGTTTTGAATCAGACACGGCCGCAAGCCAGCGGCATCCCGTAGACCTCGCCTTCCAACATCACAGACAGACAAAGCTGTGACTTAGAACAATCAAGATGAGGTGTAAGAAAGAGGTGCATGATGGCGGAGGAGGGAGTGTTTGATGATGACATTCTCTGGCGCCTGAAGCGGCTCTACTGCTTCACATTCCTGATTCCTCTGCTCTGCGCTGGATCAGTCACGGTAATGGGTTTCAGTCCGAGGTTGGTGTGAGATGCTCACGCGAGGCCATTAGGTTCTACCTGAAGAACGACAGGTTCCCCTGCGTGGTCACAATTAACCGTCGCTATTCTTAACAAGGTCCAATTAAACGATACGATTCCAACTATGAACAGACACTAAGCATGTGCAATATTGTGGTTATCACGTCTCTCTTATTATTAGATTACTTTTTCAATTAACACATGAATCAATGAGTTACAAATGAGCATTATTAAAGGGTTTAGTGCGTTGTCTGTGTGTGGGGTGGGGCTGCACTCCACCTCCATCCCCCCAGTGTCGGAGACTCTGCGCTTACGTGGAGTATCTTTACTACAGAAACACAGCCCTGTTTGGGAACAGAAGTGAACTCCTGGTGGGAGGGCTGCTTCACCCTCCTATAGGCCTCAGAGGAACACAGATAATTCCAGATTGTCAACACAAAAGGAACCCTGGGGATGATTTAGAGTCACACAGGCAGCTCAGTCTCTATGGGCTCAGTGTAATTGAGTGTGTTCCAGTGATATATGGTTATGCTCCCTCCGTCAGTCGGACGTACACTATTGTTCTATTTGGACTTTTCGATAATTCTTGGTCGCAATGTTATTCAGAGTCTCCACGGTGGTCTGATTGATTCAATTAAATCAGATAGGGTTTGTATTCACAGTGTATTATGCTTCTGTGTAACTATCCGACACAACACTGGCTGGATGAGACAGGCTAAAGCTAAGCTATGGAGCATAGCCTTCCTCTATACCTTGATTTGAAAAACACACGAGTTGCAGCTTATAAGTTGCAGCTGAAGAAGTTATAAGAATATAAATGCAGACCTCTTTCACACCTGGTTTGGGTCTGGCTATCCCCAGACCACTGGGGTTGTGTGTGAATGTGTTTGTCACCTGAATGGTGTCGTTGTTATCAAAGTTCACATTTTATCAAGGACTTTTTGTTCCTGTTTTTGAATGGATAAGCGACGTTAGGGCCCCCTAAGTGACTCAGTAATCCATTGTGAGGGGGAAGTTAATAAGACAAGAGAAGGCCTTTTAATGACCTAGGCTGGGGAAGGAAGATGTTCAAAGAAGGAACAACATGACCTATTGTCTGAGCCTGACCCGTCCGTGAGCAGGATTTAGAGGTTATATTTTATGGCTGGGGTAAGAGAGGCAGTGGGCCTATTGGTCATTTGTAAAAACAAACACATTTGTTGGAGCATTTAGAGACAATCATGTGAAAGAATCCTGCTAATCATTGCTTACTTCAAAGGTCATCTTTTACTGTGAAATTCTGTGGATTCTACACTGTTCCCATGAATTATGTAACTCGAGTTATGGTTATATATCTACTGAGTTATTTTAGGAATCCTTTTTTGGGGGAAAGAGCGAAGGAGACACAGCGCTGCACACTATTTTCCATCCCGCATGAAGACAGTTTGTGCCGGACATTACTGCCAATTCAACTGTGGCCTCCATGCTAACATAATGATTCATTTGCTAATCCTCCCGAAAGGACACACACACACACACACCCAAACACACTTAGCCTGACTGCTTTCCGAAAGAAAATAAAAAAGGTCAGGAAGAAAATTCCGTCCTTGCATGCGAACATAACCGCAGTCAGGCAGGGACTGCCTATCCCAACTCACTCACCAGATACAGCATCTGAACCAGATGCTGTAGTTGTTTTCATGGCATAACACTGTGAGTACGGCGATGTTGATTCCTGTTTGACCTACAATGCAGAAAACTCTCTTGGGAATCCAATTTCACATGGGTAGTGTGACATTGTGAATATTGTTTGAATATAAATTGAGCTTCATGGACAACATAAAGTTCCAACATTTTACACAATATACGAGTTACACAATTTAAAATAATTAAATTGTGAACAACGTCTCTCTGGTTTAAGGGCCACATACACCCAGGGGCCAACCACTGGCTACTACAGAATTAGCACGCACAGATACACATACAGATACTCACGGACACACTCTAGACAAAGGCTCACCTGCCATCTCATTCATTAGGTATTTGCACTGAATATTTCTTTGGCTTTAAAACAGAAACCGAGGCATCAAGAATCTACGCAGGTTTACACGAAACCCGACCAAACAACCACCTGTCCTTCAACAGAATAAGAAGAATAAGAAGAATAATAAGAATAATAAGAAGCGCCAAAATATAGATTTAAATTATATAATCTCCAGATAAAAGAATGAGTCACATGAGCTATTTGTGTATATATATATACAGACGCATTTTCCACTGTTCTGTTACGACCCCGAACTACTGCTATAGCCTCTGTATATTTTATATGCTCATTTGAAATCTTTTCAGACCACATAGGGCCATTAACAGAGCATGTGGTGAATGTAGATCCAAAATAATAGCATCAAGGATATCAATTATTATGCTCACGTCATGTGACACACCACAAGTCATAGGAACAGCAGCAATCTGATCACTTATAGATACGTCGGTGCCGGACACTTTAATACACTCATGCCACTTTTTGGCCAGCGCCTTCTTTTAAAGGAGAAGTATAATATCAATGAGATTAACCTTGTTAAACAAATACACATACCATTCCACTAAACCTTTGAATTTGACAATCGAAAAGAGAACTTCGGAGAGTTTTCACATGGAAGGCGATGGTTGTTGTACAGAAGAGGGAGAGACGCCGTTTGCTCTCAGGCCATTTGATCTTGTTTGGTTTGGCATTTTCCAAAGAGCTGCAGCGAGCACCACTAGAGCTCGACCGTGGTCGATCCGGTTACAAACGAGTCCCACTGAACCCCTGCCAACCGTCTGAGGCCGGGACACCACATAGGGCGCTCACTTCTCTCTCCCCGCTCCGCAGTGCCCACCCCGCCGCCCAATGACAGCCCAGACCCTTGGAAGAGGACGAGGGTCTGCCATTGATTCGTAGTTTGACGGTCATAAACAACAAGCACCGTCACTTGGCCTCCACCTGAACGAGGCAGAGGCACTTCAAGTGTAACAAGGCAGTACTCCCTGGGGGTGCTCCTTACAATTCCTAGAAAACATGAGCTGTCTCAGTGAAAATCCATGAATAAATAAACAGGCAGGGCTCACAGGTGGTGTGAGGATCCCCAGCTTTACCAGGCTCACATTTCCAATGCATTCGACATCCATGTTAGTCATTTACCGTAGCTGAGATCATATCCAATGGAAACTATTCTCATGCAGTGGCAAATTTTGTTGGCCAAATATTAAACCTCTTCTCTAGTATAATTAAGTTTAAGGGTGACTGACTTTTCCTGTAAATTGCATGAATAATCCTATTGCATAACTAATTTGATTTGAACACCAACATTACCATGTTTAACTGTACAGTATTTCAAGCCAGCACGCAGAGTGTGCATAAGTAGGTAAAGTCTGAGTCATGATCGAGTCAAAACAAATGGCTAATGTGAGGTTGACTTTGTGAGCCCATGCTGTAGTGTTGATAAGGCCATGTAGACAAAGCCACAGAATATCAATGACGAAAAACAACGGGGAAAAAGCAAAAGTAAACATTCGTCATTTATGTAAACATAAGGTTTATTGCAAATGTGCATTTGTATCCATACACCATAGTGAACATTCGTCTCCTTGGATACAGAACAGCAACAACACCGTTATCTTTACACAACATAGACACTTTAGCTTTTATCGAGCTAACAAGACGCATCCCTGTGAACTGTCTGTGTTTAACACATGCTCCTGTTTCGCTTGGCTTTCTTTAGTTTTTGGGAGAGTGTGAGGTGAAGTCTTTGGTAGCTAGAACATTACAAGAGTTCAGTGTGAAAACAGTTTTTTTTTCTCTTTTTCTTCTCCTCTCTTACTAAAGTACAGGCACTGTTGTCATGCCGTAGTTGTCAAGTTCACATAATCAAAATAAAAGCTGTAACAGGAGACATACACCGGTGTGATGCTGGTAAAGTCAGGAGTGCATCTGCAGCCGAGAAGGACCACAAAATGGCCGCTCCCTTGGCCTCTCCCCGACACATTCAACTCAGGAAGGATCACGTTTATGCAGATTCTAGTTCTTCTTGTTTTGAAGAGAAGAGCCAGGCAAACAGGGTGACCACGTCTGCCTTTCACCTCTTCCCAAACACAAAAATAGTCATCTTTACAGCATAATGTACAAGGGTCCTATTTGTTTAACATCTTTGATCAGAATCACCAAAAACAAAAAAGTTATAATTTGATTCCTTTTTTGCAAAGCACCACTTGCCAGTGATAAAATAATTGCATTCATACAAACTGGATGCATGCTAGGCTACAAAAGGTCTCCACTTCCTCCGCCTTTGTTTTATAATGTCGTCGTTATGGTTTACAATGTACACGTCTACACAGAGAAATTCAATCGTATTACGACAGAAACATTCCTGAACGGAACTGCTCACGTCGAGCACCGGGATTCAGATGAAAAGATGAAAAGATGAAACTTGGGTATTGTTCTCGTTTTGAATCGTCGGGACAAATCCACAGATGGGGAGGGGGGAGGGAGACAAAAAGAAAGCGGGAACCCTGTCATCTTTTTACTCCCGGAAACCCTCACTTCCAAGATAGCACCAGCAGGGCCAGCCCAAGCTCGTATCCACGTCCTGCTTCAGAGCAGGTGTGGTGGTGGTGGTGGTGGGGGGGGGGGGGGTGCTTTCTCTGTCCCGGAGAAAGCGCTGTGGTGGCGCTGCAGTCAACAACGTCATCCCACTCAATTCCTCCTCCCAGCGCTTTTGTCTACGCAAGAGTGACTAAGGACAAACAAAGAGTTGGAAATGGTCCGATGTCGGGCCTGAGTCCGCACCAGTAAAAAGCGTCTTTAGTGCTCGGCCTGTGCTTTTGTTTGTAACCAAATGTCAACAAGTCAGTGCCCCGTCCTGCCTCTGAGAGGAGGTGGGGGGGGGCGGGGTGGGGGGGGGGGGGGGGGGGGGGTGTTTGGGAGCCGCAGAAACCTTTCCTTTCCTCCCCTTCGGGTGGAAGGGTTTCATATCCCCTGAGGGTCGGTCTGCCCTTTGGTACGAAAACGGCAAACTCGCGTCAACGCTGGACGGCGCCGTCCGCGCGGAGCTCCGCTACTGCTGTTGAGGACGGGGGCCCGGCCCGCCCGGAGCCCGGCCCCTCACACGGCAGAGCCGGGGGTCAGGGGGCACGGCGGGGCCGGCTGCAGCAAGAGCTGTGACGGGTGGTGGCGGTGGTGCCCCGAGCCCCCCGTGGACTGGCTGGACTGATTGTCCAGGGTCAGCAGCTCGCTGGCCGGGACGCACAGCTGGAACTTCTCCATCTGCTCGGGGCTGGCCAGGTTCTTCAGCAGGCTGTTCTCCCGCTCCAGCTGGTGGTTCTTCTCTGCCAGCTCCTTGATCTGCTCCTTGAGGACCTCCACCTCCTCGCGCACTGCGTACATCAGGTGGTTCTTCACCAGGTCCTGGGGGGGGGGAGGGGGGATGGTTAGAGGTGTGTGGTAGAGACATCAGAGTGCCAGTGAACAGGCCCTTTGTGTACAGTGTAATACGGACGCAATACGGATTGTCTGCACAATCATATTTTTGAGGGGGAGGCGCAACTAGTGATCATCAATATGTCATAAATGACCAGTCAATGCTGAGTACGGTGTAAGCTACAAGTAACTACAAGATATAAACTGGTCGAGTTACTTGGAGGGGGGGAAATGATACACAATCCGATCTAAATAGCAGTCCCTTGTAGTGTTACATATTATAATTCCTATTACTCAAAAGGTTTACATGCACAACAAAGTGCAAAACCTGTATAGGTTCCTCTAAATGGATGAATAGCCTCATAGTGAATAGCCCAAATAGTTCTCTATAGGTTTTGTTTGCTTGTATAATTTAATGAATAACAAAATAATATTGCACTGTTAATTACATGTCATATCTGGCAACCAAAACAGCAAAAAGCCCATGGTGACCTCTCTCTCTCACTGTGCTTTATATTCTGATGCATAGAATGAAAAACAAGACCCTGTCAAGTGCAGACGTACGGACGCACACGACGACACTAAGCCAACTTCCTGTGAGCAGATAAGCCCCGAGAAGGAGTGGCATGCAGAATGATACAGAATGAACAAATATTTTTGTTCCTGGACAGTTGTCTAGGACCGGATGTAGCGAGACCATTGAGGGATGAGGGAGACCATTGAAAAAAATAATAGTACAATAGAAATGGGATTTTATCACATGACCACTACAGCATCACATGCCTTACTTCAATGGGTGATATGGTTGTGCAGTAGGTTAAGTTAGGCACAACTGACACCAATCTGTATCACTCTTAAACAGCAGCACCCAAGACACTATGAACAATGCGTCGTATGTCGCATTGTGTTGATGTAGTGTTTTGTGTTGTGAACTCACCATCGCCTGCTCAATCTTGTTGTCAATGGCCACAACGCTAGCACCAGAGGCACTGCAGAGAATGTGGGGGGGGGGGGAGAGAAAGAGGAAAGAAAGAAAAGGGACACCATGAATGAATGAACGAATGCACCACATCGCCCCTCTGGGACACTTCTAGAAAATGACAATCCCCGAGAAATACCGGCGTCAACGTATTCTATTACCATCCCTGTCCCCAGCGTCCTATCATACTGTTCATTGTGCTGCCCTCGCCGTGCAAAACAGAAAGCAAAACCCATCGTTTCTCAGAATCGACAGTTTTAATTGAAAAACAAGATCGCCTGATCGATGGATCATTCAGACAATATACATCGAGGAAGGTCACGGCGAGACAGAAATAAACATGCGCGTAAAATGCGCATAAAAAACAGGTCAGTGTACACGCTGTACTGGGAACGACGGGGTTCCCAGTATGCGTAATTCCTTTACGCATTACATAACGTCGCTGCAGGGATAACAAGGGGACGATTTTCGATTTAATTACCTGTTGTCAAGTTTCACCGACACCACATCTCCCCCCAACAACGAGGAGAAGAACGAGATGGAGAAGTTGTGCAGCTGGTAGACAGCCACCTCCATCGGCGTTTTGCCGAACATCTCAGTGCTCATATTGAGGACCAAAGTGGTTTGGATGATACTTCTCGCCACGTTTGCGACGGGTTGGGGAGCTGTTTTTACAGATCCGTATTGGTATTCAGCTTAAAATCACACACACGACGCACGACGATCTCGATCTAGCCGGTTTGCAGCTGTGCTTTGGAGCGCTTTGTCAAGTGAGATGAGCTTCGTTGGGTGCGCAGGCAAGAGTGCGGCTATTTTCCGCCACAAGCGTTTATAAATGCCGAGCGCTCTGACGTCATATGACGCTGAATACATTATGCAAATGAGGCTGCGGACACGGGTTTCACAGCTGCCCCTGTGCTGAACTCGACTCCTCCCCCGGTTGACCCGCGCTACACCGAGTGCACGCAACCGCTGCTGAACCGAGCAAATAAAGTAAACAGCTCTTCTTCCTCGACTAAATGTGTCCACCGCATGCATGCAAGCACACTTGTATTTTAGCCGAGCGTCTTATTTATTTGAATGCTCCATTGCAATGCAATACGACGAGGAAAAAAGAGCATTCATTCGTTTATCTGCCTTGTCATTCTTTCAACAACATCCCGACGCTCTGCCTCGTAACACCGTTTTTGTGTTCAATGTTCCCATTTAAATTGCATTTAAATGTCCCTGTCACTTTGGTTTGTTAATTGCACATGCAAGACCACTAGGTATTGCACTACCTGTGTTTTGGTGGAATTCTACTATGGGTACATTTCCATACACTACCGGTAGATTTCCTCAGTGTACTTTGGCACTCTATCATTCTCTACTGGTGGGAACCCGTATTGCATCTATTCTGTATGCCGCTGGAAAAAACAGGTTTGTACCGGAATATTCCATAATTTGCAGGGTGCACCTTGAAGAAAAACAAAGATGTTTCGCCCTACAAATAGGATGATTTTAATGCTTTAAAAATAAAGCATTAAAATCATGTCAATGTGCTGCTTGTCAGTGTATAATTTCCCTCATATTTTTGTGAAAAGTCTAAATAAATATTTCTGCACCATTAAAAGTTCACGCTCTCGTTCAAGCTATTTTGTATTACTGTAGTTTGTTTAAAACACATTTACAAAGTTGCAACTACTTAGCAAAGATTCATAACAAGAGAAGAACAGAAATCATTCAAATCATCTTATTTTTCCCAATAATCCCAACTATTATCCACATTGTGCACCACAGCTAGAGCTGGGGTTTTGCTGTGTGGTGAACAGTAAGTCAGAGAGGCACCTGGCCCCTGCTCTGCCTCTCAGAATGGACATGCTGCTGTTACGCAACCGGAGCAATTAGGGGCAGGAAGCCGGGGCCTGGCGGGGCAGCCTCACAGCGCAGCCTCACAGCGCTGTGCAGAGAGCATGGAGCGGTGATTAGGGGCCTCCGCCGCGCCTGTCGGCTCCCATCTCAGCCCACCTCGTCGGGCTGCCAGCTCTAATACAGGGCTCGCAGGTGGAGGCAGGTGGATTCACCTTGACCTGTGCTAATAGCCCCCCCCCAACCCCCCCCCCCCCCCCACACACACACACACACACACACACAAACACACAAACACACACACACACACACACACACACACACACACACACACACACACAAATACACACAAAGAAAGAAAAGTACTGATGCATTTCCAGTATATCCACGTTATTCGAGATGCCCGTTATTCCAAGGCCAATGATACAAATGCCTCAGTCACACCCCGTCCTGCACTCACTCCAAACTTCATCATCATCTGAACAATGCCCAGAAACGCCAACACAGTCCACCCCTACAGAATGACCCCTGATGGAAATATTCAAGAATATGGCGTGTGTTGGATGCCGTCTCCACTTCTGGGCAGCAAACACCCTCCTTCTTTGCCAGTTTGTCTTAGTACCTCCGTGATAGCATACCAGCTTGAACTTCCCAGTGATCTTTAGAATATCATCTCAACCCCCGACTCTTTGAGTCCAACACAGCTGTCTATCAGTGTGTACCAGCGTTATCCAGAGCAGGCGGCGGATGAAGGTGAAAAAACATAACAATAAGAATATCGTTAAGGGCAATTGAATACCAATTTCTGTCAAGCTTATTCTGGGATAGCTGTAGGGATCAATCAACATCACACATCCTCTGTTACCACCGACATAAAGAGCAAGAGAGGCGGGAACGGTGTTGCCATGGTTATGTTTCTCAACCCTTGGGTTTCTCTGAAAATGCGTAGACTAAGCAAACATAATTATAGCCCAGAAAATAAATAAATACACAAGGCTAGAGGCATCACCTCTGTGGAAAAAGCGGACACAAAGGATGCTGAAAGCTCTCCCAGAGGCTGGGCCCTCTCCTCAGGACCGACTCCTCACAGTGAAAGCTTGGCCCTGCCCAATCAACTGCAAGGAAAGCTCAGCCCTGCCCAATCAACAAATAGTCAGCCCTGCCCGATCAATCAGGATTTGACGCTGCCCAATCAACAGCCAGGATTTGACTTTTGCTTTTGACATGGACCCCGGGAGAGCAACGACGACTCAAACTTGTCCTTCGAAAAGCCATCAAACAAAGAATATGCTCCAATCTGTGTAACTAGAGGAGGCATGATTGATGTCCGTTCCTGATGGAGATCATTATGGGGACATCACAACAACAAAATTAAGCTATTCACTCAGTGTTTCCCTGCTCTTCTTTCAAGATGAGAGAGATCTGCTGCTGTGCCTTCTGGAGTGCCTCCAAAAAGCACTGAAACATTTCTCACACAAATCCCTTTGATGGAGCCATCAAAAGGCCCCCCATCCCCTGGATGGAGCCATTAAAAGGCCCTTGTACGGCCACTATTAGCGGGGATGAAATGGCCAGGGCTGGCCGGATCTTTTTTTCCCAATATTTGCATTTAGCACTCTGCCGGTCATCAGAATGAGCTTCCTTCATAATTAAATCTTTCCATTACAAAATAGCATAACATTCATCTAATTGGTTTTATCCAACTGGACAGGTTAGCAGGCATGCTATCTTCCAATCCCAGCTGATTTCCAGCTATTTCCCGGCCCCTACCATGCCCAATCGCCAATACCACCACCTCTTTTCTCCAACTTACCGGCGGTCCGGCCTTTTGAAAACACTGGGCGAGTACGGGGGAGAGCAGGTCGTGGGCCTCAGGGCCGGACAGCCCAGGCGCTTCTGTTGCTGCTGGAGGTGGTGATGACAGACGACTCTGTGGGGGGCTTCAGCCGGACACTGGGCGCCCACCGCCCGGGGAGAGGGGGCCGTGGCCGGGGCCGGGGCCGGTCGGCGGGGTCGTGAGCGGGACTGTCCCATGTCGAGTCAGGGATTGGTGGTATGGGGCTGACGCTGCCGGGACGGCTGCAGCTGCTGCTGCTTGATGGCTGCTGCCGCTGCCCTCATCATTTGTTCTCACGCGGGGACAAAGGCACGATTGAGCGTGGCCCACTGCCGTCACCATGGACACGCAGCCAACTGGGGAGGACTTGGCACAGATCGGCACCGAGGCGATGTGTGTCGGAAGAAGGGTTTGTTTTCTCTTATAAAACCAATGCAGGACAGGGAACCATTTACCCTCATTCCCATCTCTCCCCTATCTCAATAAAGCATCATTGTTGTTACCCCTTTGTTCTGTTCCACAAGGTTGTAAAAAATCGTGATTAGGACAAGATTATAGACGCTATTTAGCTATTCAACGTAAACTTGCTACGGGACCATCCTGACAGGAAGACGATCGAGCAGGCTGTTATTGGAGACATCCAGTTAAGTGACGCCACTGTTTCAGACCAGCAGACGTAATCCACATCCGCATCACATGA